>NC_045745.1:12922426-12943883 GCF_008692095.1 Etheostoma spectabile | reverse complement strand
TTTTTTTAACATTGCCACGTCCTATTTCGGATGCAGTTGGTTTAAAGGCCTCAGTATGCGTCAAATAAAATGCTTTTCTGATTGTCTGACAGTGTTTGAAACTTTCTTTCAGATAGTGGACTGCATCCTGCTACAACCTGACAAACAGAGAGTGGACCTTCTCATTTAACTCTCAGCAAAAAAACAATTATTCTTTGAATGTCCTTTAGGGTCTAATCAGTGTCTAACATCACAGGAAAATACATAAATAAAGTGTTACAGTTTCTTTTAGCCAAATGAAAAATAACAATTTATTTTCCCTATGTTATTCTTCACATCTACCCTCAACACCAATAGTCCTTTCTTTCTGGCACGTTAACAAAATAATACAAGTAGCAGTAATAAATATAATAACTTTTTACCTCTGCCCTGAGCCTCTGGCAGAGGCGTCTGGCTATCATGCCCCTGGTGTAGGCCTGAAGAGTCAACACGGCACGCAGACGCCTCCAAAATGTCTGCCGGATGAGGAAGCCGCGGCAACGGGCTTGGATGAGAGCAACGCGATGGCGAGTCGTCCGGTAGCTTTTGAAGCACTTCCTTGACCTGTAGACGGCCTGAAGGCGCAAGAAGCCAGACTGCATCTAAAGGAGAGGAAATTGTTTTAAAAGGTTTTTACTTTTTTACTGTTGCAGCAACATAAGAAAAAAAATACTGCATCTCAGAAGAAAATGTTTAAACAAATTTAAAAACTACACATTGAGTGTGTAAAGGACTCACAATTTGGTAATTCTTCCTGCATCGATAACCCCTCCACACCTTCTGGATAAAAGTCACAGCACTCCTCAGTCGGAGAAAGTAAGTCCTACAAGAGAAGAAGAGACAGAAAGTAGATTTTAAACATACAGTACATCATAAAGGATCCATTTACTCAAGTACTAAACTTTAAGGTACTTGTACTTTACTTTAGTATTTTCAATTTGTACTGTATACTACTTCTACTACTTACCTACTTCTCAGAGGTAAATATTGCACTTTTTACACCATTACATTTGTTTGACAGCTTTTGTTGATTTTCAGTTGACATTTTTTGGTTACACTTTACTTGAAGGTATCTACATAAGAGTGACATGACACTGTCATAACCTTGTCGTAAACATTATAAACTTCTTTTAGTGTTCACTATCTCATGACAGTGTCATGCGTTCATGACAGTGTCATGGGACTCTTATGTAGATACTTTCAAGTAAAGTGTTACCCATTCTTTTTTTATCCCGTCCTGTCCAGTGAAAACCACGTATTTTCAGATGTGTTGATGTTGAATATTTGTGATAAACTGAAGGATGAATAATACAAAAATTCTTAAGCTAAGTAAAGTCTTTAAAAGGCTTCTTGGATCAGCTGGAAAATGCATTGTCACAAAGCTGTTTTTCTGACACTGTGAAAAGTTGACTTTTAAGAGATGTGGTTCCTAGAGGTCAGCAAAGCCCCAAACATATGATGATATTATAGAATATGATGTATTGGTGTAGATTAAACTACCCAACAGTATATAAAGGAGTTAAAGTTAGCACAACATTAAACATCACCAGCAGTCCTTTTAATCCACAAAACTCCATCCTGTCCTAGAAAGCTCTTCACCTTTCTTTAAGTCCACGCACAGCCTTCTGGATGAGGATGACCTTGTCAGTAATGCCCTGGTCCCTCTCGATCTCCAGCTGCATGTCGTGGTGGTCCTTACAAAAACAAGCAGACAGAAATAAAGACGAGGGAAAACAGCTTGAGCGCCCCACAGTCCAGTTTAATTACTAAATTTGCTTGGTGATATGAACCACGAAAGATCTTAAAGTAAAACTTGAGATCTTTAGAAGTGTGGTTGAATGAGGTACTTATCCGTAGTCAGTGTATTACCTCGAGTAGATGGCGGTCGGCAATCAGACATGAGTACTGACGTAGAAGCTAAGCAATGTACCGCTGTGGACAGAGGCAGCAGCTAAACGTATTTCAGACATCTAAAGTGTAAGCTATATTCAGAATATTTTTACTGTTTAATTTTGCCTTTAGTGACGGGGAAATAAAGCTGTTAAAATTGCTCTTATTAAAGCTACCAGACTCGTTTGACAGTAAACAGTAATTTTACCTTACAGAACAATGGAGTTGCTGGTGTAACGCTATTTTTGTGGGGACCCGTCATTGACATGATGCATTCCCTAGCCCCTTACCCTAACCTTAACCATCAACCCTAAATGCCTAACCTTAACCCTTACACTCACCCTTACCATAACCTAATTCTAACCGTAATCCTAAAACCAAGTCGTAACCCTCAAACGGCTTCTCAAAAAAAACGGGGGTCCAGTATACTTGTGGGGTCCCCACGGATACAGTTAAACAAGAACACACACACACACACAAACACAAACACACACACACACACACACACACACACACACACACACACACACACACACACACACACACACACACACACACACACACACACACACACACACACACACACACACACACACACACAAATAACCTTCAGGAAAATCTTTGTCTTTCCGATCTGCCAGTCATCATGTTTCCCCAGACGGGCCAGGACGATCTGCTGACACGTCCCTCGTAAATCTTCCTGTAAGGAGAGAGAATCATGTAAAATGAGTTAGAGTAATATTGATATTTCCTGCATTAAGGAAATGTTGCATTACAGTCTGTAGATGTTACTGTCTTAAACAGGTATTTCTTAAACAGAAGCATCCAAATTGGTAAACATGACATAACAGTACAGCTGTGAGAGTGTTAATTTTCTATGTTATTTTGTAGAATAAAACAAGGAATATCTTAATTTAAGACCATTATTTGTGCATGGACTAACAGGGTTTTAATTAGTAAGCTTAATCGGTACTGGCTGGCGTATCTTTATATTTTGAATAGAACAAGGCTAGCTTTCCCCTCCTTCTTGCAGTCTTTATTTCACAAAGATAAGTCCTTTAATAAGGTTACTGCATAACCCACTTAAACATATTTAATCAGAATGAAAGAGACAATAGAAACATAATTATAACAGGTGGTAGTGGTTGTGTTGTTGACCTGTATGTGAGCAGGTTTGATGCCAGGCATGAGGACTCGGTAACGGTCCACAAACTCGCCAAAGGTGTATCGGATTGGATAGCCGGCCCGCCGTATCCTGATGGTCTCCATCATGCCAGAGTATCGCAGCTGACGAATACACAGCTCTCTGTCAAATAACTTAAAACAAAAAAAACAGACAAAATTAAGAGCAGAAGTAAAAAAAAAAAAAGGGAAAATATGCTTATTTTCTTTCTTCCCAAGAGGTAGATGTTACCACTCTCATGTTTGTATGGTACGGTAGCAAGTAGAATATAACAAAATCCCCCCCAATATAACAAGCTTCCTAATTAAAACATATCTCTTGTACAAAAAACAAAGTGTAAAAACTGTGATTTCTTTTATTTATTTTTTTACAAACCCCCCTTTTTCAATACTTTTGTACAGTGTGTTAATTTGTGAGCTATTTGTGAGTGTCCTGGCCAGAGACAATAATTCAGAAATGTACACATGGCTTCAACAATTTTAGAGACCCAACAACCCAAACCTGAATGTGCTGAAGCCTTGTGAAGAATATGTAGGAATTGTTCTCACCATTGGTTTTTTGCACTCGTTGGGTTTTATACAGCGAACGAAGAACGGCTGACACACGCTGAGCGTCCTCATCAGCATCTCCAGGGAACGTTTGAACTGACTGCTCAGGGTGGGTGAGCGTTTCCTCGTCTCAGCACCCTGCAAACACACAGACACTCAATGCGATCAGGTTTTCATATTTGTCATATTTTGTTAATGGTTTGCAGCATGTGACAAAACACTAGACACATTTCAAACACAGTGGTACACAATGGAAGCAGAGGGTGCACACACTGCACACAACGGACAAGCGAGACAGCAAACATGACAAAATCTCTCACAGCTGTCTAATTCCTTTCACCAAAGCAAAAAAACATGACAAGACCTTTTATTTCAAAAGCTCCTCAGTACTCTGGATGTTTTTTCTAATTGTCCTGTCAAAAGCAATGATTGCTTTGAGAGACTGCGAAGTGTGTGTCAGAGAGTTTGCTGGTTAATTTCTCATTAACGTGATGCTACATCTCATCAAATAAACAACCTTTTCCTTCTGGTTTCCGCTACAACAAAGTGCACACCTGTATGATTAAATGAAGAGCCTGAGGAAGGAGGGGTGGGGTGCTCTGGATTCATTGGGTTTTTATCCAGTGAACACACAGGGTTTCTGAGTGACCATATGTTGCTAAAGGCTGTTGATTACCTTGGGAGTGGGGGTGCTGGGCTGCTGATAGCCACACAGAAACTGATGAGGAAACAGAGAAGATTAGTTAATTAGTTAAAAGTTATTAGTCAAAAGCCAACACCGTGAGGAGAAACTCTAAAGGGAGGCAAGAGTCACCAGTGACATTATCCCTTGAAGACAGCAACACCTTAAAAGTCAAAACAAAAGTCAAAAAGGTGGTGAAAAATATTAGTCCACTAGAGGTATTGATGCAAGCAAATTCTAGTAGTATTAGAGGATTTGATGGTCTCACCATGGCCACGTCAGCCTGGAAGATCTGCTTGATGAACTTGTTCTTGGATGAGTGGACGAGCTGGATGATGTCGGTGTGGAGGCTGTCTCGGTTTTTCTCCAGGAAGCCTGAAGGAAGAACGAAGAGAAGTAAAAGTACTAATACCACACTGTAGAAATACTCTGTTACAAATAAAAGCCCTGCATTGAAAATAAATATATATATACAGTATATATACATATATACAAGTATATAAGTATAATCTTAATCAGGTGTAAAATGTACTTCATAATTGAAAAGTATAAAAATGTCCCCTGTGATTGTTATGCTATTATTGCTCTAGCATTAACATAAATACTGTTGTATGTGGTTGAGGTGGAGCTCATTTTGAACTATTGACCATTGTCAATTGATTGTTTGATTTGTAAAAAATAATGTTAAATAGTTAGAAATGTTCATCACAATTATCAGGAGCCCAAAGTGACTATTTTGATAATGTTTTGTTTTGTTCACCCAACAGTCCAAATCTGACATTACTATTAATATATTACAATTTTTAACATTGTTAAAAAGAAAAGCAGCTAATTTTTTGCATATTTTTTCAAATTTGTGAAAAATTACTTAATTTTCTGTCAATCAACTAATATGTGATAATAAGTGTATGCAGTATTTGAGTTGATGTACTTACTTACTTTCCATCCCTCCCGGGACCTGAATCAAGGTCTAAAATATACTCAACATAATCATGACAGGTAGGGTTTTGTTTAACTGCCACAGGTCTCTTAGTTTCTATGACTTTATTATTTCACAGCTGCTTGTCATTACACAGAGCATTGGCGTTCTCTCTCAACAGAATCATCTCTTGAAAGTCTGAGCCAAAACCCATTACAAACAGGAGACGAGCGAGAGAAGGAGAAACATAAAAACAAAGCATGAAAATGTGACAAAATGATGAAAGAGAACTCACCTCTGGTCTCGTAATTCACCACACCAGCAAAGTGTTGAATACCAAACTGGGTTGCGTAGCTGTTTTTAGGAGGGATGTAGTTGTAGTTGAGCTTGTGCTGTGAGTTTAGCTTGTACAGCATCGTAGCATCAGTTCCCTGACAAGACACAAAGAACCATCGGCGATAAAGAAAAGCAAAATAGATCTGTTGACTTCTTTACTATTGAATTGCGGCTACAAATGTGGTTGGCACAAATGATCCTGTAAAAGGCCCAACACTGGCCCAGCTAATCAGTAAATCAATGTAACACTTAAACAATTGACTGTCGTAAATCTCCTTTGAATTGCACCTTCGGGAACTTGCTCTCTTCATCAATGAGGGAGATGATGTTCATGGGTTTGTTGGCAATCATGTCCAGTGCGTCCTGGTTGTCTGTGAACTCGATGTGCTGCCAGCTGATGTCCTCCAGGTTGTACTCCTCTTGCTCCAGTTTGAAGACGTGGCGAACAAAGAACTGCTGCAGGTTCTCGTTGGCAAAGTTGATGCACAGCTGTTCAAAACTACAGTGAACAGAAATCAGAGCAGAGAAAGCAGGAGAGTAGGAGGTGTGAAAGTTCAGTATTAAATTGGCGGAAACAACATGGTTTGATGATACAAACTCAGATTAAAAGAAGAATTGACCAATAATGATGTTTTCTAATCAAATGACCAAGTATAAATCACCTGTTGACAATAAAGTTCTCAAAACCAAAGATGTCCAGCAACCCGATTGACCTGCGTATGATGTTACTTTCGCAAGAGGGCGGTCTGAATATGGCAGCATTGATCTTATCCACAATCCAGACAAACAGCCGACCGTATATTCCCTGGAAGATGAAACAGTGAGAGTGAGGACAGTCATAATACACATCATTAAAGCTCCATTGTGTAACTTTTTGAGTTGATTCTTAGCAAAAACCTTTTTGTTCTTTCACAAATATGTGCTAATTCATGTGTAATTACTTCCACCAACCAATCAAAGTATTCTTGTAAGTGTAGAATCTGCCACTCAGAATCCTTCAAAATACATACGAGCGAGTCACTCCTATATGTAGTCTGCCATGTTGCAAAAAACGTAAGCCAAAGAGGGACATACCTCCACGTTTCACGCTTTTACACTCAGTGGCAGTGTGACAAATGCCATGAAGGTGGAGAAAATTACTCAGCGAAGTTAAAAAGATAATTAAAACGAAAACGCTACAAAGCAACAAGACCAAAGTTAATATTGGAGTGGCTTTTCCAAGATGGGAAGAGCTCATATGAAGAAAGGATTTCAAAACGGACGCTGAAGTCGCCTGCTTTCTTCTCTAAAGGTAATTAAGCCAATTTGTGCACATTCAACGTTTTATAGTTGCTTGGCTAACTATAGCATGGGTGTACTAGAATGACGTCTAGTATACTTTTCTTGGTGTCAATGATCAACTTTGTAACAAACGTAACCATTTGTGTTGTAATTTCCTTGGCAGACAACTCACGTCATGCAGTTGTAACACAGACTAGCTACAGCTAGAACTGAGTTGTGACATCACAGCTGTACAGAAGTCCTGACAGCTCATTTAAAGGCACAGTTTTTGAATACAGGCTGCATGCATTTCCCTGTGGATTGAGCATTTTGATACTTTTACAGTATTTATATTGCACCTCAACCTGCTTTATGATCAATAAATACATGGAAATCTCACTTTTTACAACATGGGCTCTTTGAAGGCCATGAAAAAGACATTTTCTCAATCAGCTTCTCACTATGAGCGATGGGGTCCTACATGAAGTTTTCAACTAAAGTTGGAAGGATCTTTAGATCAGAGATTTTTGTATTAGTGGTAAAAGACCGGTACCTTGACAAAGGCGTCCCTGACATCTAGGCCTTGTTCCATGCTGAGATGTGTGGCAACACTTTCTCCACGGGTGATCAGGGTTCGTGTCGTCAAACACACCATCACATCCTTAGGATCCACCTACAGCAGTGCACAACAAGCAACGTTAGAAAAACGGCAATGTGCTTCTCTTTTCTCAGACTGTATACTGCTGTATTTTAAGCAGTTGATGGCCTTTTCTGATACATAGCAGTGCCTGAAATGGGCCACTACTCTCACCTGTACTGTCACCTTGACATTTTGTCCACGAGTACCCTTACTTGTGACTGTTTTTAAATTACAATTAAGATATTACAATAATAAGATAAAAATGATTTAACGCATTCAGCACCCCCTGTATAAACCAAAGAGAATTATACTTTGTTTCGTAACCCCCTTTTCAGGCACTGAAAGCTTCCTTACACCATATCTTCAAAAGATCAACGTATGATATACTGCTGAATTAGACTTTTTGGTCCAACTGAGGCACGCGCACACACGCACACACGCACACACACACACACACACACACACACACACACACACACACACACACACACACACACACACACACACACACACACACACACACACACACACACACACACACACAAATACACACCTCCATGAGTGAAGCAGCAGTTACCAGGTCAGGAGATCTTACGACCACACAGGCGTCCAGGTTGTCGTACGTGCGAGCTGATGGTAACCAAAAAAATAATTGTTTTCCTCACACCTCTTTTCTAATCAGCGTATTATCTACTGTATTTGCTATGTGGTTCTATTTATTCCATTGTCGACAAAAGCAGAACCTTATAAGCTAAGTGTATGTGTTCAGTTCATTTTACCCTCGAAGCGGAGGTTGCCCATGTGCAGGATGGCAGCCAGCAGCTTAGAAATCTCCCAGTTCTCTGTCTCAGTGAACATCAGGACCTTCATGGCCGACAAGATGCTGGAGTAATCACTTAGGTCGTCACGACCGTCACACGCTGTACATTTACCCTGGAGGGTAAAAGACACAAAAATTGTTAAGATTATATTTATAAGCCAAACTAGTGGAGTGGCTCTAGGAACAGCAAGTTGGTCTGGTAGTTGTCGCTGTTTGGATGTGTCCTATTGAAATGCTCAGGGAAGCTTCTGTGTGTTGATCTTCATTAATGTTAACCTTATGTCAACTTTGTAATCCTCATCCCTGAAGCATTTCATCTTTTTTAAAACCAAAATATACAATTATAATAAAGCATAAAGCTCACCCCTGTAGAGCTGTAACAATTAGTTGTTTAATCAAGTTAATAGACAGTAAATAAATCTGCAATACCTTTTTTACAATTGATTAACTGTTTGTTATTCTTGCTATTTTCAAGCATTTTTGTGGTTACTGCTTTTATTTTCTCACACGGAGGGTTAAGGTTTTTTACCAGAATATTTATTTACCAATTATATTATAAAAAATAAACTAGAAAAAAGTTTTTTTGCATACATTATGTTACAATGCAAACAAGTCAACTTGCTAACGTCAAGTGTGGATAATGTGAAGTATTGGTCAGTTTTATGGATATTTGTCAATATATCATACCACACTGGAGAGGGATGTTAACAGATCCAGATCTCTGTTTTAATAAAAGCTTAATACTTACCTCATATATCAGTCAATACACACAGACATTAAACATTAAAACACAGTAAACATGATGTAATGGTATGTATTGTGTGTCTAGTGTGGACCCTAGTAAGAGTAGCCGACTGCTGTGGCATCGGCTAATGGGGATCCTTTTAATAAACAATAATAATAGTCTCTGACACAACCACAGACTCACCATGGTGAGGTAGGAGTAGTCTGTGGCGAGGCCTAGGCCCAGCTTGGCCTTCATCTCAGGAGCCATCCCCTTCAGCATGCAGTAGAAAACATGGTAGTTCCTCTCATCTGGAGCCTGGAGGAGAAGAGGGGTAAGAGTCAGAGAAGTTGAAGAAATAAAAAAATAAAAACTGAACTGAAAAGGCCTGAAGTCATAACTGTTTCCTTTGCTGACACTGAGCATGTGTATGATATTATGATCCAGTGTCTCACCTGTCGACACACACGAGACTTCTCCAGCAGGTACTGCTCTATCTTGGCTCCTTCAATGGCCCCTCGCTTGTTGAAGTGGATATCAATATACTTCCCAAACCGACTGGAGTTGTCATTACGAATGGTCTTGGCATTGCCAAAGGCTGAATGAATTGACAAATCATACGGTGAGTGGGGAGATGGGGATAAGCTCAGAAACATAGACAGAGCTGGGTAACAGTAGAGTCTGACAGTGCACAGCTCAACTGATGTAGCTTTATGTCGTATAAAAATGATTAACACTACAACTATTGATATGGTGATGTGATGTGTGACAGTGTACAACTACTGAACAGAGGACTGATAGAGGTTCAAAATGTATTAGTAACCTGGAAAAAATTGAAAAACATTTGAAAGTTGAACATTTACATATCCATGCAAAATGGGAAAATTCCACCTGCTGCTGAAGATCATTTCATATGATCAAAAGCTCCAGAACAGCTAGATTTGACGTGTATTTTCCAAGATTTGCGTGTACATTTGAGTGTCAAAACACTCCTTGTGTCTGACCTTCGAGAATGGGCGTGGCTTCTAGGACTTGCTGCTCTATCCAGGAGTGTTGCCCGCTGATGGCTGCGAGGAACTGCAGAATCAGCTTTGTGCTCTCGGTCTTTCCAGCTCCAGACTCTCCACTGTCACACAGAGAGGACCATTACACACTTGTACAACCCACAGACACACAAAACTTTGGGGAATACACTTGTCTGCTTTCTTGCTGTGTCGAGGCGTAAACCTTTACATAGGAGTTCTACCTGTTCTACCAACTGAGCTATCTGGGTACCCAGAACAAGAATCTTTGTAGTAAACATGTTTTTAATTTTCTAAGGAAAGTAAAACGTGCCTTTTAAGATTTGAAGTTGTGTTGGTGCATAAGTATTGAGTGCTGGAAGGTTGTGTGTGTGTGTGCTGTAGTTTAATTTGTTTATGCATGTTGTATGTGCTTCACTTTGAGCCCACCTTAATATGTTCACACATACCTGATGATGCAGCACTGGTCCTTGTTGTTCCGCTGCATGTTGAAGTAACAGTTGTCTGCAATGGCAAATATGTGCGGCGGCAGCTCGCCTATCTTCTTATTGGTGTAGAGGCGGATCTGGTCTGGAGTGTAGATGGGTAGCAGCTGGTAGGGATTGACTGCTACCAGGATTGAGCCAGTATACGTCTACAGGAACCCCGAAACAAAACAGTGGATGTTTCAAAAGACATTACACTCATGCATTTTAAAGACAGATTATCTCCTACTTTTACAACCTACTGTGGTTATAACTTCCAAATCATTGAATATAGTTGTAAATATGATCTTAGGTTGAATCCCATTTCTCTATCTTACCCCTTCCCCTTACCCCTATCTCTCTTGGCCCTCAAATCCGAGTGGTAAGGGTTAGGGGTAAAAACATACCCCTATGAAATGGGACACCACTTGGTTACATCACCATACAGAATTGATCCCAAACTTCCAAGATGCCGTCTGCAAGTGTCTCTATGTTGATTGCGTGGGTGTCATATGCATTTATATATTTTATAGTAGCTTTATGTACTGTCCCTATAGATTGGAATTCATAGTGTTAAACATTTACACCTTATTTTACTTTAATTTGACTGATTGAAAAATGTAACGCAATTTTACAGATTAAACTCAAAGATAAAGATTCCATTGTTGTAATCCCAAGAAATTGTAATTCTTGCAGCAAATCATCACAGTGATTTATGATTATGGATCTAGTCATCCAAATGTGTTTCATTATGCTTTAATTAAAGCGCTAACAAAAAGGCCGGAGCTAAAATGAGTTACTGAGTGAGTAGCCTACATAAGAAAGAAGAATTAAAATCAGTCACTAATAAAGCAAGAAAAGGAAAAGAAAGAAGAATCATGTTAGAATATATTTTTTGTCACACCAATTTTTCTATTTTAACTTCATACTCACCCGTCCACCACAATTTGTCTACATTGAGAGAAAGAAAAACACAACCATAAACTGTTACAGAACTAACTAGGACACTCTCAAAAAGGAATACGCAACAGACGTTTTTAGGAGCTTACTCATTTTGGTCAACTGAGCTGTTAAAGTTCCCATGGCAAGAAAATTTCCCTTTATGAGTTTTTTTTTAACATTAATGTGAGTTCCTTCAGCCTGCCTATGGTCCCCCAGCGGCTAAAAATGGCGATGGGTGTAAAACGAGCCCTGGGTATTCTGTTCTGCCTTTGAGAAAATGAAAGCTCAGATGGGCCGATCTGGAATCTTGCCCGTTATTACAAGATTTGCTTTGCCCACCCAGAGAATTTGGCCCACCCATGAGAGAGAGAGACATCATGGCTTTCAAACGAGCAAAGTTGCAGTTGGTCAAGGCCACACCCCCAGCCTCCACCTTCCCCCCCTCTCCTCCTCAAAAGCTACACACTCAGAATTTCCACATACTGAGAAAAGCTCATTGTGGGACTGGCTCTATGGTTGTAATTCTGCACCAAGGCTGAATTTTGGGAAAGAGACTTCAGATTTGGTATTAGGGGACCACTAAGGTCCATATAAGCACATCCAAAGAGCAACATGTCATGGGACCTTTTAGGGATAGTTTGGATTTTTTGAAGCGGGGTTGTACGAGGTATTATCCATAGTCAGTGTATTATCTATAGTAAATAGCGGTCAGCTCGCCCCCAGTTTGGAAAAGCAAACAGGATTAAAGATAGAAAAGCCGTTTCCAACGGGGAACTGAAGTAGTCATGACTCTTTACAAAGCCACGCAATACACAGGAGTTGCTGGTCTACTGCTGGCTCGATCGTCTAGTTAGTTTGTGGTATTGTGTAAAAAACAGAAGTTGCACAATAACACAAACAAACTAACTGATCGAGACAGCGGTAAATCCATGTTCTGCAAGGTATTATAATTATAATAATATAATATAATAATATAATAATTACTATTATTGTTATTGTTTTTGTCAAAAGGGCTTTGAAGAAAATCACATAATGGCTTCCGTTAGAGAAAATATTCTAAATATAGCGTACACTGCCGTGTTTCCGCTTACATAGGAATCCCCATTTCTATTCCTTTTATAAGTAAACCTGTAGTGCTCAGTCAAAGAAGGATGTTAGGAATATTCTGTTTAGTGCTTTAATGTATTATTATTTACCAGTTAACTGGGTTGTAGCCAATATCCACGTAAAGTGAGGAAAACGCTATCTAAACATTTGTGTCTTCTTTAAGAGTTGCAGTGGTTATTACAAAGAGGTACTAACATAGATGACGCGCTCATTGTAGCGGATGAGGAGGTTGCGGAGGATGCCAGCTTCGTTGAGGTCGCCCAGACGGATCATGTCTTCCACCCCGTGGATGGAGGTTGGGTGCATGGGCTTGATGTTGGTTGCATTCTGAGGGGAAATCCAGTGTTCCTGCATGAGTAGGGATAGAAGTAAGAGTCAATTAGAGTGGAAAAAGGTCTGGCAGATTCTGGTTTATCACAATTTATTCATAGTTTGGTAGTTTGGGCCATCACATTTCTTTTGGTTATGATAACATCATACTCACCAAATTAATTTCTTATGTGGGAATGTACCGGTACAAAAAAGTCACACAAACAGGACAAAAAACACAAGCAATTAGACGATCTGATCGACGATCTGATTGACAAGCCGAACTGTTGACAGTAAACAAGCCAACAGCTGATCCAGATTATTACCTAAACCACTTTATTTGAAGATAAATCTGAAAGTGAGCACAACTGATGTGTTGATATAATCCCTCATTAACATGCACCTTGGTTAAATATTGTTATGTTCAGCTAATACAGTATCAGAGCGGACTTCCGTGTTCATCTCCAGTTCACTCGTTTGAGTTTCATGTCGATCATTCCCACACCCATGCTCATGTCTCCTTTATTCTATTTTTTACCTTCACAATAGTTACATTTGCAAAGAATAATTGCACACTAACATTTTCAAAATAATTTCTATAGAACAAGCTTTGCGATTGTACATATATGACAAATAATGATTTGATTTTAAGTCACTCGAGTAGGAAGTCTGTCTGTAATCTGTGATGGATGTTTACAACAGACGCTTTGGGGAACAATTTTACCATTGGCTTTCGTTTTCTCTTTTAAAAAAACTGGCTGTTGGTTTGTTAACAACCTGTCTGATAGTGTTGTTCTCCCAGTTTGACTTCTTTTCAGCCAGGACGATGAAATTAGTGGGTAAAACATTGTTATTATCTTAATATTTACAGTCAATGGTTATAATTAAGGACACAACAGTAAATGTGTTCTGCTGTTGACTTACACTCCCTTCGTCATCCAGAACCTGGATCTGTCCAGAGTCGCACAGCTTGACCACGGCTCCCACAGGGACGTCAAACTCTCGGCCCGTTTTAAGGTCCAGCCACACATAGTCCCCCTGGATAATTGTAAAAACACAGCTCTATTTAAATATGGACAATTTCATCAAGAGTTAACACAATTAAAAGACAAACTGGCAAATCCAAAAGAATGGTAATCAGTGTGTACTTTTCTGTATGTTGTCATCTGGACCAATGTTTTGCACTTTTGATCACAAAACAAATAAGCACAGTAAGAGAAAAATAACATCCATTAAAAAATCGTTTAAAAATATGTTAAATATTTCTGTTTTTTATGAAAAGAGCCCATCAGTGTTTGAAACCAAGACGATGGAAGGTGCAAAAGTTCAAAGAAAGAATATGTGCATTGTGCAGAGATAATAATCTCAACATGTACGTTAAGATAGATAGATAGATATGCATTGTGATGCACTGAGTCAGATGTGATGCGGAGGCCCATCAAACTGCAAAAATAACTACAAACAAATTTTAACAGCTGACAGAGGTGAGTGTGAGCTGTTACGTGACTAATGTTTTTGTGCCTGTGATTATTTCATTATGTATGTTGAATAACAGGAAATATCAAAGTTGCATCACAGACCCAGAGTTGCCTAATTGTTCAGCTTCCAACTCTTTGAATGGGAGGATTAAGTCTAAAAAAAAGTCTTAAATCTGACCACCTTTATCCCAGTATGGACGTGATGTAACACCTGACTGTTGGGATCTGCAGAACTTTGTCTATTTCCCCTCATTCCCCTGTGTTTTCCCTTCTCCCTTCCTGTTGTATGCTCGTTTTTCCCCTTACTGTCTAGGCTGGGTGTGGCTGACCTACATTCTGCTCATGAGCTCTAACTCCATACACCTGCTGCTCCTAACACCTGTGGTCCATCTCCCTGATTATCTGCTACCTGATTTAAGACAGTCCATTCACTCCCGTCTTTGCCAGTTTGTTGTGAAACGCCTTGGTAATACCTTGGTCTAATCTATTATAATATTTTGTTGTTGTTCAGTCTGGTTTATTTTGGAAACCTGCCTCTAACCTGCTTGTGTGTCTGTGCTACTGACCAGCCATAATAACCTGACCCATCTGGCCTTACCTGTGGTCTCTGTGGATCACCTGCCTTGGAAATTATCTTCTGTTTGATCACCTGCACTCTCTTTTGACATTAAACTTTTTTTTTTTGTGTCTGCATTGTGGGTCCAGTTAAAACTATTGCAAAACATAACACTGACCTTAGGGCTTTATGTTGTCAGTGTTACTTTCATTAATTGGTAAGATTCCGCTACAGGAAATCATTCCTACCACAGGCACTTTTAAACACGTCTTCACTAGGTGCTAGATAAGACTCTGATACACCACAATACTGCAGTAACTGCAACCTGCACAATTGGTTTATTTACATTTTAGCATACATTCTAGCATACTATTTAAGCAGTTGCAAATTTTGTTTTCCCATCCTGTATATATTAAAATATTTATTCTTATATTTGTATTCCTATTGTTATTAATATTTCATGTATATTGTATGTATGTATATTGTATCCTAGTATTTCCTTTATATTTATATTCTGTGCTGTGTGACTGATGTATGTTTGCTGCTGTAACACCATCATTTTCCATTTTTTGGGGATCCATATCTATCTATCTAAGATCATCTGTTACCTTGGTGGGCACCAGGATCTATATGTGATAACTATATCTGACGGACTAAGTGCTACTAAAATGTGAAATAACTTTATGTTTTCATTTGTTATTCTTGCACACCTCAAACCCACTGGGTTGGTAAATCCTAGTGTGGGCTGTTGAGGTTTTATCTAAGATAATATATGTTGCATTAATGTTTATACCATACACAGAACTTTAAGGTGTGAATAGTTAATTCTTTGGGTTCTTAAAGAGTAAGTTCACCTCAATAAAAATAATTGTTAAAATAAAAGCCAAAACATGTTGGCATGTTTTGAAGACCAGTAGCTTTTACAAACCTGTATCGTCCTCTGTTACACTGACAATCTCATGAGATGTAGTCTGTCATTCATCCCTTGAACACCTCCCATCATGGACTAGTTTGCTTTTGTAAGATGTGTTTTGGCATTTTATTTCATTTCAATCCATTTCTTTTTTTATTTCTGTCACAGTACAGCACTGACACAGCATGTACAGCCTTAGTAATATTTTCAACATCTCTTCACATTACTAAATGTGTTATGTTTTTGTGTTTAATCTTTGGCGTTTATTCAGTCTCTGCAGTGTGGAAGTCATCCCATTATTGGTGATATTTTTGTGAATAAAACTTGCCCCCGATTGGAGGCAGCCTTATATAGCAATTTGGGGGTTTCTATTAAGTTACTGATCACACCTAACAAACAAGCAATTAATGACACCTTTGTGCAGTTGAGAGGATTTGAAACAGGATTTTGAACTCGACTTGAAACACATATGAACGAACCTCACTGGAAAAATTAAGAGAGATTTAGGATAAGAAGAAAAAAAATGTTCTTGTATGAGGCCCAGACAGGCTGTCTGTTTTTCTTTTCATTACAGGGTTTTCTGTTTGTTGCTGTGTGCTCGAGATTAAAAACAAAAGAAAACAAAAGGTGTGCCAGGAATGCAATGCGCTATGACGTAGTTGCCCCTTCTAGGGTATTGTTGGAATTCCCTCTTGTTATTTTGATAACGGCATTGGCATTGCATAAGCCTGAGAAGTCCAGTAAATATTAAAGGTGCTCTAAGCGATGTCACACGTGTTTTAGGCTACAACAATTGTTGTCACATACAGCAAACATCTCCTCATTATCTGCTAGCTGCCTGTCCCCAGAACACACTGTAAAAAAAGGCGGTCTCTCTAGACAGCTCAGGGTCTACAAACGACAGCAAAAACCAACTGTGCCCACCTGCACCACAAAGCATCCACAAACAGTGTTCCAGCGTTCCAGCCAATAACCAACAAGAAGGATTTGGGGGTGGGGGTTGGGGGTAAGTGCGCGGAAGCACAGAAGGGAGGGGGAGGGGACGGGATGAGGACGAGGGAGGGACAAGGTAGTCTTGTTTTGTTTGAAAATACTTTGAACGTCAAAAAGAAGTAATGTCACCCAACATCGCTTTAGAGAACTTTTAATAATAGGCTTATTTTAAGCATGACATATTCTAATGTAATGTGCATATTAACAAATAATAACAAATTAAATGTGTATGTCATTATAAAGTAAGATTGACAGCTCTAGTCAATGAGGATACAGACAAACAGCTTTAGCCTCATCTCTAGCATGACTTCATGTTTATAGCCATCAAGTGCATATTTACAGGCTTTTTAGTTTTAAACTGAATCAGCAGTACAGTAGAAAGTATTAAGCTTTCTAAAGTTGATATAATCTGATAGCAACAGTTGTCATTTCAGCCAACAAAGTCCACAGTAGTTGGATCACTGTAAACTGTATTATGTAAACTGAGATGAGGAAAAAAATAACAGGATGTGAGATGGAAGCAGACATCGAGTCATTTCTGCCCAAAGTGACTGACCTGCTGCAGAATGACCATGGTTCAGCCTCGCGTTGATACCAGGACATCAGAAGTCACCATGTGTGGGCTCTCTGCAAAGGAGACACAGGCATCATTAGACTGAAAGAACAAACTTCAACAGAATGAAGTATACAGGAACTAAAAAAAACACATTGTTTTAAACCTTTTTATTGCTTTTTTTAACATTTGAATAATTACAAATTAACAAACGACAGAAAGATATTTCAGAAAACATTAAAACTATTATTAACTCTATGGATAAGCCTATTTTCTTATATTTGATATTTAATGTAAAGACACCAAAAACAACGCTTTGTACTGAACTGTTTGTGTGATCTTTTTTGAAATCTGACTTCTGGATGTCAGACTATGTCCCACGTTGCTGCATCCAGAGCCACCCAAGATGATTGTGATTGGTTTAAAGTAATACAAATAAGCCAGAGAGTTTTTTGTCTATATCAACGACGTTCCACTTCCGGGATTGTTCAGGTGCCGCCGGAAATTCAACCGAATGTCCCTCATTTTAGGCCAAATATCCCTCACCTTTCGCTTTCTTTGTGCATTCTAAACTCCAGAACTATGGTTAACTGCTCCATATACAAAACCTTGTACCATGAATTATTAACAACCACGTACTGCAATGTACTCGTTTTCAAATTGAACTCAAAGTTGCATTTTTATCTTCCACTATGTTCACCAACTAGTTACTAACTGTCTGTGTCTGCTGTCTGGTGACTGGCAGATAACTTTGGTTGGTTGGAGCTTTTTTTTAATTTTGTTGTAGGTGAAAACAAGGTTGATTACAGGGAATTTGTGGGATAAAAAATCAATAACAATTAACTGAAAGAAGGGAGGTGATAACTCTCTCTCTCGGGTTTGTCACTACAAGTGATACCTTTAAATATTATACCATATATACATATTGATTAGACAAGATATTTACTAGATTGGAGATAATTTGCTAACAGGCCACCCAAAAAATGTGTTAAGTTCATAGCACCCAGTAATACTAGAGCATTAGACAGCAGGGTTAGAGCAGAGATAATCAGCCATGTGGTTCAGGAATAGGGGGGTTAAAGGGTCTGGTGGGGGCTGCTAAAGGCTTACTTGGCTAATCCCAAGTACGAGCCATAGTTACAGTCGTGACTCATTTTCGTCCCCACTGAGCTGTTTTTCTTTTGTTACCCTCATTCACTATGACGAAGGTGCAGTCCTTTGAATACAGTATACGATGGACTTTTTGTTCCCAGTTGACTATGCTAAAGTAGAATAATTTTGAATCTTTACACAGTCACATTTTGCAGTTGTAAACATAGTATACTTACAAGCAACATTTTATAGTGAAAACTGCAGTCCATGTTTGTGCACTGACACCTCATTTTGAATGCAGGGACAAGGTCCATTTGGATATTTAATGAAATGATCTAGATCGATTTGAATCACTTACTGAAGTATTTGGACAAAAGGTGAAAAGGCAAATGAACCTCTTCCCTGCTAATTACTTCACATCACTCCAGTTCTGAAATCTTTACACTGGCTTCCTGTGCCTCAAAGAATTTATTTCAAAATACTTAGGGCCAAAATAGATTTCTGATCTGCTACACTATGAACCACCCAGACCGCTCAGGTCGTCTGGGACAGGTCTGCTTTCTGTCCCCAGAGTCAGAACTAAACAGAGGGAAGCAGCATTCAGTTTTTATGCTCCTCATATCTGGAACAAACTCCCAGAACACTGCAGGTCCGCTGCAACTCTCAGTTATTTAAAATCAAGGCTGAAGACATTTAATTTTGATGTTGCCTTTCTTTAAATGATTGTTAATTTCTATAATGTTCTTATACTGCACTGTAACTTTTGTTCTTGTGTTTTATCTGTTTTTATTGTGTGCTTTACAAATAAAGCTGCCTTGCCTTTATGGAAATACTAACAAGTGAGACATAATTAGCTTGTTTGGCCAAAAGAAAAAACAGACAGTATGAGTGATGAATATATTCCATGCCATGGGGATAAGGGATAAAAAAACCATATATATATATATATATATATATATATATATATATATATATACACACACACACAGACACAGACACACACATACAGTATATATATATATATATATATATATATATATATATATATACACACACTGTTTATACAGTATACACATATATATACACACACACAAACTACCATATACCTAAATCAGTACACTATCCAGTTCATCTCTAGCCAAGTTCATCCATATGTAGAAAGTCACAATTGTTCCTTAACACAGACCGATAGATCTCTACCATACAAAGTGGCCTTGCCTGTATCCACAACCCCTAACGAACCCAAATGCACATGCGCGCGCACACACGCACGCATGGTTTCACAGGTAAAATATAAATTAAAGGAATGTATCTGACTAACATCCTTCAACCTGCTGAGAGATTTTAAGTAATGGCCAACAGAAATCTTGCTAATGCCTCAGGTGCTAATCTCTGCGTGTGTGGCCCATAATGCTACCAGCATGTGTACTGTGTATATCACTTGTGACTCACATGGCAGGGATTCAGAGGTGCAGGCACAGAGAGGCATGACGCTTTCATTGTTGACCAAAAAAGTTGAATGTTTCCATGTCTTCCATGAGTTCTGCTGGGTCAGTCTCTGCAAAACATAACAGAAGTATCTTGACTTTATGATATCAAAACTGTTACGCAATGCAGAATTCATTGTTGGAATTTTTGAGGAACTTGTACTGTGCTTTTATACTTCCACATTACTACTTCTATTTATCTGACAGCTATAGTTACTTGACAAGATATATGTCAAATATGTCACATATGTCAAAAATACATGTTATAATCACACTTCCATCATTTATGACTATAATCATCCTATAGGCTTAAGGGTCTTGGTTAATGTCCTCTTTGCCCATTTTTTCCCAGTTGTGCTTCTTAGTTCTTCAACAATTACTAGTCATTGGTCGCGTGTCAAGGGAGCTGTTTTTTTCCCCAATTCCTTGTACAGCTATTTGCTACTAATAGTATTTTACCAAAAATCTTCCTCTTCCTGTTACATCTTTTTCAAAGATATTACACATCTATCCTAGTTAGGCTTGTGCCAAATCCAATTGGCCTTCAGATTGTATATTGATGACAGTTGAGGAGATATTTGACGATTGTTTTTTCCCACGCTGATGTTAAGGCGATTCTAATTAACTTATTATAAGAACTAAGTAGAAAGATTTGCATTTACAGATGTTTCTGGTAAAGTGGCACGTCTCCGTTAATTCTGGTGGAGTGCTGATGACAATGATTGCAGTGGACCAGTATGAAGAGCCAACAGTGATCGGACTACCAGGAAATGTATTTGTACTGAACTGGTGCTTTGTTTAAAGCTAATTCACATTTTTCTGAGCTCAACTGCAGCACAATGCTAGCTTCATTATATGGTCAGCATATCACTGATTTGATTGCGCAATTTTAAAACGTTTTAAGCACACGTATTGATTGCATCAGTTCACTTTTTCATATTTGCAGCTGTTACACTATGTCTACAAAGAGTTAAGAAAAACAACAATAAGCTGAGCTGAAACTGAATAGAAAATAATAAAACTGAAAAATGATCGAACTATTTTGACAATTGGTAATTTGAGTACTTTTTCAAGCAAAGATAGCAAAAAAAAATGTTTTCAGCTTCTTAAAAGGTGCTTTTCATTTTCATAATTAACTTTTATTTGAACAGCACAAGACGTAACCTTGGGCTTTAGGAAATTGGGACAGGTATTTTTTAAAACTATTTTTCAACATTTCATCGGCTGTATGCTTAATTGTTAATAAAAAAAATATGGTACAGTAAGTGGCAGCCTTGAGTTAAGATCCTTTTTGGGTCAAGCTATCTTAATATTATCTTGTTCTGAGTAAAAAAAAATTACAGTTTTGCTGCTTGTGACTACTGTTATTCACTTAGTTGTAGTACCTAAAAACATTCTTTAATGCAACAATTTTACTACTGATACTCTTATTCTTTTCTGTATGACATTTCTATCTGCTTCTTGCATTGCCATTCAGTTTCTAACTAAAACTGAATGCAACACACACACACACACACACAC
>NC_045745.1:12886908-12922403 GCF_008692095.1 Etheostoma spectabile | reverse complement strand
CACACACACACACACACACACACACACACACACACACACACACACACACACTACAGCCAATTGTATTTACTTGAAGGGTACATAATGGCTCCTCTAAGTGCTGGCACAGGCTGAAGAGCAGTAAGAGGCTTTGGCCTAAAGCTACAGCAGAGCAGCGGTGGCAGCACTGTGGCCTGGCTGCAGTCTAAGCCCTCAGCCTCGACCCCGGTTCACCTGCCCCTCTTACCTCTTAACACACTTTGTAACGTCCCCTGGTATTTTTCCTGGTCGTTTCTGTCCTGTGTTTTTTCCACGAAACCTTAAGGAGGCCCTGAGTTGACAGGATGGTTGATCACGATGATCCAGGACTGGAGAAGAAGCTCAAAGATGACGTTTTTCTATCTGTTCCTGCTTTGTCTATTAGTCCCCTTCGTTGTTTAAAAGTCTTCACCACAGGCTTCACCTTATTTTTGTTCTCTCGAGGTCCCAGCCTCCTGCGCTCTACGCGGTTCAGTTTTTGCGGGCCAGTTACAGTTTGATGTCTGGGTCAGTGAGGGGGCTCTCCAGACTCTCACGCTGTGTGTCATTCATGGCTGCTGATCCTGATTAGCTGGGAGGTGGAGCCTGTTGGCAGCCGACACAAAAACCAGCTGGGAGGTGGAGAGGGTGCTGACCCATGGCATGATGTCCAAGTTGTTGCTCTGTTACCACATTCCAAATACATTTTAAAGGGTCAGTTCACAGCAATTACAAGAAACAAACTTATTTTTCTTACCAACATCTAGTGGTATCTTACCATGTAGATTTTTTTGGTTTTATGTGCCCAAGGTCTGAGATACACTACCATTCAAAAGTTTGGCATGGCTGGTATACAGATGTTTTTCTTCTTTCCTTCAATAATGACTATTTTAACCGAGATAAAAACTAAAAAAAGAAAGGTTGGCTTAAACATTAAAATGACATGAAATCCAATCTTAGCCATATGAGGTAGTAACCCAATGTGTAACTGAGATGGTGGTCTCATTTCTATTCAACTGACTGTATAAACTATTAAACTTAATTTCAGACTTAATTTCATGTCATTCACTCTTCAACACATGGTGTTTAAATGATTTAAAAGATGTATTAGGTCCTGAACAATTTCATGCCAGTCAATACAACAGCTCTGCCCTGAATTCTACTTTTAGGCTGCTTATAGTTTCTTCATTCCTGTGACACTGTCGTAGTGGGTGCTGGTGTTGTACTGATGCATTACATTGACAGGCGTTTCTAATATTCTGGCCCTCTCATGTATGTAAATGGAGTGGCCAAAATATCAGAAACACCACTGAATATGCTGCAGTCCAGTTCAACACCACAGCAAGCTACTACCTCAATAATAAGCACACAGTTAAATGGATACCTCTCTGACAGTGTCAATCAAATCTGACCATTACGATCTTTGTCAAGGCGGAATTCATGGCAGAGCAGTAGAATTGGATGTGTACCTATGAAGGGGCCGGTGATTGTAAATTACTGTGCTATTGTCATCCTTTTTGTTCTCATTGAGGTGAAAATATAAAGTGTAAAGCTGATTCATCAGTCTCAATATGTGTGCAAAAGTCCAACAACGGACTTGAAGTGCTGTTGCCACGACTGTAAATAACCCACTACCTACCGGGAGCCCAATCCTCCCCCGACTCGCTGGCTCTAATGTCTCATTTACGGGTTGACGGCTGGTTGCTGCAAAGAGATAAAAAAGATATGAGTTACTGTCTTCAGTTTTCTGTTGATGTGTTTAAAGAATGATGCGTATTATGTTGGATTGTAATTATTGATGCGTTAATATGTACAGTAAGCATTCTTTTGTATACTGCCAGGTATCTTAATCTAGAAAATACATCATACTTTAATCGTTGATAATAATATTTTTTTGTATTAATAACCACAATCCACAAAGTAAACAATTCCAAATAAATGTAGTAAAGTAAAAAGGCTTGTTTGTCTCCAAATGTAGAGCAGTAGAAGTGCAAAGCAGCAGAAAATGGAAATAAGGAAAGTACCTCAAAACTGTACTTTGGTACAGTTCATTTCACGACTGCCCACAAATAATCATCACTGGACTGGACCATGCTATCAATTCATGCTCAGTGACTGTCATGTGACACAGCACCAACTTGATTTAACCCTTTGATTCCTTACACAGCTCTGAATATTTTAAACTCTTTTAGTGTCTATGTATTAGACAGTTACAGTATATTAATGTGAAAGACCTTGTGTCAAATGAGACCTAGCCCACAGGTATTATTATTACATATGATTATATAAATCTTATTGAAGGATTATTATGTTAATAAATGTGACAACTGATGACCTATGACATAGAGAAGAAATCCATCCCTAATGTGGAACATTGTGGATATGGACTACACAAGCTGTGACATGAGGATTCTCAAACTAACAACGGTGCAGTCTTTTGTGAGAGGAACAATCAACTCTCCTGCAGGAGCCGGCGGGCGTTGGCTGGAGACATGTAGACTAATGCAAGCTAGGAGCCTTCCTCATATAATTGTGAGGACTCCCTTGTCATGTCTGGTTTAACTTCCTGCCTTGCGTTTTTCCCACCTTTGTGTATTGTTCCTGAGCCCTTGTGCCACCTGTCCCTTGTTCACCTTGTTACCTGTATTTAGTTTCTGTGTTGTCTTTGTCTAGTGTCAGATCATTGTTTCTGTTTTGGATGGTGTGTGTGTAGTCTACCCTTTATGTCTTGGTGTTCCTGTTACCTGTGATTCCTATTTTGGACTTCCACTACATTTTGGACTACTTTGCCGGCTGTATTCAGGACTCCTTTTGTTTGTATGATTTTATGGTATTAAATCATCAAGCTCACCACTGCCTGCTGTCTCTGCACCATGGCGTTAGTTTTGGGATGCTATAGAGCCCGCTGACCAGGAGATCGCTGGGCCCCTGGCACTTTCATGCTCGGGTCCTAATAATAAATCTTTAGAATTTCAATAGCGCCTTTGCCCCCGGTGTTGTTGGTGTTAAAAATAATAATAATCCTATCGATTAGGACTTTCACCGAATGACGTCGGTGCTCAGGCCCTAATATAATAAAAAGATGACAAACCCCAAATAGGTTTTACTGTTTTATTTCAAAGTCATGCCACAAGTTGACATTAAATACAAAAGAAAAAATTATAATTTTAGATTTCTGAGATTTGTCTGTAAACAGCCAAACAGTTCTCTGAAACCTAGCTATAAAATAACCACAGTGTAACCGAGAACCAAAGTCAACAAACACGTATTGTAAAAAAAAAAAGGAAAGGTCAGGCTGAAAAGAACACACAAACAAGCACACAGTACATAACATACAGCACAGTTCTCTGAAACCTAGCTATCAGTAAACATACCAGTTTGGAACGCAAGGTAAAGTGTATATATAAAATTAACAAGATTATATAAAATACTGTTAAAAGATACTTGTTATAAAGACCTTAGCATCTTCAAGAAGTGTCACCATGCAGTAGGTATTCCAGTCTCCAGTTAATAAACATCAGCAGAAAAATACAAGAAGAATCACAAGCTCAATCCTTGTGTGGACTTGACCTCAGATAAAAAAGGTATCTGGCGACCTGGTACTACAAGAGTCAAATTGAATACGGTACCTGGTGTACTTTTTTTGGAACCAATGTCTTGTAACGTTAGACACATGCAGCAGTATCCAAGTTGACGAGGCTATAAGATTAGCAGGCAAGCAAAACTCAACTGCCATAATGTCATTTTTGAAAAACAGGGGGAAAAGCCTTTTGAATAATCACAAAAAAATCACTTTTGGGCATTGAATAACACATACTTTTATTTGCCCTACCTTATTCCTAGTACAATGGAACTTTGTAAGTGCTACAGATGTCTTCCCTTTTCTCTTTAGTTAGAAAATCAATGTAAGAACACAGCCTGTCACACCTTAAACTAAATAATGTTATGCCTCTGCCTCCTATGGGCCTCGGACACACTTTACGACTGCTGAGCCGATTGGGAATATGATTTTGGGGGTGACGACTGATCCGAACAATTTGGACCGGGTGTTGTCTAGCGTATTCACTCAGTTGTAAAGTTTTATGCTCCTTCCTGACAGTCAAAGACTACAAATTAGTGGAAACAATTGTCGTGTCTTCAGGTTTGTTCCAAGCTTTACATAAAGTTAACTCTGCCCTCAGTAGTAGAAGGCAGAGGTATAATCACATTGCCCTGTTTAAAAAAACAAGTATGGGTAATGGGCTTATTCGCCCTCTTGACGATAAGTAAGTAGCAAAGATTGATACCGCTTATGTCTGTATAATAACTATGAAGCCAACGCCAAGAAACTTGCTTAGTGCAAAGACTGGAAACAGTTAGAAAGAGCCAGTCTGCCTCTGTCCAAAGGTAATAAAATCAACTTTTAAAATTCTCATTTGTTAAATCCATACAAAAGCAAAGTGTAAAAATGAGAAATATGTACTAATGAACATGTTTTACCCCTCTTCTAAAATATATACAGTTTATATTTTAAAAGAGGGGTAAAACATGTTCATTAGTAAGCTTTAGAGGTGCTGGTATCTTTAGATAGAGCCAGGCTAGCAGTAGCTATGTTTCCATTCGTTTTTATCCGAATTAAGTGATATTGAATGAAAAATTCCTTATGGAAACAGTAAATTTCAATGGAATTTCATGAATATCGACTCAAAAGAACTACGTTTGGTGTCATCAAATTTTATCCGATATACGGCTTTTGCGATAAGCGCTGATGGATACGTTATTTGCCGAATAAATAATGAATTGCGATTAAGTTTTAGGTCATTTTATGGTTTCAACCAACCACAAAATGAAGAAGAAGAAGTTTTAGTTAGTTTCCACCCTGTATTTCCGCTCTGTTTGCACACATGGCGGGCGTCAACAAAGAGAGGTGGAAGTGGACGGACGAGGAGACCAAAGACTTTTTGAATTTAATTTATCAGGAACTCGCGAAGGAAATGGGCAACAAAGGTTACAACGAGCCGTGGGACGTCCTCCGGAGTATGGGAGGCGCTCAACCAGAGAGACATGTCTGATATGTCGGTATCAGCTGGCACATAAGCACTACAACTTGTGCAATGTTGATCATTTGTTGGTAGAAGGCGCAAATGTTGATGTTCGCAAATGTTTGCTTGAATGCTGTGCGATTCAGCGTGAAAATGAATGGAAACACCTTAAAATGTCTCAAATAAATTTGATATACCAATTTGATCGCAAAATAGCATGTGACGTCATTACGCACAGGTTTTTATTCGTTTTAAAGCCGTTGGATGGCAACAAACTTTCACCAGCTGTATTCGTATAAGTTTTTTTTTACCGAACTTCAGATAATTCGATTGACAAGTGGATGGAAACTTAGCTAGCTTCTGCTGTTTCCCATCTTTGTGCTTTACTAAGCAAAGCCAACTATGTGATGGGGGTAGATTCATATTTGCTGTTCAGACACGAGTGGGATCGGTCTTCTCATATAGCTCTTAGCAAGAATACAAAGTAGCATATTTAACAAATAGTCTAACGTTTTGCTTTAAGGGTTGACAGGCTATGTTCCCACATCATGTCTTTCTCCCAAATCTCTTAGAAAAGGGAGGTCAGCTTTAGCATTACGCTAACTCTTGCAGATGCCGGTGCACTGAAAGGAATAACCCAAAGTCGTGCCACAATAATCTCGGGGCTTGGAATTAGATAACGATTTACATTTTTTATTCTTGCTGATCACTAAAGGTTGTGGGCAAGAACATCATCCTCTCAAAATAAATGTCTTGAATATTTTGTCTTACATCCATCAAAACATGGATCCGATAATAATAACTGATCACAACTGGTCAGGTTGCTGCTACTTTTATATCCATACTGTATACTGCAGGTTACTGAATACAAAATATAAAACGGGATACTGTTTTAATGCATGCAAGTGTGCAACAAAGGCCTTCTACTTCACACAGTATGTTTATCAAAGTAGCAACAGCGGATTATGTTTGACAACACTCTGCGAAAAACAAAAATATATATATTCTGTGATTCGTAATGGTGCGAGCAGATTTGAAGCAGTTTTGCTACATGCACTGGCATTGTTTTTTGGGATTTTTACAAAAGTCACCAACGTTGTAAGCAGTTCATTCGGATGGTTTTGTTTTCTTAAAACCTGCTTTGGCATGGCCGTGCAGAAACAATGTACAGAAAACCAAGTCAAGGTCCGTACACTCCAACCAAGCCTAGTTAGTCTAATAGCTGGAGTGTTAGTGTGTGTGTGTGTGTGTGTGTGTGTGTGTGTGTGTGTGTGTGTGTGTGTGTGTGTGTGTGTGTGTGTGTGTGTGTATCTGTGTCTGTGGTTAACAGTGAAAGCCATAACACTTTTGGCAAAGAATCACAAAGTGCAACAATTACAAGTAACCATAGCAACTCAATCAGAATCACTTCATGACAAAGACGAAAAACACAAGAGGACACATAGTGGAGAACAAAAAAAAAGTGAAGAAAAAAAAAAATCAAAATAGAAGGATAACTTATTTTGTTTTACATTTGTCCAACAGTCACATAGTCTTTACAAAAGCATCCCTTTTCAATAGGCCGTTCATCTTTTTGGCACTGCTGTGGCACATGTGTTTGATAAGATTTCACATTGATCTTGACACACTGTTATTTCGGCTCCTTACTCTTACTATTATTGTAGGATTGCGAGCGACACGGTGACCCTGAAGCCCCAAATACTCCCATAATTCATATCTGTCAGGCTATGTGCTAGCTGTTATATTTCTGTGCCTGCACCTCCTTACAAATAAAAAAAAAAAATAGGGAGCCACAAAAAAACTGTAAATGTAAAACACTGGCATCAGTCCAAGAGAAACTCTGAAATATTAATCAGCAAACCAGACTGCAATTTTTTGTATATGTCCTTGTTAACCCAACATGGTTTGATTAAAGTTGTGTGCCACATCAGAGTTAAAATGTGTGTCTGTTCCCACACTGATACCAGTTTCACCTAGCACTCATTTTTGCCCCAATTGTATAACCTTTACTTGTGAATCACAGAGCTCAGCATCATCAGCATTATTTAGTAAAAGATAAATCTTATATATTATATATATTTAAAATGAAAGATAGTAACATCAATACAGACATGTATAAGGAGAAAGGTTTGGTTCACACTGTACCAAATTAAGACAAAAATACAATTTTATCATCAGTGTGATCGCCAGAGGAAACTGAAATAAAAACTATAATGGGAAATAGTGGAAATGTGGTGATATTTCCAATTTATTTCGACAATATTGTTGGATGGAAATCAGAGATTAATGAATTTATTAGTTACTTTAAATTTTGTGCAATGACCATTATGCAGTTTTCTCAATATTAGTGTGATGTCAATTTCTTGCTAAGCTAAATGGTGATTTAGCCAATAAAAATACAGCATTACAATTACACTTTATGAATGACTTTCATAATGCTATGGCAACATTTGAAATCACATCTTGTCAGCACCGTATGTCAGCCAAACAAGATGACAAAAGGAAAACGGCTTAGTTAACTACACTGACAGCACACTTACAGTATGATAATAGCACATTTGTCAAGTGCTGCTGTGGTTGAAAACTACATTTAAACTTTGTTTCACAAATGCTGGAGAGGCTGAGAGGCAAAAGCAAAGTTTTTTTTATCCAGATGTTGCAAAGAGATGAAAATTCCATTAGATCAACAGTAAGTTTTGTTAAACGACCTTCCAGATTTTCAAAGATTGACTGATATTTCTTTTGTTGTTTGAAAATCGGACGCTTAGCTATGTGACTCAATTGGAACAGTAAAACATGAGGGGCACAAACTTGGACTCATGTCACCGCCTGGTCGTGTACTGTAAATTTCACCAAAACCAGGCAGCAAGCCTACTCCTTTTGGCACGCAGATACGTAAAGTCACACCTTGAAGCTGTGCAATAGCTAGCCCTTCTGAGGCTCCACTGGTGCAGTGAGGAGTTCAGTGCCTTGCAAAGACACTTCAACGGTACTCAATAAGGGAGGGAGAAGGGTTTCCTTCTTTTCCCACCTGGTCTGTAAATAATAACCAGCAGCTATCCAGGCACATGCTCACACGTCCAATCTTAGACTGCTTGGCACAACCATTTCTAAATTCTGTTTCGTTATGTTACTAACGCTTGTTTTCTGTCCAAAACAATATATAAGAGCACAGAGAAGATAAATAGCACCTAAATAGAAGTCAACAACTGCTGCTAATGTTCATTGATGTTAGAGGCATTATGAATGCGTCACTGTATTACAGTACAAGACATAACTGTTTCAAACCTGTTGATATGATCAGACTGACATGAGGTGCATTAGTGTTAGACATGCTGACTGCTCTACAAAACTAGCATTTCCAAGACTTTTGAGAGTAAAGAAAGAATAAATATATATAGTAACATTTGAACAGTACACTACAAGGCTATGAACATACTGGAAAGTAACCCATGCAAGACACATTTATAAAGATGCTGTACACAAAGGAGTGTGATCAATTATATGCCATGTGTGACAGTTCAAGTAATGGAAAAAGGCGCTGAAAAATCAGGAAAACGGAATTGATAGTTTGACTGAGATTAGTCCACTTACTGTTAGTTTTACATTCAAAGGAAATGTCTTGATAATGATTGTAACTTACACTTTAATTGATCTTATGAAAAAAAAAGAACTAAGACATACCCATAATAAAACTTGGAATGAAAAGTCTCTGCAATAATATTGCACTTTTGGGAAAAAAAAAAACAGTTGGGATTTTCTGTCTGGGCTTTCTGTCACAAAAAGGTTAAACTGGATGGCCACATGATCAAGAAATGCCATAGTTCATCAGAGATAGATTACACTGTACCATTGTTAGTTCATTAAGCCGTCTGAAATCCTTCTGAAACCACTGAACAGTTCATCTAAGGTCCCATGTTGTTTTTCTGCTGTGGAGGCCAAGCCAGGACCAAGGTGATGGCAGAGGTTGTTTGGCAGGACGCCTTCTCTGCTCGTTCTCCTTTTTCTTTCATCAATAAAGGGTCCTTTTTGCCCCTTCAAAATTAAATAAAGTGCAAGGTGTGTGTTCCTCTAAAGGGCTTTTTTCCTTTCAGTTCACACCTTTCCTCAAATAGTTTTCTTCCAGGTAAAACGTGGATTAACAGATACATTCATTCACCCTTGAAAACAAACACACACGCACACGCACACGCACACGCACACACACACACACACACACACACACACACACACACACACACACACACACACACACACACCTGTCTGTGCCAACAGCAGGAGCACAGCTGCTATCTCTCAGGGTCACGCGGCATGAGTCTTTGGCCTGGGCCAAAATACTCAAGTCAGAAGAAGCGTCAGGCAGTGGTGTTGCCGTTAAGAGATGATGTGGCACAGGGGGTGGTGGTTTGTAGCTAGGCTTGGGCCAGGCCAGGTCAGGCCAGGCCAGGCCAGGCCAGGCCAGGCCAGGCCAGGCTGGGCCAGGGCAGTCCGAAAGGGACTCAGAGAACGGTGGCTCATCTTTGGTCCCATAAAGCACTTGATTATGTCAGGGTGAATCTTTGCACTCCACTGGACTGGGAAGGTGTACGCATGACAGGGCATCGAAGAGGAAGGGTAGCACTATCAAAAGCACCGGCTGCTAAGCTACGACCGGAGAAATATGCGGCACAGGCGAAAAGTTTTTTTCAAGCCATGCAGTTTTGAGATCATCCATAGCAACCGGCAGAAAGCGTCTCGGGGAGTTTGAAATGGTTCTAGTGATGGACGACGGGAGGCAAGATTTTACACATGAGCACGCTCACAGAACAACACAGAAAAGCTCTCAGTTAAGAAGAGGGAGAGAATAGCTGCTGTTGGCTTTACTTTGTAAAGTCCACAATAAAAAGTGACAGACAGTGCTGCATGCTCACCAAAGCACTGGCAAACTGGTGAAGATTTTGAGGTGTCTGGGTGGGGAGATTATCCACAGATATAAAAGAGTATACATTATGTTAATATATAGGAGATAGAAACCAAAACTATGAGGAAAAAGCAGGAACAGAAATGGAGGCTGTACTAACACTGAGAACAGCGGATGGAGAAGAGTATTTGACATTACCCCCCGCCTCCCCAAGGTGGAGAGACCGACTCAAGCTTAAGGCAATGCATAGCCCTTGGAAACATTGGCACATGCATGGAGAGTGCAGACATGTCTGCATGTGTGTCTGTTTGTGAGTTTGAATATAACAATATGTAGAAAGATAGTTTGTAGATTTGGGTCAGAGTGTTAACTGATTTTTAGGAATATTAGCCTAAATCAGTTCAACTGGACCTTAGTAATTGATAGAGATTCTGGCTACAAAACTTGCAATGAAACTTTGAGAAACAATTTCTGAAGCAAACATTAAATAATGGGACAATTTTGGCAAGAATGTGTTCAAAGTTATTATCCCCTTGTGTTGTCCTCCTGGGTCAAAAACAGACACAAATTTGACATTTTCTTCCCTTTTTCTGACTTTTTTTTTTTCACTAACTCCACCTTACTACCACTAGTTTTATAGTACTTTTTGGAATTCATGTCAATAACCCTCATTTATATAGAATTATACCTAATGTTTGAGTTAAAAAAGCCGAAATGATGAATTATTTTGACTAATACTTAAGATCAGAGGAACGTACAGATGAGTTTAGTCAGGAATGAAAGTGATCAATTGTATTTGCAAAGAGAGTTATATGGAATCCAAACCCTTTTTTGTGGTAATTTAGGTAAAAAGAAACCCATATTTCGGATAGAGACATTTTTTTAAAGGGGTCAACTTTGACCCGAGGACAACAGGAGGGTTAAATGCAAACCCCAAACATTGTCGATGGACACTCTTGATCCAAAGCTGAATTTAAATGCAGAAGCAATAGGAAATAGGGAAACAATCAGAGACAGAAGAAAAAACAGACACAGTGAGTTCCCGCCATGGTTGGAGGATCAATGGCAGACAACGGTGGACATGATTGAACACCACCTTGAGTGTTACTCTTCATAATTATATAAAGGATCGCATCAGATGTTAGTGAGCGCGGTCGAGGTGATGAGGCGCACAGTGAGCGTGCCCGGGAGGTCGCTGTCCTGGCGGTTGCCTTTGTCGCGGAGGTGAAGCGTGTGCTGTTCCTGGCGCTCGTTGGGATCACTGAACAGGATCACCTGTCCCAGGAAGGTGTCCACAATTATGTTCTTGTTGTAGATCTGTTGGCCGCTCGTGGGGGGAAGGCAGAGATCCGCAAGCGTAAAGAGGGGGGAAGCAGAAAAAGAGAAGAGAGAAAAGACAAAAGGCAATAAGCAGTCACAAAAGAGGAACAGAAATTAAAAATCAGAAGGTAGAAGAAGCTTGAAGAGAAAGAATGAAGAATAAGACGAATTGCTGATGTACGGGCGTTCTGAAGTAAAGCAATAAGTAAAATATAATAAAGCTTACTTCAAAGAAAATAAACGTGTATAACGCTTTATATTTAATTTTTAGAACATAAAAGTCTAAAAATAGAGAAGTTCAGAACGATAAAATAAGAGTAAACAAAATTTTAAAAAAAAGTTCAGTATGAACTTTGAAGGGATTAGGATCATAGGTTTGCACTGACCCAATTCATCAGATCGATGTTGATGATATTTTTTATCAGATCATTTATCAGCCATACGCCACCAACCCACATCAAATACAGTTTTCTCACTGTTCATTTATAGCCTATATAACATAAACTATTTTATTGATCTAAGGGCATTTAGGGCGTGTCCAAATGCCCTTTTGCTAGTTTAACGGCGGAAAAAAGGGTCCGAGCGCCTGGCGCATGGTTCAAAAGGCTTGTACTTAGTGTCTTCATTAATTCATAGGTGTGTTTTGGGCGTAACATCCAATAAACCAATCAGCGTGTCATCTGCCATTCCCTTTGAAAGCCAGGTGTGTTTGTACCTTGGCACATTGCTGTTATGATGGCGGATTTGCACCGTAGTATTTTTTTGTATAATCTTTTGGATGTGTGTGTGTTGCTGCACTTCCCTGTGTGTGTGTAACAAGCATAGTGTATTTGCTTAGCATACACCTAGGCACATTTTACTAATACGCTGTTGAAATAACAATGAAATGCTGCGCTATTGACTTTAGACCAGGTTTTGTTGGTCAATGGCGCGTTCACTTCCCGCTGCCTCAAGATAGCAATGCGGCAAGAATTCACCTGAACACACCTCCCTGTAAGACCAGCACGCGCATGGGCGCAAAGATGGGCACAGGTGCATTTCATATTTAAATTACACGGGGCGCAGGACGGGAAATTAACAACTGCGTGGATGCCGTTTCTGTACTTAAACTAGCACAGACACCCGTCGGGCTTTGCGCTGCTGATAGTTCACCACTTTTCAATTTCCTTGCGGGACCCAACTCAAAAGCATTAATAAAGAGAAGTCTAAGTCTAAGTCTTTCGGCATCAGCAATAAATGCATTTTATTGAGTAGGCAGTGGCGGGCCTTTAATGTGAAACCGGAAGATTAGACATCTTTGTTAGGTTGTTTCAAAATTTTGCATGGACAGATTACATGTTTTATTATGATGAGCAATGTTTAATAAAAAAAGCAGTTTTATTCCGGGGAAAAAAAACAGAGCCACACATTGGTTAAGAGATTTGGTAAATACATGTAGTATGTAGTATGCAGGGAAGTAAGTCCTTTCAGACTGCAGTTACAGCCTCGCTTTGGCTTACACACATCTTAATCAGTTTGACACAGAGGTCAACGGATTTATAAAAATTTGGAGAAAACAAGTGGATAGAATCGGTATCCATTATCACTGGGGAGTCTGGGTATCGATATCAGTGAAGGAAAAGTTAGATCGATGCATCCCTATTACAGGCCCAGCTTGTCTACAGAGCAGCAGATACACACTTCTTCCTCCCTTCACCGGGATACAAGTGATGCAATTTCACAGGTCTGATTGAGAACATAATAAGTACACTGGCTAACACGTTCATATTGCCTGGTATTAGGTCAGTAATTGATTGTAATGGATGTTCAGCAAATTACCTTAACAGTTCCACTCTCTCTCATGCATGGCATGACACAGAGGAGACGGCCAAACATAACAGCATAACAAGACAGCATGCACTTGTTTTTCTTAACAGGCAGACAGGAGTTTACAAGATATTGATGACAGATAATGATGGCAGGTGAGAAATGTTGTGCTAAAGTTCTAACAAAAATACAAATTAAAAAGTGTACAGCTGTGAATGAAAACTAATGTTGCTGCAATCCTGGGACAAAGACAGCCTATAGTTATATAAAGGCACTTCCATCATAGAAACCTTCCCCTGGGAGGAACTCAGGAACTCAACCTGCATTTTGACCGGAGGGACTAAGGATAGTTGCAGGTGTAATAGTTGCCCTGCTCTGAGGTAGTGCTTTTGAAAAGTTCAAGAACTTTGGGAGTGTAGTTTGCAGGGCTGGACATTTGTGATTGGTCAAACACAGATGCCACAGCAACTACAACTTGTGTACCGGTTCATTTACAAAATACGGAATTACTGGGAAGTATTTAAAATTAATAAACATTAAAAACAAAGTTGAGGGGCTTTCCAATTAGATTAAACAGCGAAGTTAGCAAACTAGCTAACAAGCCAGCTGTCTGCTGGTTACCGTGCTGTCATGCCACGTTGGTTACAGAAAAAACACGGGGCTTAGTTGGTCAGCTGACCTGTGCCACTGGGTCTGACTGTCCCTCCTCCTCACTCCCCGCCGCTCAAGAGATGGAGACCATGACAGATAACAATAATTACCATTTGTTTTGTAGCTAAATGTCATTTGTATCCATTTTGTTTCTATGGTTTTAACCTTTTGCAACATCTGTTGCACAATAAATAAATAAATAAATAAATAAAGTATGCTTGTGACAATTGTAACTGTTACTACTAAAGTGCAGGTGTCTCAGACAGCCACTATTCACCAGGACCCGAGCTGCTACACTTTAGTAGGAGCCGTCATAAACGTGTGCTTTAGTCCCACAGTGGGATGGCTGCAGAGTGACAGCTCACCTCAATGTGGATGCCCTCTTTGGGTTTCTTGCGGTAGAACAGGCCTTTTATGTCAAAGTTTGGGCACCGTGTGTCCTTATAAACTGGTGAACGGACCTTCTCTCCTTCACAGGTGATGATCACGTACGGATTTACAGCTGAAGGAGAAAAAAAATGTTTTTTTAATCAGTATATAGTGCTGATAACAGACCCTGTCATTACTATGCATGTATCTGGCTTGTTCACCCATATCTAAATCAGATTATATGCGTTGATTAGGTGAAGACTTTATTTTCAAAACCACTGTATCATTATTTTCATTATCAATTTACCTCTAGGTTGTTATTTCAAAAATGTTCTCACACACCATAAACTTTTAGTAACAGGTCAAGAGTCAATTTCCGAATAATGCCAAATATAATACAATCACTTCAACATATATTTATCTGTACAGGTTTACAGGTTTGTGCACAACATGTAAGAGCTCTGAGGGGGTAGAGACTGTATATTGCAGACTGGAACTAAATAAATAACCAGAGTTTCAGCCTTCAGCAGATGGTGCTGTGGCACCTCGTGCTTTCGTCAGAAGTCTTTTCTTTGTGGTATTGAGGCAGTAAAGCTCACTGGGTGTAGGAACCTGATCAACATACAAATACAATGCAATGTGAGTTGTGGTCCTACCTCCATTGGATTCCTGTCCCTGCAGACCATCAGCATTTAGTACATGGACCTGAGTGACCAGCTGAGGGTAGCCACACATCCCCGTCCAACACGTCTGAGGAGGCTCGTCCAGAGTCAGCTCTCTGGGAAAGAACGAGTGTACGTGATTGTTATAAAAAGTAAATCCAAAACACATTACATTTCTTCTCAGGCATCTGTTTTACATTGGTTCTTTCAACCTGTTTCTTGTACAAGATACATTAGTATGCAGTAACACAAAGTTAAAGTGCCTACATAATGAAAAAAATATTTCTGGTGCTTCCACACCCATACAAACATGGAAAAAAAACTATCCATGCTGTTTTGAGTGAGATAGGTTTCTGAATGTGTTATTTTTTTAAAGAAGATTTTTTTTTCACATTTTAGGCATTTATTTTTATGGGACACCTAAAGACATGAAACGCGAGAGAGGGGGAATGACATACAGCAAAGGGCCACATGTCGGACTGTCAAGGAAATAAACCTCCATGTGTGGCCGTGCGCTCTACCAGGAGAGCTACCCTACCCTAACGCTACTAAAAGCCCATTCCCAAAGTGAGCCGTGAGGACTAAGGACTAAAGACTCACAGTCTTTGCTAATTTGGGTGGTGTCATTTTCTTTAGTCTGTGGCCCTACAGGTAAATTAGGTCTCCATCCTAATTTTAGTGAAAGTGTTGAGATTTAAAAGCATCAGCAAGCATTCAAGCATTTGAGATTAATGAGATGAGATTATATTCTGTTGTTCCTTGTCCCTGTTTGCTCAGCGCCAATTAATTGTATGTATATGACACATGAGTTATCTACCTGGACGTTACCGTAATCAAACATTGTGATTGAGTCTGTATAGGAATGAAAGACAGCATGTACTCTAAGGTTCAAAGTAACCCGGCTAAATACCAAAGGTTCTCATTGCAGCTGCTTTGGTTGTAGATTCAGGAAATTTAAAAAGTTACACTATGTGTTCAGTGGTAAGATATCAGATTTACTTGCAGTCTGAAGGCACATCGGTGAAGACACGGAGCAGGAAGTCGCCCTGCTGCCTGGGGTCAAAGGTTGTGGGAATGATGACGTAACGGCCCTCCGGCAACTCCTTCCTGAGGAAGACGCAGCGCGAGTTGATGTAGATGGATCCCGCTACTTTCTGCTGGGCTGAGTGCATACGGTACTTACGATTTAGTTCCACCTGCAGGATGAGAAGACTTTATAGCAGAAATATGTGCACCTGAGGTATTCATTAGGTTATTAACTGTTGAAGTTTTGTGCAGGCTTCTGGGCATTTGTGTGTGTTTCTACCCGGTGAATATCAAAGCCTATGGCGAGGTTTTCCCCTTTCCCGTCTTTGGGTGTGGCTCTCTTTTCTTTTTGCTGTAAGCAGATCAGCACCTCGTCCTCCACCTTCTTCACATCAAACACGTACTGGGAAGAGGAGGACACCATATCACACTCCAACACTGGTCACACATCTCTCTATAACACACACATGCAGTGGTGGATTGTAACTAAGTACATTTACTCAAGCACTTTACTTAGGTATAGATTCAAGGTACTTATACTTTATTTCCATTTTATGCAACTTTATACTATACTATACTATATTATACTTTACTATATACGTACTCCACTACATCTCAGAAGTAAATATTGTACGTTTTACTCCACTGCATTTGTCTGTCAGCTTTAGTTACTTTTAAATGACAGTTCTTCATCCCCTTCTTGTCAAGTTAAAACCAAATATCTCCAGATGTGTTGATTCTGAATGTTTGTTATAAACCCAAGGATGAAGTTATTTTATGTGTTAAGAAAATGTCCCTAATTGTCAAGCTAAATAAAGTCTTTAAAAAGACAAAGGGCTGTGTTTCTGACACTATGAAAAGTTGACTTTTTTTCCACAGGACGGTGTAATGATCTTACAGAATATGATGCATTGCTGTAGAATGAACTACCCAATAGTATAGCGTACCTTAAACATCTACAGCAGTATAATGCAACATAAACATTGATGCATCCATAATATTAATCCAGAAACATCAGATACGATAGTGAATGACAGGGATCATATTACTGCACAAATAACACTTGCCTTATGCACTTTAAGTACAATCAGCTGATAATACTTAGAAACATTTACTTAAGTAATGTTCTGTTTGCAGGACTTTAACTTGTAGTGGAGTAAAGGATTGAAATACTGCTTCCACCGCTGCATGTATGTACACAAAGACTACCTCGACTAACCTGAGGGTTCTGCAGGAAGGTAGCCTTGTGGTTGATGCAGCCACCGGACCGGTTGCGGAGGGGGTCATTGCGGTGGACCCAGGAGCCCCTCATAACCTCCTCCTCCCAGGTTTTGTGGATGCTCAGGTAGGAGGTGTTGATGAGGCGGCACAGGATCAGGTCAGTGAAGTACTGGCAGAAGTCATCAAACGTCATCCTGCAAGAGGGCAGGAAATGGAGAGAAGAAACGGAGAGAGTGGATATCAACTAGAGGGAAAAGCTTGAAAGAAGACCTTTAATACGTACACAAATAGAAATGAAATGAAATCAGGGACAAAGAAAAGGGTTACATGTTAAAGGGAGACAATGATTTCCGGTGCTGACGTGGAATGCATATCTTCCACTCTCCCTAATGCTAAATTAGAAAAAAATGCCTAAAGAATATCTTTAAAAAAGAAAACATATGTTGACCAGTATGGGCTTTTAAAAAACAGCGGCATTACTTTGATTGATACTATCAATATCATCCTTATTTAGATATTTCTTTGGGCATTTATTCAACAGGACAGCTGAAGACATGAAAGGGGAGAGAGAGGGGGGGAATGACATGCAGCAAAGAGCCGCAGGTCGGAGTTGATCCCGGGCCCTCTGCACCTAGGAGCAAACCTCCACACATGGGTGCCCGCTCTACCAACTGAAATATCCCGGCACCCTCAATATCATCATTTGACCAAAATAATGCCAATAATCCCTGAAATGTACAAAAATTCAGTGTTTCCCCATGGACTTTAAGTAATGGTAGTGTGAAAAATCCTCTTTAAAGGAATTTTCTACCAACAGCAGCCGATTAGAATAAAAGACTAGAAACAGCGGGAGGCTGCTAGCCTGGCTCTGTCCAAAGGTAAAAACAATTCACCTCTAAAGTTTACTAATGAATTACAAATTATTTTTAATTTTTAGTATTTGTTTTCATCATAATCCTAATTTTTAAAGTTGTGTTGTTTTGATACTTATACCAAGATATATATATATATATATATATGGCAGAATTGACAATAAAGTTGACTTTGAATTAACACATTAAGGAAGTCACTGCCAAGGCGCATAACTACAAAATGTTTTTACACTCTAATCTTTGATTGGAGAGAAAAAAAAGAAGATATAACATGTTAATCAGTGAGCTTTAGAGGTGCTGAATGGTGGATTTTGTTTAGGTTAGGTCTCCCTCGGTTGCGGTCTTTGTGCTCAACTAAGATAACCGGCTGCTGGCTAAAGCGAAAAAGCATATTTCCCAAAAATGTTAAACTATTCCTTTGCTACAATTCAATTTTGTTTTTAGTGTCAACTCATGACACATATCTCAGGACACTTTACAGATAGAGTACACTAGGTCTAGATCACTCTCAACTAGCATCATTTCAGGTGAGGAGTATATATTATATACTATGGAGAATAAGTCTTTATAAATTAGACATTCAACATGTCATCATTTAAATATGTTTAAACCATGCAAGCACCAGCTTAATACATGGGTCTAAGATAAGGGAACAACAAAATAAATTGCGAGTACATTTATAGATCTCACCAGAACTCGCCGTCGTCCTGCACGGTGACACCCAGCTTTTCTCTCTCGCTCTTGCTCACCTTGTTCCACTCCTCCGAACTGCAGGGAGCAAAGACGGGAGAGTAAACAAACAGCAGAAAAACAGCATCAATCTGACAAGCTACAAGTGAAGAATGAATACTTCAAAACGTTTTTCATGATCAGTAGGATATTAATATATATCAGTTGGACCCTAAGTTGTGAATCTTCTAATAATCATATTTTTTACTTTAAATACTCAGCAACTGTTGAGTTCAGATATATAAATGATGCATGTGTCTACCCCTGATGGGCACTATTATGTTAAAGAGGCAGTTGAATGTTACTGTTACTGTGAATCATACCTAAGCATCAAGGTCCACTCTGTATTCACTGCTCAGGGAAACAGGCTTTTTACTGGATGCATTAGCTCTGTGTTTATGCTTCTATGTTTCTAATTCACTGACAAGCGTCCACGTCTCAACAGTCAGACTCCATTAACAGTAACAGTTTTTTTTAAAATTAAAACGTGAATAAATTATTCAGCGAGACTACAGCGAGCGAATGATTGAGAAAGAGGAGAGATGACTCACGTCTCTTTAATTACATCTTTCTCTCTTTTTGGCCTTATCAATAATTCAGGCTCCATTATAACCAGGCTTTACCACCTCCCTGTTTGTTTCACAGAGTCTGGAAGCTAACAATTCCCCAAAAAACAAAGAGAGTGATGTTATGGGGGAAACCTCTCTATTTTAGCATTACCTATAGCCCTAAAAAGTAAAATATATATAAATAACAGCTGTGTCCAGATGATTGAATTGACCCCTGTTTCAAAATGCGTCTCATGTCTAAAAAGATTATCTTGTTGTTGCAACGAGATGTTCTTTGTGTCTGGGTTGAAAGTTGTGCGCTCCCTGGCATCCAGACCTGTTAGATGCTGGTTGCTGGTACAGTAGTTGTTGTATGTGAATTGAAAAGACATTTGCATTTACACTTCTGTTCAATGTGGTCAGAGTTTGTCCCTGGTTTGGCCGATTGGATCACAGTCCATCCTCAATGCATTTTTGGGTGCATTTACATCTCTAATTTAATGTGGTCAAGCACTACAGTTCTTAATAGCAGGTGTAAATGGGGTCTGTGATTCGCCTGCACGTTTGAATTGAAAGTTTGGTCAGCTCAATTTTTGCTTTGGGATGGTCCAGGGAAAATGATATCTGAGCTGCACTGCATGTTTGATATTGTTCTCTACAAACAAGCAGCGCTCCAGCAGAGCTGACTTCAGTCATTCGTCTTTGCTCTGTGGCCCATTAGCTTGATTGCATCTCCATTTTTCATTGTCAAAATGACATTTTCCCATTGTGCAGGCTTCTTTGGCATTTTATATGGGTTTGTCTTTGTTGAGTCTTTTGATGTTTGCTCATTCATCACACGCAATCTCTTCGAGACCAGTCAAATTTTGAGAGACCAAGGGGACCCGCCTCAACATTTTAAAAATCTAATTAGTAAATTCGGTTAAATTCGTCACAACAAGGTCATATATCAGAAGAAAAAGACATTTTTGGGTTGGTCTGAACGCATCTGACTAGTTCACTGTGTAAAAATTGGGACAGATGGATGAAGGATGCTCAGTGAGACAAGATCTGATTTAATGAGGTGCAGTACTTCATCCATCCATGTGGGTGGCAGTGTTGTGCTCTACCTGTCGCTCCAGGGGCCGCTCCACTCCTTCTCTCCCCAGGGGTTCCTCATGCGAATCATCTGCAGCTTCTCGGATTTGAAGAAGGCTAGCAGTCCGTGACCTAGCCGCACTTTCCGTACATCTGTCACGGCGTAGGCGTGGCCTTTGACCAGGCCGCAGTCCAGCCGTGCCTCCATGTCCTCTATTGTGGTTGCCTGGGAAAAAGCCAAACAGGGAGGTTTAGTGACTGAACACAGATTCTTTATTGGATTTCTACAAATATGTAAAAGAGGGAGGCTGGCACAGTTTACAAAGTAGGTTTTTTGGGAAAAGGACACATAGGATGGCTGTTAAAATCTTGGCTTTAGGGTTTGTCTGGGATAGCGTTTCTTTGGTACCAAATGTATCATAAATCTTTTCGAGGAGAGAGGCTACTGGGTGGCTCTCTCACAGATGCAAGTTGTGCATCCATTTTGCACATTGCAACGCCATCCAAAAGTCTTTTGATTTTGGCAAGTTTTATGATTTTTTTTTGTTGACTGGGAGACGACACAAACCGGACGATTTTCAATAAAAGGGATGTGACACTTTCAAATTTCAGCAATGCGCCATTTGTGAATCAAAAGCTTTGGATGGTAAAAGGAAAGGAAGGCAGAGTCATTAGACAGCGTTATCAGAAAATGGGTTCTATGATCCAACAATTATGTGTTCACAGCATTTGGCGTTTTTCAGACATTACACTGAAAATTTCATACACTATTATTCTTGCAACAACTGACAAAAGCCTGATTAATATGTCTAACAGAGAGTTGTACAGACAGACAGGACAAATATATGTACTACTTAGCAAATAGTAGCTGATAGAAGGAATAATGATCCCCAGAGTGAGCCCACTGCTCAGATAATGAGAATCAAGGTGGCCCCACAATCTCTGTGTACAGCCCTGGACGGTCCAAGGCTGGGCTTATACTCTGATAACATTATAGTATCCACTTTATCTCTGGCCACATAATGCTTTGCGTGAATTTCAGGAATCAGTGTCTGTGACTTACTGTAAAGGTATGTGTTTTCTCTTTTTAAAAATATTTGGGTCAATAAATGATGAGCTTAATGCAAAACTCATCCAGAATGTAAATGTAAAATCATTTAATTGTTTTAAATGATTTTACATGATTGTTTTGAAATGATTGTTTTGATTGTTTGCTCAACTATGAAATCTTTAGCTTTCACCCCAAGTTAGTGGTGCATGTTACATAACTTTGAGCTCTGTGATTGGATGTTTCTTGCCAAAATGCCCCTCCTGAGACGTAGTCAAGGTCGACCTCAATGTTTTTATGTACACAAGCTTGTATCTTCAACTTTTTATGAAGAGAAGAATCTTACATTTTCTAAAGCAGGTGATCATCTTTTGTGCCGAGATTCAACAACAAAGTTTCATGCCGATTTAATTAATAATGTACTCTAACTGTGAGTCATGAACATTGTCAAAAATATAAAAACTAAATAAAATAAATTAGATTTTTACATACATGGGAACCAGGTGTGCCCAAAATAGTTGCTCCTACTTTTTATCTCCTAAATATCTTTGGGTCCCCTTTAGCTCAGGGCTCTTTTTTAGTTTATGCATGTCAGGTTCGAGTTGGTTTTTACTGGGGTCAGTTTCAGCTCAGGTTCAAAGTAGAAACTAAGATTACAATGCCACCGTGGCTTATTTCTCCTGTTAATTCTGACCAGTTTTTTCCCTTAGTAAGAAAAGTGAAAATGAAATAAGAATAATAGTAGAACAGCAATCAGACTCCTTGATCAGTGACTCAGCAACCCACAGTAAAACCAGGGTCTCCCAGAGGATTGGCATATAATTCATGCATTCCCAGCATTGCAATTTATGATTGAGAAATACAAGCTAAAGTAATAACAATGGATAAAAGTGGAAAATGCATTTTTGTATGGTACTGGTTCTATTCTTGGAGCTCTCATTACTCGACGCAGTTGAACAATAGACCATTCAGTGTACAAACTCATGCATATAAAAAAAACGTTTAATTTAAAAACGCCTGATTCCAAATTAGAATAAGGGATTGTGAATTAGCCGTTGCTGGAACCGGACGCCAGGGAATAAGATTGGCATGACACAGAGGACCAACGGCCAAACAGTGAAATTCAGCATAACAAGACAGCATGCACTTGTTTTTCTTAAAACTTAGACATGAGTTCACAAGAAACACTCAGTAGGTAAGTCCAGGATTTCTATGATAAACTGCTGTGCTCTGGTTTCTAGAAAATATTATACTTTATTATACACACACACACACACACACACACACAGAAGAAGAAGGATGCTGTCTCTGCAGCGAGACATGGGCTGTGAGTGTCTCCACAAAGTCAACAGACAACATTTTTTCATCCTTGGATTTTGAAATAATAGGAGAAAATGTTCTATGGGGCTCTGTGGCACAAAAGGTCAACTATAATGAATTAGACAATTTTCAGAGAACAGGTTCTGAAATACTGCTAAAACACTGAGTCAGAGCCTTCTTATGGTTTGCTGTTAAAATGTTACGTAGAAAGATTGGCACAAAATTTGTGACCAAACACCTGCAAAACTAATGACATAACAGCCTTAGCTGTTTGGGTGCTAATTTGCAAATTTTAGCTTTTAGCTTAAAGCACCACTGTGCTTAATCACAGCCTCACGTTTCTTGAGCGTACCTAGTTTTGCACTGCCCAAATTGACCTTCCTCCACAGCGCTGCGGATGAAGGTCTGGCTAGCAGCATTAAGGGATGGGAGAAAACATGCTCTGGTTTATTGGCATTTGTTGAAACCAATCACAATCGTCTTGGGCGGTGAAGGAACCGAAAGCCTCGTGAAGGAACTGGTTTTGGTGGACCATGTGTACGTTCAAAGGTTGTTTTAGTTGTGCAACGGAAAACTCAGATTGGACAGATCTACAGTCTTGCTAGCTGTCTGGATTTACCCTGCAGAGATCAGAGGAGCAGTTAATCATAGTCCTCAGAAATCCATCAGAGTTTAAAATGCCATCACAAAGAAATAGCCCCTGGAAAAAATCATCCGAACACTGCCCAAGTCTTACTACAGAATTAATAAATACATACAGTGAATAAAACTCATAGTTAAGGCTGCCATGCAGATCTTAGCTCACCCTGATGGAGCAGCTGATAAGACCGTCTCTGTTGTGGACTTTGAGAACTCTTTCAAACAGCTGGTTTCGGGCAACTTCGTCTGTTGCCATCTGACCCTCCAGCAGGTCCACAGGCTCTGACACCCCCCCCGTGAAATCTACTAATGCATCAGCCGTGTTTCCCCCATCCAAAGCCTCGTAGCAGCCATAAACCCTGACGGGAAGGGGAAGAGAGTTGGGTTGTGTGTATTAAGAGCTGCAACAATTAGCTGATTGTCAACAAATGTACAGTATATTTATTAGTCTTAGTTATTTTGCTGGTTTCAGCTTCTTCAAGTTGAGGATCTTCTGCCTTTTTCAGTGCTATATCCTAGTAAATTTAATATGTTAGGGTTTGGGACAGTTGGCTAGACACAACAAGACATTACCTTTGATTACGAGAAAGCTGGATGGACATTTTTAAAATAACGTTAGCTAGCAAAACAATAAAATCTTATCAGTTTTTGTGTGTTTCTTCTGTAAAACTGGGTCTGTATATTTGTCGGCACTGATACTTACTTGGCATAGGCCTTCTCCACCAGGGCACTCCAGAACTCGTTGCTATCGTTGGAGTGGCAGTAGACCAGCTGGTTGTCCACCGTCGGTAGCCGGTCATCAATCACCACATCCACCCACTCACCAAAGCGCCAGAAGCGAAAGTGGAAAATCCCAGCATACGATTCTGGCTTCTCTGTATCCCACTCCTGCTCCTTCCAGTCGGGAATAACCTAGAGAGAGAGGGGGGTGGCAGGGGAGGAAGAGGATGGAGGGAGAAGAGCAGAGAGTAGATAAGCAAATAAAACAGGCAGTGGTCCATGGAGCATAAAAAATGTCAAGGTAGAGTGGACTGCCAGGCTGAGACAGCGTACCCTCATGTCTGCTGATCCATTTTGGATTAGGGGACAAATTTATCACCTTGGCTCTCTCAGTCATAAATCCAACTGTAATAGGACATGGGTGAGAGGTAATAACTGTAGTGTGTTTATGTGTGTGTGTGTGTGTGTGTGTGTGTGTGTGTGTGTGTGTGTTTCAGCTGCCTGCATTTTCAGTGGTCCAGTGAAACCCCTATAACCCAGCCTCCATTTTGTTAACTGTAATTGTTACTTTCACAAGAGAGTTAAACAAACAACATATTCACATACAATCTCAAAACATACAAAGGTAACAGAAATGAAACCATGGCTGAAAGCTAAAAAATAAGCAAAGTACAGAGCAGCAGAAAAGATAGTGTGCAGTCAAAAATGGACGTATATGGCTGAACAAATAATAGCACTCCTTTATCATTAAAAGAACAACAGAAAGACTACTTTCAAATCTCTGACTTAAAAGCATTTACTTTGTCTTCTAGTCATGTCCTTTCTTTGTGAGATAGAAGATTTATATAAAATCTCTGTTATCTAAAAATGAAAGCATCAATGTGTGATAGCTAACCGCCAGCTGCAGCTCTCCCTGTAACCTTTCTGTTAAGCATGATTTATGTTTCTGCCCAGCCCCTCCCACCATCACGCTACCACGCCACAGGGGCAATGCACTGGCTGGCTCATACAGTGACCTGTATGAGTACTAACATTGAAAAAACTATTTATTCATTTTATCCAGATACTGTTATATATAGCTGCAATTCTATGAGAATGACCGTCATGTTTTCTTTGCAAAGCCCCGTTGAGGTGACATACTGTGCTCTGAGGCTCATTTACATTTACCCACTAAGTTATTAAATAATTTCTGGAGAATATTTATTAAAAATCTCATTGTGTTAAAGCACCAATAGTCAAGCATACATTATCGTCGCAATATCGAGAACGAGGTATTTGGTCAAGAATATCTTGATATTTGATTTTCTCTTTATCGCCCAGCCCTAGATTAGCCTTACCCTTTATCAGCAGCTCTAAGCCTTTGGCTATGCTTCGGTTATCAACCTTCACCATGGAACGTGCACGCACAACTGAATTAGCAGAACTGTCAATAGGATTGCTCTCTCTTTCTGAAATGACCTGCGATTGGCCAAAGTCTACCGTGATGGCTAGATTTACTAACACCTTGCAGAAGTCTAGTTTTCTCTTTGACTACTTGAAATAGAGTAGGCTGAAAGATTTTTATGGAATCTTTGATCAACAACACAAAAACGTCAACTGCCTCTCCCAGCTTTTAAAAGAAGCAGTGTCTACTGTATTTGTTGTCCCTCATCACATGTTGCAGACTTTCTGATATTGTGATATTTATGTATTTTCATAACTGCTGTCACTCCAGTCTTGCTATGCAAATAGTGCTGTGCCAGCCCTGCCAGGTGACTGGTCCCTGTGATGTGGTTGTAGATAACATAGCATAGTCTTAGCTAGTCATTGTTACAGTTCACTATTATGATGAAGTTTGCTGAGGCACACGCATTTGGACAACACTAGGACTGGGCAAGTTTGAGTTGATGTTGTTTTTTCATACCACTGTGCAATTCCCATAGAATTAAAAGTGTTTAGCACACTAGGTGTAGGTGTGGCTGCTGCATGCGTTTCATTGTTGTTGTCAGTTGAGTGCTGAATAGTCAAGCACTTAGTGTGTTTAAGACTGTAAGACAATGATAAACATTTCAGTTGTCGTTATTTATCTGTTGCTCTCCTTATAGTTGTTTCTGCAACTGACTAGTGCTAAAGGGGACTAATTGTTTTCACGGTCGATTAATCTGTTGATTGTTTTCTCGATTAATCGATTAGTTGTTTGGTGTATAAAATGTCAGAAAATGGTAAAAAAAGTGTCTCAGTGTTTCCCAAACGCCAAAGAAGACGTCCTCAAATGTCTTGTTTTATCCACAACTCAAATCTTTTCAGTTTACTGTCACAGAGCAGAGGAGAAACTAGAATATATTCACATTTAACAAGCTGGAATCAAAGAATTTTTTACTTTTGTCTTAAAAAAATTACTCAAACCGACTAATCGATTACTAACCCTAACCCTAACCCCCTAACCCTAACCCAACCATAACCCTAACCCTAACCCAACCCTAACCCTAACCCTAGTTGTCAATTAATTCAAAAGTTGACAACTAATTGATAAATCGATTAATCGTTGCAGCTGCACACCAAACAGTAATGACTGCAAACTTTTTTGCACCATTCAACTAAACAATACATGGCTTGATTTTGCCAGAATACATTATGATGCTTTTGTAGCCAACAGGGTTGTTGTCTTTACAAACTGGTGCTTTAACACACACACACACACACACGCACACACACACACACACACACAGAAGTATTTTCTGCTTGACATCTTGTTGTGATTGCTCTTTAAAATGTATGAAGTGTTAATTTCCGAAGACCAAACTGTGACTGCAAATGGGCACCTGTAAAACCTCCACCAGTAGGGTTATGGCATGCAATAAAAATGGAAAATGACGCAGTGAGCGACACCACACATGTGAATTAAGTGACAGTGTTCCAGCGGGTGTCCTTGGAGATGTCAAAGTGCGCTAACTGAACAGCAGTTCCTGTCGAACCTCTCTACAGGAGGTGACACTCTGCTGATGGAGAGAATCTGGCCTCCCCAGAGGACCAGCTCTGAGAAGCAGCAACAGCTCCTTTAAAAAGAGGATGAGGGGTAAGAAAAAAAAAACAAAGCACTGCACCACAGAAACCTCAGTCATTTTGTAATCCTTTGGGAGGCAATCTCTCTTGCACTCCACCCCACCACTGCTTACTCTCTGACTCTGTGGAGAATGAAAGAGCAAAGGCTCTATCTACCTCAGCTTTCATCTGGGCCAAGTGTCGCTATGCAGCAACTGAACTCTGGCAGGTAAGTGACCTGACAACTGACCAGAGACACAAGCACAAGGCAACTTGGCTTTCACTGTCAAAATGCACACCAAGGGGAATATATAGGCTTTCCCCTCACTCCCTCCTCCTCTTCCTCACCAGATAGAGTCCAGCACCAATATCAGAGGAGATACCTTGCTCTTACAAAATAGTTGCTAATGCAAGCCCCCAGGAGTTTGGTAATACAGCACTTCATGTCTGGTATTAGAGTCAAAGATTTGTAGCCAAGCAAAAACCCAAGACACACAAATGGGTGACAAACAGTCCTGAACTCCCCTAAGGGCAAACCCTGTGCTGTGGTTGCAAATGTTATTAGATCTTGTTGCCTAGCACCTCAACTAATCTGTATTTCTGTGTAAGATCCACCCCCCACTGTATGCAAACTGCACCGGAGCACAGAGAGAGTTACTGGGCCAAAGGAAGAGGACAGAGACAAAGTGAAGACGCTTAGTTTCGACATAGCTGCCAATCTAATCCAGCCTTGCAGTTGGTATTGACCTCTCAGCCTGCAGTGTGCCATTCAAGCATGTCTACAGAGTTGGAGCTGCCCTTCCGGCTGGACACGCAACTAACGGAGGTGATGCGCCTGCGGGTACAGTCTCTGCAGCAGCGAGGCCAGAAGAGGCAGGACGGTGAACGCCTGCTGCTTCCCAACGAGGCTGTGTACCGACTGGACTTCTCCAAACAGTCCCTTCGATTCTCGCGGTGGATGGTGCAGCTGGCCCAGACGGGACGCCTCACCGTCACAGCCACCTCGCAGCTTTGGACGCCCGACCTCACCAACCTGATGACACGTCAGCTGCTGGAGCCCGTCGGGGTTTTCTGGAGGGCGGCGGGCGACTCGCCCGTCCAGTGCTACGAGGCTGACGCACACGAGTTTGGTGAGAGGATCGCAGAGTTGGCTAAGGTAAGGAAGGTGATGTACTTCCTATTTGCATTTGCAGATGGCTGCAGCCCTGAGACTGTCGACTGCTCCATCACCTTCACAGTGGACACTTGAGACTTTAAAATTGGACGTAGGTTACTTGCTACAAACTCCTCTTCTGTGCGTGTGTGCGTTTAGTTAATTTTGGGTTAAACCTGCTTTTTTGGATCTGTCCTAAGAGAAAGCCTACTATATTACATTATCTGACAACCTCTACAAAAGATATAACTTGCTTCTTTGTATTCTATGACGTTAGTAATTGTTAAATACAAATAAATCAAATAAATCAAAAATGTGTACCTGTATTATTTTAAACAATGTCTAAACAAGAATCGTTTTCTTGGCTTGTGTTGAGCAAAAGTGTTTTTCACCCTCCTCTTTGACAAACAGCCAGCCCTGATGGGTTTGGGAGAAATGAGCCCCATGTGAGATAATGGATAGAGACAGTGTGTACTTGTGTGTATGTGCTTGAGTATATTCCCCAGTGGACGAGGGAACAGGTTCCTTCCTGCTGCCTCATCCATCTCCGTCTTGCATGGTGACCCTGACAAACAAGAGAGAGGGGGGCATGTGGATTTCATCTCTCAGCCGCCGGCTCTATTCTCCTCCTGAGGAGTCCCTGCTTTACCCTGCAACGGGGATAAAACAGTAACTGTGACTGTGAATGAGAAGACGCTTGTCAGAGGAGGTGTGAGAGAAGGGAAAATAACTGAGATGTCAGGAGGTATTAAACTTGTTTCTTGTTGGTTGAAAGCATGTAACTAACTTGACACCTGAACCATCAAACCATTCTCTGATAAAAAAAGAAGAAAAAATGAGTCCAATGCTGCACATTTTCAAGAGTCTCAATTAAATTGATGCATAAATATGAGGGTGTGACGAGACACCCAGCTCACTAGAACAGACAAGAGATTGGGTTCACGAGATCGAGACAACACAAAATTTTAACACTATTTTACAGAAAATTACAATGAAGAAATTAGACTGGAAAACAGTCCTTTATTCAATCAAAAGTCCAAAAATGAAAACCAAGCACTGAAAGGTTTAGTCACAAACTCAGATAACTGGCTTCTGTCCTGTATGACTAACAGTTTCACATATATACATATAGTGGTGTCTTCACTCAGAGAACCAAGGCATAACACAGAATAATAAGTAATACATAACTAAGCGTTTTCTGGCTGTAGACCAAATGTGTTGTACTTGAATTTGTCATTGTACAGTAGACAGAGAGAATTAAAGCTTATTTTACTCTTGTTTCACATTGATCACGTTCTAAAGCACAAATAAATGACCATCAAACACTCAACAGATGATTTTTGTGAAGACAGATGCTCTTTTCTCCCCCTCTGCATTTTATGAATTGCAGCAATAGGCAAGGAAGTAGACTACTCTAGTATCACTTTGTTATCATTATAGGACTAACAGAGAAAATGTATCTTTGTTTAATATCATTAAAAGTAGTTAGAAGTTAGGTGTTGTCCGCTTCCCGACTTATTTTACAAGAAAAAGTGAGTGGTCTGCGCAAGACTGTGGCACAGTGAAGCTGCGGATGCGTGTATGTCTCAGCGAAGAAAGAGAGAGGGAGAGAAAGAGAGAGGGAGAGAAAGAGAGAGAGAGAAAAGAGAGAGAAACACTGGGTTTTACAGGTAGCTTTTTACTTCTTTTTACTACTTTTTTACGCCCGTATGTAAACATTCTCTCAGAGCAGACTGTCACAATCCAGCGTCTCGCTACAACAAGCCGTGGCATCTTGTTTCAAATCCCATTAAACCTCGGTAATCACTTTGTTTCCTCTGTCAAGATGGATGCCAAAGAACGTTTCAAAAAAATCCTGACACCCGAAACTCCAAAGCTCACTACAGTTGTTAATATGACACCACTAGTTTTGGACTGAAGCTTGCAATAGTGGATTTATTGAAATCAGTAAATGTCTGAAAACAGAAGACAGATAAGTTAAGTTATTTAGGGTATAGACTCAAGGGTCTCTAATGCGCCTTTCTTTATAGTTCGCAGAGACAGTGAGCATTAATAAAGAAGGAAGAAAATGTATGGAGATGCAACAATGCTTCCTTGAGACCTTTCCTTGTTTGGTTAGAACGTCAATAGTCTCGCTTTGCCAGACCCTCCTTTAAAGCACGCTGAAGAAGGGTCTGGCAACTCCACATAGCATTCGGGGATGGGAGGAGAACATGCTCTGGTTTATTGGCATTTCTTTAAACCAATCAGAATTGTCATTGGTTGCTAAGCTCCGCACAGAGCCGCTGCAAAATAGTTGTGAGAGAGAAAACTCAGATTGGACAGATAGGCTAGCTAGCTGTGTCAATTTACCATGCAGAGATTTGAGGAGCAGTCAACAATAGTCCTCATTAATCCACCGAATGTTAAATTCCAACACAAAGAAAGTGGAAGGAAACGGGAAAATACATGCATGGGGGAAATCCCGGAAGGTGAACGTCAAGGATATAGACTACAACAATAATAATGATACTTCTTTGGGCTGTTGATAGATATTACAAAGTGTAACTTACTGGAGGTGTTGGTAACCATATTTTGAATCTTTGGGCAGTACCAAGCAAGCGGTCTCCCCCTGTTTCCAATCTTTATGCTAAATTAAGCTAACTGGCTGTAGCTTCACAATTAATGCACAGACATGACAGGGGTATCAATCTTCTTAGTTCAAACTTGAGCCTTGATAAATGTGTAAATAAACTATTCAAAGATGAAACCAAAAAGTAAAAACACCAGCACATATGTAACAAAGTGCATGCTTGAAAGGGTTTTATCTATCCCTGTATTTGTCTGTCAATCACTCCATTTTATCATGTATCCATCTACACTGGCCCCCTCTGAGCCTGCCCCTTGCTAGCATTACAAACATTGCACACACTTACCTCCTGGTTAGCCATGTGAATGAAAAAAAGATACTAATAAAAACACATTCACTGCTGACAGAAGCCTGGACATCCATCTAGCCATAGTGCTTCACGCCGGCCCAGGGAGACTCTACATTAACCTACCAATCAGGCTGCTACTGCGTGCTGTAATGAGTCCTCTGGCGTTACCTTCTTATCATAATAGTTCCTAATGGACACTTAAACACTAAATATGGAATAATTAAAATTCAATATATAGAAAGGTAATTTTTTATATGCCTTTTTGTGCAGGAAAAAAACTTTTCTAATATCTGTCTACAAGAAATGGTCCTCTTTGAAAAGGCATTGACTCTTTTCAAACAGTTTCTTTAAAAAAGTAGCTTAATTAGTTTGATTTTAGCTTTACAAACAATAGATTATTGGTTATAGGGGTGGCATTGAGTCATTTAGCATCTGTGGCCAACCCTTATCCAAAGTTTTTATGGTATGCCTGACTGGAAATTGTCCTCCTTAGCAGCTGACTTAGCATGTTGAATCAGCAGCAGAGGCCGTCAAAGAGAGAGAGCTATCTGACTGAATGGGAGAATTAAGGATTGTGGTTTTCTTTGACCACAAGCAAACAACAGGCAGACACCACAAGTTAAAAAAGCAAAGCACAACATAGTGCAACTATAAACTTTCTCATTTGTATTATGAGCATTAGATACATGATATGAGCATCAGCCATAAACTAAGCTACAGTGTTGATTTGTGTTCTTTTAACCCTTTGAGACCCGTGGGACCGTCAGTGATCTCAGCCAACATTACTGTTATAAGAGGCTGTATGGATCTAAGGGTATTGGTATGATATGTAACTAGATAATCTAAGGCATCAATTGGTGCCAACCATGCCATGCTAGCTTGTTGGGAAAGGGGCTAAACAATGCTCTAAAGTTACTGGAAAACTGGCAATGCCATTTTAAAGGGGTCCCTTGACCTCTCACAAACAGATATCTTTACAAAAATGGGTTCTTATTTGGTTGGTGAGCACAGGTTTTGGTCTCTGTAGAGGCACCGTGGAACCAATCCTGGCAACCTCTGTGTCACTTTAGGAATCTGCACAGTCACTCCACCCGGCTGTTGTTTACAAAGAAATAGTTAACTCCCATAACACCACCAATTGTTGTTTTTACATTTCTCTTTGTGTACAGATTAAACAAACATGTTAACTAGATGTTAACTTTTGAGGTGCTGGTAGGCAGGACTTTTCATTTTGGAGAAAGCTAGTCAAGCAGTTTCCCCGTTGCCAGTTTTGATGCAAAGCAAGGCTAACCTCCTGACTCCAGCTCAGTTACTTAAAGTGCTCATTTTCAGTTTTTTTTGGCTTTTTTCCTTTTGTATATTGTGTTTTATATCTTTTTTGTGCATGTTATAGGTTTAAAAAGTGAAAAGCCTAAAGGAACTTACCATCTCCAACAGAAAACACTGCTCACAAACTGCTCCAAACAGTTCTATTGTAGTCCAGCCTTTACGTCCGTCATGCACATGCGTCACTTTGTAACTCACGTTATAACGCATGCCTAGCTGCTAGCATGGCACACCCTCACATTCTGCTTCTGACTGGCTAGTAGTCCTTGCCTAGCTACTGCGCATGTGCGACTCCCAACAAAGATGGAACAGAAGTGAGATCCCTCACTCTGTAGCTAAAACAGAGAGCTCAACACACAGGGTGAAAAGAGGAGCCAAAGCAATGTGCAGTAGAACAAAAATATGGTGTTTTTTGAAAATGAAACCATGTAAACCTATTTTAATATAACCTCTAAATACAATTATGAACCTTAAAATGAGCATAATATGGGCACTTCAACATACAGACCGGAGATAGATATTGTTTTACTCGTCTCATCAACTCTTGATAAGAAAGCAAAACAGAGCATTTCCCAAAGTGTTTCAATATTTCTTTAAAAGTGTGGCTTTGCGTTGGGAAACTTTGACTGTAACAGATGATGTTAGGCAACTCAAAGACACACCTGTATGAGATTTACTAAACATTTTGGTCTAGTGCTCTAAAGAAAGGAAGACGAAGCAGAAGATACGGACAAATACACATATACACAAACAAAGAAACACACACTTACTTTTTGCCACAGAGACTCTCTGGAGGCCAGGCTGGAGCATGCCGCAACAAACCAGCAGTTACCCAGCTGTCCCTGATGTAAATCGTGTGCGCTGATGCCATCTACAAACAGGTGCGGGTCCTCACACAGCTCCTACACTCCCAAAGACAGACACAGAATGGTTTAGTGTGTGGTAGCTTTGAGGATCAACACTGGTAAATTATGCATTTTATAGTTAAACTGAGGCATTACGTTTTCTATGATACCCAACAACAGAAATGAAGGTGCTTACTTTGAGCTAAGATGTGATATTTGCATTTATTTGAACAGGAAAATGATATAAATGTATTATTTGTAGGGTAAGGAAAAGCCTCTGAAATAGGGTATACGATTAATAAACTCTGTGTACGGTCCACGGCACAAGACACAGAGGAGCTGAAATGGGTTATCGAGGCAAATTCATGAATCTGAAAAAGACCATCTGTCCTGATGCACCCACGTATCATATTCATGATCTTATGCCCAAGTGTGGGAGGGCTGGAGACATTTATGAAATCTGTACAGACGGACCTCTATTACAGCTAACATCATGGTGCTCTCTCTGTGCTGAACTCATACACGCACGCACACAGGCACACACACACACACACACACACACACACACACACACACACACACAACACACACACACACACAACACACAAACACCCAATCAGACACCCTGTGGTTCCTGTGGATGAGTATTACAGGCTGTGCGCCGACACTAGCCATTTACAGAGAGACATGCTGTCCTCTACTCTTTTATTTACACACAATGGCTGCACTTCAGCAAAAATGTCACAAACAAGGGGAGGTTTGCCAAAAAGAAAAAAAAATATTTGCGGTTTTCTGCCTTAAAATGAACTAAATATCTCAAAATATATAGAATAAAACAATCTAAAGTACATTAAAGTTGTAATGAAAGTATTATTATTATTCTATGAAATCAGTTTATAAAGTACTGTATATGTACAGTTTATCCTTGGTGCTTGATTTGTTTTATTTAGTAAAAATGTGAGAATAATTGAACGTTTTAGTTTTACTTAATACACGTCTGAAGAAAATAATAATTAGTGAGGAAATACTATTTAGATAGTCACTTCATACTATTGGTAAAACAAGTGTATCCACACTTACATATAATCTAAGGTTAATGTCACATCATGACTGTTATGGTTTATGGTTTCTCTTGGTTTTGAGGTTCTGTTGTTGTTTCCTGTTTTATTTTGTAGTAGTCTAGTTCTGTCTTGTCTGGATTTATTTCCTGTCTTGTGTTTTCCAACCTGTCTGATTGTTCTGACCCGCCATGATTCACCTGTTGTATCACATGTTTCTCGTTTACGCGTTACCTCTTGTATTTAGTCTCTGTGTTTCCCTTGTCTGTTGTCAGGTCATTCTTTTCTGTGCCAGGGTGCTGTGTATTAGTCTACCTGTTTTTGTCTCCGTGTAACTGATTCCTGTTCCTCTTATCTACTTAGTTTTTTGGACTACCTTGCCTACTGTTATGGTTAATAAATATTCAAGCTCACCACATCACCTGGTCACCTCTGCATTTGGGTCCAACATTGTCTACTGTTATGGCAATGACCCATTGTATATACCTACACTATGTATGACCTATTGAATAAAAACCAAACTGCATCATATCCATCATTTAAGTGACAGGCCAATATCTCATTTTTAATATAAAGGTTAACATCAGCCCATCATAAAATATAGGACAACTTAATTTTTAATACAGCCGGCAGAGCTCTGCTGGCAGTGAGTCTGGGTGTGAACACTCTGTCTGTTTTTGGTTCTCTCTGCTTTATGGGACTGGCGGGTCGATGGGCACCTCGGACATTACTAAACAGACAGCGGAAAGCCCAGCACCACTTAACAGCTCTTTATCTCCACAGACTTGCAGCACTGAACTAGGGTGAGGAAAGTAAAAGAGGGGGGAAATAGCGAGAGAGATGGATGCATGTGAGTGTTTACTCATGTAATGCACAAACAACTGACATCCGCACTGGGACTATGCGAACAACTGCTGTTTTATTATAATAAAAACTGGACAGTCCGTATCGATTTGACAACCACAGCTTGTTGATGTTTACACTTTGCCACATACGATCCACATCACAAATCTGACAACAATCCGTCATTATATATTTTAATAATCCTTACCATTAACTGTTTACTTTTTAACATTGTATAGTATATACTGTTTATATTTTGAATTGGAACCTTAACCTGTCAATACCAGGTGGTTATATTTATGACACTTTCCGTTAACCTGTGATAAAGTTTATTGTTTATATTTTGTTTCATTTGCACTCTTTCCTACGTTGTGACGGCCAAATGAAGCTTCGTGAACCAGTGTC
>NC_045745.1:12883366-12886898 GCF_008692095.1 Etheostoma spectabile | reverse complement strand
TTTATTTTCTGAGCCCACTAGATGGCGGTCTTGGTTTTACTAGTAAGGCCTAAGGCATTGCAATTCAGTATAGTCTCAACTAATTGTTGAACAGAGAGCGCCATCTAGTGGGCTCAAAAAATAAAGACACTGGTTCACGAAGCTTCATTCGGCCATCACTAACTACAACTGCACTGTAATTATTATTTTTGTATTTCATACCTGTCTTATTCTACTTTAACTGTTTTTATATTCTATTTAACAGATGTTTTCTCTACTCCCACAGTCTAAAGACATGCAGGTGAAGTGAAGTGGAGACAATATCCCAAAGGTGTGAATGTTAGTGTGAATGGGTTAGCCCCCCAGTCCTGCTTTCATCATATACATCAGTCTTCCAGGGTCATGTGTATAAATGCTGATCACAGCATATACACACACTATGTTGAATGTACAAGTGTGGGAGTGAAAGACTACACACACACACACACACACACAGAATCACACACACAGACACAGACAGAGGACACAAGCAAGCTCAGTAATTTGCTGACTCTGCAAAGTTGATTGCTGCAAAAGCAAACTTTTAATCAGAAGCAAAGGCCACTTCAATTTCTAATAGTAGCCCCACCTTGCTGTCTGAAACACGCGTCTGTGGTTTCTACGGGCAAGTCGGCAATGTTTAGATCTCTGTCTGACCGGTGCCTGAGTTAAGATCTCTAATCACGTTTCTTTTTTCTTTTTTTACCACTGTTTGCAGCAGCATTGATTAGTGGAGTCTGAGCAGCGGCGAGGGCTCCCTGTGGCGGCCTGCCATCCAGGGAATGGCTTAGGTGGAAGAGTAATAAAGTATCGATTCCATCCCGGCCCTGCAGACACTGAGGTAATGTGAATATTGTGGCTGAGCACAGCCTAATCATTTACCCTGCTACTGAGAACCTTTCAACCAGCTTCATAGCACTCCTCAGCACCATCCATCAGGCTGTGAGAGGAACCATGAGGCACACTTGCAAACACACAACCAAACACACAACCAAGCACACAACCAGCCACAAGCACAAACAGACAGAATACAAAAAGTGGAATCTAGTAGTATGAATTCAAAGATCCTTGTAGGGTGTAAACGCATTCAGTTTTTCCCACCAAAACCCACATGCATATCCTTGAGGCCAAAGAAATACAACACAAAACATTTGCAAAGCCAATTTTTTTTAAAGACAGCATTATTTACATCCATTTTTCTAATTAATAGTCTCCTTCATGGATGTATAAAGAACATGGATACAGTGTTTGATGCGGAGCACCGTTCATTCCTAGAGTTGCTCAATGGTGCATGAAGCCAAAAAAGTTCAACCCATAGAACAGACAGACTAGAGACTTTTGCCGGCCGAGTCAGCTACTTCCGGTTTGGGGCTGCGCTCGCTTGAATGGGGATTAAAGGAGTTAATTGTGCGACTCTTCTAGACTTTCCAAATGTTAATGGACCAAATATGTGTTGTTGTTTTTTTTTTACCTTTATTTGTCCAAGTAAGTTGATTGAGAACAATTTCTCATTTGCAACGACAACCTGTCACGTACATACAGTTAGCAATTGGCTAGCTTAGTCTTAGTCTAGCTGTTCCAGACCTTCCCTCACAATGCTGCGGAGGAGGGTCTGGCTAGTCATCACAGCATTCCGGGATGGGGGACCACACAACCACAGTCTGATCTGCTGGCCACTGAGCAGCTCCACTGGAGCGGATGGGGTTAAGGGCCTTGCTCAAGGGGGGAGGGACAAGAGCTGCTCATTCATTTTCACTTTTTCTCCAGGTCCCAAACTCGCTTCTCTAACCTCTAGGCCATCACTCCCCTGATAGTGAAACAACTTGTTTTGCGTGGGTTGTGATGGTTGAAAAAATGTATCCGCAGATTTAAGTCAGTCTCAGTAAGTTGTAATTCCACTGTTTAGCCACTATGTCATATCAGTCATATATCCATGTGTCAAATTGGCTTCCAAGCACGGCACACTTCCTGGGTGCCTGGTCTCCTTCTCTGCTTGCTTTTCTTGGCGCCACCAAGTTTCGATTGGGGGAATATCCGGAATGTATATCAAGTCACACCCATGCTCAGGTGCACTTGATGCAAAAAATGGGCAGCAGCTCCTCAAAAACATTGCTCCATAGCACCACTAGTTGTCAAAAATTCCACTTGGTACTTTTAAGGACAGTGAAGGCAGCAGATAAAAGATTGTACATTTCATTTCTTATCAGTTACGACGAAGGGTGGGAGATATGAATAAAATATTTTGTAGTTAATTCTATATATGGTGATATTGATAAATATGGTGATATAGTTACATTTTGTATAGATTTTGGTTCATTATAGCTTTATCTTTTTTTGTGGTCTTGACCAACATTTCAAATTGGTTATGATAACATTGTTATTGACAAAAAGTAATTGCTGAGATGGGAACATGGTGGCATGGTAACTAAGTCACTAACAGGGAAGGCAAGGAACACGAGCAATCAAATGATCAAACAGTTTAGCCAAATCATCTAGATTACCAAAATTAATATCCAAGTTGTAATGATCTTTTAAATATATCAGAAATCAAGATACTTCATCACATATTAGGGGTGCGCAAAAAATCGATTCAGGTTTTCTTTGTATTTATTTTTTAACATTTTTTTTTTATTGTATGTCTACTGCAATCACATGATAGATAGATACAGTATATACTTTATTGATTCCCAAGGGGAAAAGGTCCCTGTAGCTCACAGACATCACACACAACATACACATACATCATAACAAGATGTTAAAATAAAAAATAACAAACAAATCCACATGAATAATATGGATATGAATATATTTATACAGACATACATACATACATTTATACATACATACATGGTAAAAGTAACTACATTTACATACTGTGAATCGTTTTTTTTTTAAATCGAGAATTGTTTTTGAATCAAAAATCAATATTGACTTGTGCGCCTAAAAATCTGAATCGAATTGTGACATTTTCTGAATCGTACAACCCTATCAAATGTGCAAAAAATCAAGTTAATCTAACACTTCCATAGAGAAGTCAGATTCACTGAGCCAACGTTTTCTCCCTGTTCCCAAAACAAATACCAAAAGACAGGTTGATTACCGATACAGAGTGATGATCTGATACCAGTACTATCATTTCCCAAATTTAAAATCTGAATACCTAATTGCATGAAACTCACTGGAGCGTTTTGACATAAGGTCACATGAGGACAGGGATGGCTGTGACAACACACTGTGACTAACTGGATTTAACCCAGAAGTTTAAAATGCCTATAATGTCTGCCCAAAATAAACGGATACAGTCAGATACAATATAGCTCCCATGGTATAAATGGTAGAGAAAACTCTCTGTCAGCTGAAAAATTGCCATTGTCTCATAGCATACACCGTCCTATTGCCCCACCCTAGCCTGGTCAAGACATAAATAAACACAAATCAGTGGAAGAGATGCAGGGGAGAGGAGGCTTAGAAGGAGGAGGAGGATAAGGGCAGCAGGAGGAAGACAGACATGCTG
>NC_045745.1:12878378-12883356 GCF_008692095.1 Etheostoma spectabile | reverse complement strand
TGAGACAGAGAGAGGGGGGGGGGGGAGCATTTTATTTGAGCCTGCTCTTTATGCTGGCATCCTCTGCCACTGCAGCTTCACTGCAGCCATACATATTGGGGAGGATCCTCAAACAGAATAAAAAAAAGAAAAAATCTAATCGTACAAAGTATTAATTTGTCATCGTGTATTTGTTTTTTTTTATTCTCAAATTAATCTGCCCTAAAACCATAAAAAGTTAAAGTTAAAATCAACAGCACGGTGGCTCAGTGGTTAGCACTTCGCCTCACAGCAAGTTGGCCCCGCAGAGATCAATCCCCGGTCCGGGCAGGGCCTGTCTGTGTGGGGTCTGCATGTTCTCCCTGTGTTTGGGTGGGTTTTCTCTGGGTGCTCTGGTTTTCTCCCACCATGACGACATGCATACTAGGACTACAGCTGAAAATTAGCCGACTGGCTAACACTGACACAGAAAAGAACGTGGCCAGGCCTTTCAGGGTAGATGCTGAAGAGCTTAACAAAGCTACATGTTAAAGAGATATTACGCTAACCCATCACATTTTGCCTTTATTTTACCTTTTTATGAATATATTAGACAATTTCTGACAGATTGAAGTCCTAAAGGACGCTAGTAAGGCTACTGCAACCAAGCGGTTTCCCTTCTGCCCTGCCCTTCCTTAAATACCTATGCTGCACATGCCTATATTGTCATAATGATATAATAACAGTTATAAAAAACTAAAGAAAGGTGTATTCTGCTTTAGTTGCCAGGAGAAGAGCCGATTAATGTTGGTACTCTCCTCCACAGGCAAATTGACGATTGATTTAAATAATGGCCGTACAGCGTATCGAGACACATGTAACATAGAAACTCATTTGCATGTCAGTATTCACTCACATGCACCTATAATCACAATACGGTATGTAGGCCCACGGTATTCATCCTTTCATACGTGTAACATATCAGAAATGAAAGCGAAAACTAATCACACTTTTGGTCGGACTATAAAAGTTGCATCACGAGACAGGACTACTGTGTGTGCAGTGTGCGCTATAAAAATATCAGGAAATGTTATTTATGTGTTAAGTATTTTGCTGCCCATTGCTGTATCCATCCCTGGTCTGAGACGCTCTGTTGTAGCGCCTGTCTCTTTAAGCCCCCTCCAAAAAAGATTTTTGAAATCTTCACTTGCGCGTTTGCGTGTAAACTGAGACAAACGGAGGTTTCGGCAGCTGAGGAAGGGAGGAAGAGAAGAGAGAGAAAGTGATTCGTTGCTGTTGTTGCTATTTTTGGGATTCTGATTGGCTAACGTAGGCTTGAGCTTTTGACGCCATTTATGGCATATATACACGGGTACGTGTAAATGAACACTTTTTTGAAAACTGACACGTGTGCACAATGTTTTTTTGAAAACGGAGAGGTTGAAATGTTCGTTTATGAAAATAGCCGCCCACGTGTAAACGTAGTATGAGCCAAGAGTAGAAAAAAACTGTAGAAAGTGGAGTGTTCAGAACGGTTTGAAATCCGAGGTTTTTGCACACAGGGATTACTTTTGTAACGTTTATCTCATTGATTAAAGTTTTGGCCAGATTTGATTATCTGACATTGTAACATGTATGTATATATATAAGAAAATAATGAGTCCCCCCCTTACTAAATATAACATATGCGTAGCTCGTTAGGTTTTGCAGAGCTTTTGTGAAAAGTTTGTTATCCGTTCCTCTCAAATAAACTCAGAGAAGTGAGCAAGTTTTAAATCATTTAGCAGCTGCTTATTAAATTGTTACAGGGGACGTTGGTCAAATGGTTATGTTCTCCATTAATAAATGATCCATAATAAGGGTTACATATATGTTTTAGTCTATGGAAAAAGAAAATGCATGAATTCAGACCAAAGCAAACAGCCCTGAGATTTACCTTTAGATGTTCAAATCTTTAAGCAATTTATTTCAGGTTTATTAATTTGAGATAAAATAGGATGAACAGAAGTGTCAGAAAACAGCAACACTGCCAGTTTTATGTTAGTGGAGACTAAAGACTCAGAAGTTGTATGAGCTAAAAATGTTAAGTCTCTCAGGGAGCTGAGATCCATGGAGAAGATTTACCAATTTAAATGATTCCGTTTTTTAACGCTGATATTAGACTGCTGCTGACAGGCTTTAAATAAGGAATATATTCTTTTGATGGTGACACTGAAATGTATGTCTACATGTGGATATTTATAGAAGTCCACACTGTGCTTCGATAAAAATTCAGGATTGAAGTGTTCCTGTTGAGGGTTCCTAACCTCCTGACATACACCACTGTCAGACATCAATCATGTCTTGACGAAGATGCAAAGAACGCTCCTCCTGCTTTTTCTCCTCTTGACTTCTTCCAGTTTTCAGTCTGCATGACTGACATCAGCACAGACCAAAACACATAATCTGTGTGACCCAGTTTCCATGGCAATGCACGCTGCTGTTGCTGCAGCAGCGGCACACGGGCAGAAGGAGGTTACTCCATCCAGAGCTACAGCCTGCTGTGTGAGGGGGACAACAGTGGCAGGGGAGTCAGCTCACTAAATCCTGAGGCCCTGCATCTGATATCATCTGCCACTGAAACATACACACAGTACCGCCTTATACAAGAAGACCAAAGAGTGGAGTGAAACAACTGATGACTACTGACATACTGTTATTTGGTGAATTATTTAGTCATAGGTCATCAAACTTGCTTCATAAAGGGACATTTGGCTCTGAGAGCTCCCTGATGTGAATGTTTTAAAAATGCAGTAACTGCTCCCCATTTACTGTATGCCAAGTTGCATAAAATTATCACATTTCTTAAGGCAATTTTGATTAACTGACAACAGTGCCTCTCTGATTAGTCTGGCTGGCCGGATGTACAGTGCTGGGCCTGACATCCGGTGTTTCTCTCATGTCCCTCTTTCGGTCTCCCCTATCCATTTTGCAAGGGCACAGTCGCTGCGTCAGCCTAGCACCACCCAGGACAGATGGGATTGGTTTAAAGCAGGGGTCCCCATCCACTGGGCTGCAAAGCATTTGATACCGAGCCCCAAGGAAACAATATGATTGGACAATAAATAAATAAACAAATAAATTAAGGCTGTCAATATATGGAGTTAATGCAAATTCCTTTGAACTACACTCATTATTTTGACGGGTGATTAACACACTCATGTTCTGTGATTTTGGCCTCGGTTCACTCTATAGTTTGGGAAAGTAAGAAGAAATGCAGCCGTAATGTGGCGGATGGCTAGCAGAAGCCGCAAAGTGCTCCGTGACGACATCCAGGATCCCCAAACCCGCCAAGCATGAATCTCTATCTCCAGTCTGATCTACAGTACAAGGAGACTCCAAGAATCCAGGATAATCAAAGAATGGTCGAATAGTTCCCATTTCGAAATTAGTATTTTTGCCTGAAACGCACATCCATATTATAATCTTCAAATTAAATATATTATATTTGAAATATTAAAATACATTAGCTTCTAATTTCATGTTGTCCAAGGCACTTGGGGACCCATCAGCTGTGCTGGTGCAGATAAACATTATAGTCTGCTACGGTTTAGTTGTGTCATGAACACTTACCTCCACACTGAGCAATTTTGGAGATTTTGGGGCCTTTTGATGTTTAAAAAGATATAATAAACCCAAAATATCTATCAGATTAAAATCAGCTGCAACTCTTTTACTGCACAAACCAACTTACCCGAGGCCTCTTCCAGACTACACGTCCGATCCTGTTGCCCTGGTAAAAGAGCGAGTTGTCAAAGGTAGGAAAGCGGGGGTCCTCAAAGAGCAGGCCACTCTGCAAGCACTGCCTCTTCAGGGTGGAGTACTGCTGCCCCTCGAAGGCCTTCACTGTGGTGAACATACTGCAGCCCTGAAGGACACAACAAGGAAGACCAGTCAGAATACACTTGTATATCACATATCACACGCGCAGATATCTTTGCACTTTCACTCACACATTTTGTTAAACACAATTTCATCAAAAAACTACTTTTTCTCTAACAACTAACATCCCCTGGCCTTTTTGAAACCAATTTCTATCCCTACATTTCAGCTCTTTTAGTCACTCACTCACACTCACATTCTCTCATACACACAGACACACAGACACACACACACAGCTGACTGACAGCAGAATCCAGCAGACTTTAATACCTTAACAGTGAAAGCTCTCAGTGGAAATAGGAAGTCAATGTGTGCCTTGAGCACAGCCTGGATTCACTGGGTCAAAATGATTATTCTGTCTATTCACTTCTATCCCCCCAGGGCCTAATTATCACTGCTATGCATTAAAGGAGCCATGTACACATTGATCAGCTCAGTACTGGCAGGGCATACAGGGGCTGGTGAGTCAGCGTGGAGGCAAGCTAACTAACTAAATAACTAACTAACTAACTAACTGGTCATTGTTATGATAATACCCCTTACATCTTTGGTAACATTTTAAGGTAGACATTTGGTATCAGCTTTAGGTTTCCTCATCAACATGAGCTTACAGCAGCACACATAAACACATGAAAATGTTTGGAGCCATAGTAAACTGTTTAAAGAGCTTTAACAGGATTCCTCCTAATCACAGTAAGACCTTATTAGAACCTAACAATGCACAGATCTGCCTCCGAAATGAGCATGAACTGACTGTAACACAGGTTGGGTAGGTATTAGGTTATTAGGGTATTAGGTTAGGTAGACCTTCCTAATTTAAATGTATAATTCAAATGAATTCAAAATCAGAGGGATTGACAAATCCCCATCTACATGCAGATCAATACAGGCCTGCTGTTAATTAGCTCATTGTTCATATGTCAGCAGATGCATGACAAGAAAGTGAAGTACATGCATGGCAGAGATATGTTCACAGAGTTTATTTTTCAACTGTAAAAGGCAGAATATGTACTGAGCATCAGCTGTTTGTTTACACATTGTGTTCAAAGTTGGCTCCTCCTCTCCGGCTCAGAGCGGGAGAGAGAGAGAGAGAGAGAGA
>NC_045745.1:12875117-12878368 GCF_008692095.1 Etheostoma spectabile | reverse complement strand
GAGAGAGAGAGAGAGAGAGAGAGAAAGAATGCAGGGGTGATCTAGAGAGTAAATAAAGATTGGGAGCGCCGAACAAAGCAGTAAATCAGAGGTATAAAACAATATTTTCAGATTGGTTAGTTCTGAAGCACAAATAAACACACACACCTCTGCGGGAAGGTGCCATATTGTCGGTTTATGAGTGAATGCAGAGCTTCGTCCTGTCTTGTTCTATGTGTTGTGTCAGTTTAGTCTAAATCTACAATGATTTGTTCGCGGGATTGCTTCAGTGCCGCCGGAAGATCTGCTGGATCGCCCTCTTTTTGGCTGGATGTCCCTCACTTTCAGCTTTCTTTGTGTTGGCATTCTAAACTTGATTTATGAGGACTAGACCTGACAGCTAGACTAGACCAGCTGTTGAATCTAAGTTTTCTATGGCACGACTAAAACAATTTTTTGAGTGTTCACATGTTCCACCAAAACAAGTTCTTTCCCAAGGCTATTTCGCAGAGGCACCGTTACTCCGTCCGGCGCTTAGTATCGCCCATGGCGTTTGTGATTGGTTTAAAAGAATTCCAATTAACCAGAGAACGCTTTTCTCCCATCCCGGAATGCTGTGTGGAGTAGCCAGACCCTCCTCCGTGGCACAGTGGAAGAAGGTCTGGCAATGCGAGACTAGCTTCTAACTGACACTGTGCTTCAGCAGGAAGGCAGAAGAGAGATGATGTAGGAGGGATTTCTTGCTAAGCTCTCAGATGAGATGTCCCTGGTGTTTGTCATGTTAAGAAGAATGGCACACAGATGAAACCAGTGCAGATGCCTCCAATCTCACCTGGTAATAAAACATGGTATCATTATATGAATTTCATATCTGGATAAGAAAAAAATGCACGTTGATCCCACTGTAGGCTACATACACCCAGATTGCATTGAATGCATGCGTTTAGATATCAGCCAGTACAAAGAATTCTCCACCAATTTAGCATTGCACTTCTTTAACATTGTTGGACTCACAATGGACAGTTTAAAAGAAAGTGCGTCAGAACCAGAGATATCATCTTATAACTGTATATTCCACACGTTCTTCTTCCTTGCCAAAGTGTGGTGCTTACTGTGCAACAGTTTGGTCAGAGATTGCAGCCCTAGTAAGATTACAGCAATCCAAGTTTAACTATTTTACAGAAATCAAATTAATAAGCAATTAGTCACAGAACCAAATGAAGCAATATAGCATGCAACTACAGCATGCAACAGTAAAAAAACTAAAGAAAAAACATAAACAACATGTACATTTAGTGAATGTTACCCATAAAATTACTGTAAAATCTAAAATTGATCATCTATTCCAACCAGCACACTGCAGCACAGCAAAGTGATACAACTAAATCCAGATGAAGTCTATTAATGTAAATTTACAACCAAGCAGCACTATCAAATATTGTCTTTTTTAATTGGGCTGAGTTGACCTGTTCACCTCCCAGCAGTGCTCAATGACATCTAATGTCTGGGGAAAGGTAGCATGCAGAAAAATGGAGGGACGTCAAACAGGTGCAACCTGAAATCTTACGACTGTACCTTTCAAATATCATTAGCCCGAAGGTATTAGAAACTAACTTTTCCTGACATTTAGGGAGATCCAATTCTTACAGTAGACTCATGTGATATGTTGAATTCAAACAGGCTGTGGCGCTGGCTATGGAGCAGCATTACAAAACTCAAACCTGCACAGCTAAATTTCAAGATCAGCTTTAATGTGGTAAGATCAGCTTTAATGTGGTAATCATACATATTTAACCACTTAAAGTATTAATTCATCTCTATGATCATATTTCTCCATGGACAAAGGAGTCTTCCCTGTTAGAAAGCTGGTCTGAAATAACATCTGGTCTATGTTGTTACAGATAACTACAGCCTGGAATCTGCAGTCTGACCTTAATTAAAGAAAATATCCAGTAACTTTAATACACAGGCATTAACAAGCTAGCCTACTCTTGAGTGAGTGATAAAGTAAATTCCTGGGGGAATGATGAGGTCGCAGTTGGAAGCTAAATCTGACAGATGGCCTGGTGTCTTGGCTCGTGACAGCAATGGGGAAAACCATGCTGTCATCTGGCCTCTGTGCATGGCCAACAGAATTACCTGCAGAGAGCAAATCCTGAGAAGCTGCCTCACTGGATGCCTTTAGTACTGTGTCACAAAAAGCAATGTTCTGAATTAAAGCTGAATAAACACAGTATATACTGTATTAAACTCACAGTTTTTTAAGGAATTCTAATGCACCCAATCATCCAATGTTTCAGTTTTAACCGGTACTGTCATACAACATTTTACATATAACATGGACAACAGTTGCCTATTTACACATCCAGCAGACATGTAGCAACATCAGCATTCGTTTGGAGTCGTATATATTTTTACCTCCATTTTGGTCAACCACCAGTTCTTGAGAAAAAATATCTTGCTCTTACACTGCTAAATGTGCCACTTCTTTTACCACCTAGATGCCAACTCTACTGAATAACTGACAGAGGTTAATCTGTTTCAGATCAGCGCTCCTGTTCTACACTGATCTTGCTGTTACGATTCATTTATTTTAGATCAATTATTTTTAAACTGTGTCTTACAAATTGTTCACCACCTTGGGATGAGATGAGATATCTTTCTAGTTGTAACTGCAAAGGAGTTCTAGTTGCACTGCAAAGGACGATGGCTACATTGGGCGCACATGCTACCGTGGAAGCTAGAGGTTGCCCTGATGTACAGCAGTCTTAAAATATTTTTTTAGACATTGTTTGTTGTACTGTATCATTGAAGAAATCTTACCATCAACTGTTTCATTTTTCATTCATACCAGACATATGAATAGTCTTATCTGACCCTAAAATGTGTTGCACATTGTTCACACAATTAAAGGCACAAGATTCTAAACTACATTAACAACTCTGAGCTGCATGACATTCAATGATGTCACTTGAGGTCAGACTGAAGATATAAGCATAGCAAAAAGTGAAAGCACAAAACTTTCACCAGTAATAGGAGTGGGCACAGATGCTTAAAGGAGAATTCCGGTCAATTTCAACATGTAGCTCTGTTGTTTGTAAATTTGGAGTGCTGTCAGTAGCAAGAAAAATGAAAACAATCTGTGCTGCCTACATCATGTTATCCTCCTGCTAGCGTTAGCACCCAACAGGCTTAAACAGGGCAAGTTTTAAACGTGTTTTTAGCCTCTGAACATGTTCAAAATGTCGTTACAAGTGCCTACCCATGTGCAG
>NC_045745.1:12875030-12875107 GCF_008692095.1 Etheostoma spectabile | reverse complement strand
TCCAAAGGGAACACAGTGAATCTGACTCCTGTAGATGTGAAAGAAAAGCATAGAAGTTGTGTTAATCCATACCTCTG
>NC_045745.1:12874600-12875020 GCF_008692095.1 Etheostoma spectabile | reverse complement strand
GTTTTCCAGTGAAGTCCACACTAGTCGGTTGTTGAACTCATACAATCCAATATTCCAAAATTTATTTTTTCCACAAAAAAACGATTTTGCCGATTTGCCGTTGTTATGTCCTTAGTAATGACTATGTAGAAACAGGCTGTATCCTGACATCACAATGGAGCCAGGAGAGCAGAGCAGTGGCTGCAGCAGGTCCCACTGTTGCCCACTGTTGCTTAGTTACCTATACACATGCTCAAAAGGTCCTGAACTCTTGAACTGCAGCTTTCCCACCTCCACTGTGATGTCTGGATTGTATGAGTTTGACAATCGACTAGTGTGGACTTCACTGGAAAACAGGAAATAAAAAGAGGTATGGATTAACACAACTTTTATGGCTTTCTGTCACATCTACAGCAGTCAGATTCACTGTGTTCCCTTTGG
>NC_045745.1:12874511-12874590 GCF_008692095.1 Etheostoma spectabile | reverse complement strand
ACTGCACATGGGTAGGCACTTGTAATTACATTTTGAACATGTTTAGAGGCTAAAAACACGTTTAAAACTTGCCCTGTTT
>NC_045745.1:12871910-12874501 GCF_008692095.1 Etheostoma spectabile | reverse complement strand
GGTGCTAACTCTAGCAGGAGGATAACCCGGTGTAGGCAGCACCAATTGTTTTCATTTTTCTTGCTACTGACAACCCCAAATTTACAAACAACAGAGCTACGTGTTGAAATTGACTGTAATTCTCTTTTAAATGTGGAAAGATACTGTTGAACTGCAGGCAGATGTTTGGGAAGACTTGATCTGTAATGATGTAAGATTTTAGCTCTCCTACAAGTGAGGAAGAAAAACAGATGGAAAAGGGATAAGGTGAAAATACATTAAAAACTGCCCACGCTGCAGGAAGAATGGGACCGCAGCAAACCAAAGGAGCCTGGAAGGAATCTATTAGTCATAAAGTGGCTGAAAGTGGGCAGTTTGTTTAAGACATTTCCGAGATAATGGGCGATAAAGACAGAAAAGAGACATAATGGCTGAAAAAGTGTGGATGTTGGCAAGACGGCATTCCTATTATTCATCATGCTATAAATTATTTGATGACCAGGTTTAAGTAAACTGGAAAAGAGTGAGAGCAGTACATTAATGATGCACATTTCATCACACATCATAACTGTCAATGGCGGGCTGTGCTTGTAGTGTAAAAAAGTGTAAAACATGCTAAAACAGGAGAAACAATGTGTTGCAGAGGAGGAAAACTTCTGCCGAGGATAAAATGACACTTAAAGAATTTACGACTGACAGATGATACGCCCCTCCCCCCGCCCACCAAAACGATTGAGTCATGATTCAGAAATGACAGCTCCTGCAGTGGAGAGAGGTGAAAAGCTGGAGGAAAAGACGTTCAATGAATAATCAATACTCCGAGGAGCAAGTAGAAGGAAGCAAAGTGCCCCTTCCACCAGATGGAAGCACCATGGACATAATAATACAGTGTGTAATGTAGTGTTTCTAGCCATGTATATTAATCGTAAGCTACACTTCAGTTCCAATGTGTTGATCCGGGATAACAAATAATTCATAATGCTTACACTCTCCTGATATCTGACTGAAGCTTGTGTTTCACTGATTGTTTACTGAGCAGTCCTAATAAACCACTCCCAGTCCCAGACCGGTCTATGTATGGTCTTTGGTGCAACACACAGAAACAAAGAGTTCAGACTGCAAACTGGCCTGACTTCATTCTGCTATGCTAGCCTTAGTGAGCAGGCGTAACTGCTATTCAGCAGATTCACTCATTCTACTGCTGAAGCACGGTGCTGTACAGCAGACTGGCAAGTAACCCAGTACCACAGAGTTTCAGTAATGGTAGAATGGCAGAATGTCGTACCAGCACTGTGAACAGCATTTATCTACAATAAGAACTCAAACAGTACCATAGACAGCTCCTGTGTTACAACACTGAATGGGACCAGAGTGGTAAGCCCTGGGTAGCCCTTTTGACCAATCAATTGGGCAGAAAAAAAGGAATATCCACTTAAATCCAGGGATGCAGTATTTCCAGAGGATAATGGTGTGCCAGCCTACACTTAAACAATTTCCTTCACACTCTCACTGGCATCACAGGGAGATCCTGCTACTTTAACTGTTTTATTCTGGGTATGACGTGGCCATGTTGTTGCTAGTGACTCTAGGCTACTGAGTTTCTGTGTGGAGTGATCATTTCAATACTAGTATGCAGTGTGCATGCACAAGTCAACTCACACTAAGACATGCAAAATATCAAGGATTAACAAATCCAGTGGTTACATGTGTACATTAAGTGGCTAAACCGCACATTGGGTGCAGGATGATCAAATTAAATAATGATGCAAATGTTATAGACAATGTACATGAATACAAGAGGCTGTAGTAATGACGCAATGAAAGATAAGAAACCACAGCTACTCTGTGACTATCCCTGCTGGTATCTTTTTTTTATTTCACTGTTTTACAATTATTTTCACTGTTAATTAATCAGTTAATTATTTTCTTGATTAATCGACTAGTTGTTTTGGTCTACAAAATGTCAAAAAAGGTAAAAATGTTAATCAGTGTCTCCCAAGGACCAAGATGATGTCTTCAAATGTCCTCTTTTGTCCACAACTCCAATATAATCAGTTTACTGTCATTCAGAGTGAATAAACTACAAAATATTCAAATGTAAGAAACTTAAACTGATTAATCAATTATCAAAAATAGTTGCCATCCATCCATCTATCCATCTTCATCCGCTTATCCGGTATCGGGTTGCCGATTAATTTAATAGTTGAAAATTAATCGATTAATCAATTAATATTTGAACCTCTAGTATGAACATTGTTTTTATGAATTGCAAGGCAACCTTAAAATGTATTATTATATTGTTATATAATATTATCACTCTTTCTATCCCCAAAAAGATTAACACAGTGATTTGTTGTCAAGGAAAACTTGTTTCCCTATTAGGTATGATGATAACTGTTCACAAAATTGTGTATGCCCTAATTAATGTGCACAGTAGGCAGCAGCAGATTCAGGCAGTGTTCTGGTCAGAGATCAGGGAGGAGTGTGTGTTTGGGTGTTGGTGGTGGAGGAGTGACTGATTGAGTCTGCTACTGCTGACAAACTGATTAAATTCAGAGAGGTGAACAGTGAGCACTAATGTACCAGCATACGAGGGAGGGGGGGGGGGGGGG
>NC_045745.1:12841707-12871900 GCF_008692095.1 Etheostoma spectabile | reverse complement strand
GAGAGAGAGAGAGAAAGAGAGAGAGAGACATGGTGCACCAGACCATCCCTCATCCACCCCCCTCTCCTGCATCAAGGAGGAGGGCTATCCCAGCTTCCCATCCTCCCAGCATCGTGATTACCTCTCTGCAGTATCTCCTCCTGCTGCCAGCCACTAGAAGCTCGGCCATGACATACGACACTTGCACTAAAAGTCACTTTTCTCTGCTTACAAGTCAGCTTGGCTTGATTTTTCCACTTTAATTCCTGTTACAACATGATCTCCTACACATTTCAATATAACTATTGCCTAGTTACCTGCTATGAACTTGCTCCGATTTCTTTGTGTGAGGGAGAACAGCTGTTATTAAAGAATAACGAGTTATGAACTATTTTATTTGCTTTAAGTTTACCATAAAACATAAGGCTGATTTTTGAATCACATCTCAATAACAATGGTGCATTGCTTTTTCTTGAGGCTCAATCAAGTGGAAAATAGCTTTTTCCCTCTGTAATGAACAATAATGACAGAAAGGCACATTTTAGGTTGAGACTATTAGGATTCAAGGATCTATCTTTAGGAATTTTAATGTACTAAGGTTAAGGGACCCCCAGATTGAGAAACAGTTGGACTTGTTGTAATAAGAATTAGGTTATCTATATGGGAGAATTACTTATTTTATTTTAGTAAAGCTAGTAAACTGTCAAACTTCAAATCAGCTTGTAAAGTTCCCTGACTATTAATAGTGATTTAAGATCCTGTTGAAGTAGCCTAAATTAAAGCTTACACATAAACTAGTAATTTGCATTCAGTCTGCTCTTACTGCCCTGCAAAACAATACACTATAACAATAATTTATTACTCCCCATGCAGTGGTAAACAGGCTCTACAGCATCAGACAGAGGCAGAAAAGGCATCCAAAACACAAACTAAGTCATTATTGGATTTCAGCAAAACACTAAAACTTACAAAGCCTGGATCCTTTATCGACTGATATTATGCCTACTGTTTAGTCAGAGTAATATTTTTTTTATGTTACCAAACTACGAGTTTGAAGATCAAAATAACTGCTCCTGAATGCCCCACTAATGCTATTATCCGATGTGGCTACCATATAGATTTATTTTGAAATGTGTTTTTTTTCCTTTGCTGTGCATTGTAATAATGAGATTACGATCAAAATTTGATATAAGAGAGTGAAAGCCCCGCATTCGCCTTACCCAATTAACGCCCATGTAGCCTATTCTAGTGAATATAAAAACAAAGCTCAGCAGCGTACGAGCAAAAACAGCACAGCGGGAACAGCAGCTCTAATATCCGATATGTGCCGCAATTTTTGCGCAAAGTAAAAACGTATAGTCAATTTCACACTAGTAGCTAATATACGGTGGATTGATAAATATTTCCTCTCACCACAACCCTCCCTCTCACCACACGTTATCGACTCAGCAACCCCGGTCAGAGTGGTCATATAAGGCCATTTCAGACGGCTACGGTAAGTAAGTAATAGGATCTCGGATCTCCTGAGATTTCACAAGCCGCTTTGTGCGGCTCGCGGACCGCCGCCTCTCCATCTCCAGCAGGCTCCCAAAGCACCTGCCTGCCCGGGAAACAGTATGGACCAGTTTCATGGTACGGTTACCTGAAGTGAGGCCTCTCCCGTGGCAACGTGGTTCACTTTCGGGTCCTCCTCCGGGGGTCCAGCCGGTCCGGCTCTCACTCTCCTGGGGCTGCTGGGATTCCTCACCACGCTCTCTCTCTCTCTCTCTCTCCCTCCCTCCCTGGTCCGCTGGAAGAGCTTCTTTCTCTCCTCTCCTCTCCTCTCCCGAGCAGCTTCAAGCTGCTGTGGAGAAGACGGCACCAAAAGAGGAAGTTCTCTTCTCCTGATATAAAAATAAAATAACGTATCGTATAACTAGACAGGCCAGCTAACAATTTTTGGTTGCCAGAACATTCTAGAAACGTTCGTTTTTGGTTGCGGGAACGTTCCCTGAAGGTTAGGTTTGGTTGTGTTTTAGTTGTGTTTTGTTTGATCGGAAAGTTTTCTTAACGTTCTGGGAACGTTTGTTTTTGGTTAACTAATGTTATCCTAACGTTGCAACCTTTAGAGAACGTTCCCCTAACGCTATCCTAACGTTGCAACCTTTAGAGAAGGTTCCCCTAACGTTATAACGTTGCAACCTTTAGAGAACGTTCCCCTAACGCTATAACGTTGCAACCTTTAGAGAACGTTCCCCTAGCGCTATCCTAACGTTGCAACCTTTAGAGAAGGTTCCCCTAACGTTATAACGTTGCAACCTTTAGAGAACGTTCCCCTAACGCTATAACGTTGCAACCTTTAGAGAACGTTCCCCTAACGCTATCCTAACGTTGCAACCTTTAGAGAAGGTTCCCCTAACGTTATAACGTTGCAACCTTTAGAGAACGTTACCCGAACGTTCTTTCTGATAAGATGCTATCTCCATTGACCTAGGTCAATGGAGATAGCATCTTTAGCCATCTGTTTGAGATTGCCATCCACGCCTACACTTTTTGCAGTTTTTGTGCAATTTTTTAGCGAAATGCTCCGAAACCCGATGCTAGGCTATGTCATCGAAAATGCGACTTTCATTTGCATAATTGTCAGAAACACAACTCCAAACGAATGATAATTTTATTCTGCTGGATGTGTAAATGAATAGGACAATATTGCTAACACGTTTGTCATTATCAACTTAAAAAAGCTGACTGTGTGAGTGTTGATTAAATTCAAAAAGAAAGGTGTACATTGGACATCATAATTCAGCCAAGTATGCTATATAGCTTTGGATTTGGTGTGAAGATGCTTTGGTCCCACTTTATGGCGTTTTATTTTGAAGGTGTGAACAGGAAGTGTAATATTTCCTATGCAAGTGAATTATATTCGTCCCCAGCTTTCTTTAACGGTCTATGGTCCTCAGTCAGCAGGGATGCAGGCAGGGGGATGCTGCAGATTGAGCATGCGCCCAGCGAACAGGCCTGCTGTAATCCCCTTTGTCACAAATAAGAGGATGCATATGCTGTAATCAAGAAAAAAAAAACTTCCCCTTATAATAGCTTTTCAGTTTTTAACGCTGCCTATATATGTAACTGTTTGACAAATACACAATAAAGGCAGATGCTTTTATGGGACAAGAAACACTGTGGTTAAATACTGCACAATTTAATTTAATGTTATATTACCTTATAAATTGTTAACCTGTATCCTACTATAAGGTAGGTTATACTTGTTTATTCAAAAGGCAAACGTGGTAGTGGAGTATAAGAATAAATTATAAAATTAAAAGAAAATTTTACGTCAGCCACACCGGATGGTGAAAAGCTCTGTGTACATGTGACATTTAGGCTATAAGAACTTATTTCAATGACTATTTAAATGACTAACCAGTCAACAGACTGTAAATCAGTTTTGACTAGTATTCTATATGATAAGACCCCAATAATATCAGCAGTTCTAGAATCATTTGAATTAACTCAATTGACTCACTGCAGACAGTTTGAAAAATGATGGTGAAACTTTACATTATTGACATAATCGTGACATGACACCGTCATGAACATGTCATAAACCTAATAAACAAGTCAAATGTTTAGGACTTCTGTCCTAAAGTGTCATTCGGTTTTTGTCAGGACAAGTTGACATTGTTTGGGTTGTCTTGATTGTGACAACTTGACAGTAATCAATGTGACAATACCAAAAGTCTTGGTCATGACAAGTTGACATAAAATTGTTGTTTTGTCAACTTGTCCTGACAGAAAACAAATTACACTTAATGACAGAAGTCATAACCATTTATGACTGTTTATAAGGCTTACGACATGTTCATGACAGTGTAATGTCACGGTTATGTCGATACAGTTAAGGAAAGTGTTACCCAAATATTAATATATATATATATATATATATATATATATATATATATATTTATATATAGTGTATATAAACATATACTGTAAATACAGTACAGATATACACATGTATACATATATAAATACATACACACATATACAGTATATATACTTATATATGTACTGTATATACATACATATATGCATTTTGTGTAATTTAAGCTACAGATAAAGCTGTATTCACTACGCTTATCTTCATATTTAACCTTTGTTAATATTAGGCAATAAATATATACTACAATTATAAACTATATTTACATATACTATTGTGAGATCCAAACAAAATGTTACGCTTCGTGTCAGGCTTCCCATTAACAGTCAAATCAACATTGATCAATACTTGCGGACAACACTAAATGGTTTGTTATTGCAGGTCAATACAAAATGGGCAAATGGGAATGATATTGATCAACGACAAATAAATCCTTTAAAAAAGGATTAAAGTCTTGACAGGAAATCTATATCCCTAGCTTTCTTATAACCTCAACCCTACACTAAGTTAAGTCAATTGGGAAGCATCAGTCTTGAACATACAGCTAAAACACGCAAGGCAAATTCCTTCTCTGTGCAAACTTACCTCCCCAGTGACATTATTGAATACACTAATAAAAAAACAAGGCAGGAGAAATCAGATTTAGTTGAACTTTCACTTTAAGGGGATGCATTTATAAATACTTGATATCCATTACTTCTTCAAAGCAAAGGTGTGCTGCAGCATAGCTCTGGCGCCATCTACTCGTCAGCCACCGTTAAAAGATCCTTGTCTCCATGATGGGAAGTAGAGCTGCAAAGATTCATTGATTAGTTGTCAACTATTAAATGAATTGGCAACTATTTTGATAATTGAATAATTGGTTTAAGTCTTCTTTTTGTATCTTTAAAAAAGTTAAACAAAATCTCTGGTTTCAGCTTCTTAAATGGGAATATTGTCTCTTTTTTCCCTCCCCTGCAGTATGACAGTAAACTGAATATTGTGTTGTGGACAAAACAAGACGGAGAACGTCATCTTGGATTTCAGGAAACACTGATTGCCATTTTCTGACATTTTCTAGACCAAACAACGAATTGATTAACTTAAAAAATAATCAAAAGATTATTCGACAATGACAAATAATCGTTAGTTGCCCTAAAGGGAAGTATCATTTTTCTTTTACGTAAATGTATATACACAACTTATACACATATAAGTTTAAATAAACTTATTTTTTATAAAGATGTACTGGTTCTCTATGGCTCTATGGAACATGGCAATGTGACTTAAGTGAATTATTCCTTTTAAGGCCATCTCTACAGGCAGTCATGCAGGATGGCTGTAGTCTATAGACAGCAATGTTGATTGGTCCAGACTGAAATACTGTACATGCACATACAGTATGCAGATACAATGAGTATGTGAATGTATATACTATAGAACAATAATGTAGATTGAGCTATTATTGCCAAAGAAGTCCAGATGGTCAGATATTAAACTGCATTGAGGGAGTATATTAGTCTCTGAACCACCTGCTAGTAGAAATAAGGAGTGATCATTAAATTAATGGGTAAGAAACCGCAGCAGAGTGGACTGTTTGGTAAAAGAATCATCAATGTAGACAATGATTCCAGAAAAAGTGTTTTCTATTTTTTTTAGAGTTACACTGTGTCCTTTCAAAGTATTCTATAAGACAATAACATAAAAAGTTGAATTTTAAGATAAAGGACAGAGGTCAATGGCAGAAAAAGAAGAGAAGGTAGCTTCAGCTCAATGCTAAAGTCCAAGTCAGACTTTCAGACAAGGCACCCATGTTCTGAAGCCCTTCATACTGGATTCAGTGCCTGATAACAAAGCTCTGGATATACAGATTAATCTTTATGTGTTTGCCCTTGCAAGTTTTGGTTTCACACTTTCCTTCAGTTTCAGGCAAAGACAATTTTTAACTCATTCTTTCAGTCATCAAAACCGCCTTTTATAAAATCCAAGCTGTTGGATGTATATTTATCTGCTACACACCTCTGATTTGTCTGACTGTTGTCTCCTCAGAATAGTTGTCCAGCTTGGATAGTTTTTGTGCTTGGTCTCTGGATCTGTAATTGTCAAACTGCTACAAAGGTTTTGGATTATTTCTTGGCTCTGAAAAAAAGAGAATAAATGAAATGCTAAACTATTCCTTTAAGTGTAAAATTGGTGGAGGTGCTCTTTAACAACATTTCTTTAAAGATAAAAACCTAAAAATTGTAAATAATAAGCAAAAATAAATGAAAAGATTAAGAGGAATTGTTTGCTCAAGCTAGGATGAATGACAAGCCTGCGTGTTTTATAATAAGGTGCTGTTTATTTCATCATTTCATTGTTCACATCTCATGGTACACTCTCCTAAAGCTTTGACTTGTAGTATTTACCATTTGTAATACTGACCTCAGCCTCTTCTCCCAGGCCTCCTGCAGAAAAAAAAGAGCTGCTGTAACATGAGCTGAGCTCAGAGTTCATCTCCCCAGTCCACCTCTGTCTCTGGGCACGTTCAGTAGAGGGAAATATATTCTGGATTATAGCAATATGCTAATTCTTTACCCTGGGACTGAGGCTTAACAAGTTTTGCAGTTGGTTCTCAACGTTGCTGTCTGGTACAGTCCTGCAAACTGTGAAGTGCTTATCTGGCTCTTTATACACACTGAATGTCCGGATTAAGTGTTTGATCACTTTAACTACTGCAGAAGGTCGCGAAAGCATCAGGGCCCTCGTGACAAAGCAACCGGCCCTGTTAAAGCAGCGTGAAGAGGACAGCGTTTTGTTCAAGGTTCAGATGATCTGATATTTGACGTGGATTAAAACTGCACTGCAGATATTTTCATATCCAAAGTTCCTCAGCTTTTCCTGTCAGCATGCCTTTTAGACTGGCACAAGAGTGTTGTAGTAGCTGCCCAGATGACAGACCACGGCATCAAAAAAAGACCATTTACAATTAACAGCCTCATCTGGACAGCAAAGAAACTCCCTCAAACCAAAAACAGTTCTAACCACTTGGTGCAGACTCCCACTGCAACTTTGTTTTCTTTGTACAATTTTCTTCTTTTAAATAGGTCTCAAGTCTTAAATTCATGCCTCCCTGCACAAGAATGGATTTTGTTTTGTTTTCAAATAGAGGACAGGGTGCCTGGAAGTATCCTACTGTCCATCAGGCCTGATCCACTGAAACCAAAACACACGAGTCCTTCCAATGTGCTGTGCTATGCCATGTAGATGAAGGTGTTTAAATCGGTCTCATCCCGCTTTATGTACTTGTGATCTATCAGCCACTCAATCTGCTCCTTGATCATCTTCTTCTGTGGTAAAAACATGTTCTTCAGGATCTCCACCAGCTCTGTCTGCAGCTGGGCATTGTTGATGCGCTTCCTCATCTTCATGATCTGGATTATGGCCTCCTGGAGATTGGAAACACACAAAACGGAGTAAAAAAATAAGAAAGTGCACCATAAACAGATGATTATATTGTAGTTTATACAAACACAGCCACAGGTGTCTGTTGAAACTCCACGATGGGGAATGGAAGGTAAAAACATTTATTCTCAGTAGGTGGTGTTATATAACAGAGGAGAGACCAGCAGAATCTTCACCTGCATGCTGTGAGCTCATATCCATACCTGTGTTCTCAGTATCCTTAGCTGGACGATGCCCTCGTTCTCCTCCTCTCTCATTCGCTCTGTGGTGAGCTGCAGCCGACCAATCAGGTTAATCTTCCCCCTTTTCTGAACCTTTGAGTTTTTTCTGTATAGTTGAAATAAAAAAATAAAAAACACAAACAAATGCCCAGGGTCAATGAACAATACAGTGCTACAGTATTAAATTAAGGTACAGGCAACTTGTTTTACAGTATGTTTAGGTAACTTGTGTATGAGAAAATGCAGAAAAAAAACAGCTAAAAATGACTAGTTTATTCTGATTTGTCTCACAGAAGACCAGATACCAGGATGGTATGATGGGTATTTCTACTGAATGCGAATAAAACGTGGCACACAGTTTAAAAAGTAAGAGAGGAATCCCACAGGCACAAATACTATCTTTTAGCAAGATGAGCACCCAAGGACCATGAACTCATTGTATAAAAAATTGCAGGTCCAAAAATGTTGCATGCTCATGCATGGGGTGCAACCATGGGATTTGACTTGTTAAACCTGTAAAAATGAAAGCGAGAGGACATTCTCTCAAGTTGCACATCACAGATGGCACGTTGCAAATTTGGTGAAAGGGGTCCTAGAACCGTAAATACATGAAACCAAAACAGATAATTTTTCCTTACATGAGAGAAAACTCCTGGTTGACATAGAATAATGTTCCTTCTGCAAAGTCTTTGGGTGAAGACACCACCGGGTCGTACGACAACACCTGCCGCTTGAGTTTGGGAAAAGCCACCAGAGACTGTGAGAGTGAGAAAAGCATGATGGTTCAGAAGGAAGCAGTAACAAAATCAGAGTAAGAAAAAAGAAAAAAAGCTACTTATAAAATGCAAGGCTTACAGTAATAAATCTGTTGCTCAATGATGTGAACTTGCTGATTTATTTGTGACAACTGTGATGGAGCCCAATTACCAGTTTCATCTTCACCATTTGTCTTACAACATCTATCCATTTACCCAGAGAGTGCGTCGCAGCTCGGCGTCCGGCAGCTCCGTGGCTAGCTTGAGGTTTTCAAAGCTGATCCTCTCCCTGGGCCTCTGATTCCAGGCAAACAGCACGGCCAGCTGGAAGGTGGTCACCTCCAGGTCATACTGGCCCACCTCATTCTTAAAGGTTATCTGGAGGAATGACACATTGTTTAATGGCTTTCCCAGATTCTTTCACAGAGAGAGCAAAACATAACTGTTCCCAAAAAAGAATAAAATTGTAAAATCATTGGGATTAAATTCTATTTAAAATGATTTGTTCACAACTATCTGCGCACAATAACCACGCATAAAGAACTTTATTTAAAAAATAAAAATGGAAATGACACTAATGAGATTTCAGACCAAAAAACAAAACAATCCGCTAAAAGAGACCAGTAAATTTGATCCATTGTTTAAATACAAATTTAAAAAACACACACACACACACACACACACACACACACACACACACACACACACACACACACACACACACACACACACACACACACACACACACACACACACACACACACACACACACACACACACACACACACACACACACACACACACACACGGTCAAAAGTTTGGGGTCACTTCGAAATTTCCATTGCACTCCATAATAGACAGAATACCAGCTGAGATCAGTTGCATTGTTTTTTTAACCAGCGCAGCAGTTTTCATATTACATTATGTGCTTACATAATTGCAAAGGGGTTCTCCAACGTTTTCTCAGTTAGTTTTTTTAAATTATATCAGATTAGTGAACAGAATGGGCCTTTGGAACATTGGATGAATGGTTGCTGATAATGGGCAATGTAGATATTGCATTAAAGATCAGCTGGTATTCTGTCTAACATCGAGTGGAATGGAAATTTGTAAGTGGCCCCATACTTTTGACCGGTAGTGTTTATATATAGATTTGTTGCTTAAAATGTAATTTAAGCTTGTATCTGCTGCTCGACATGCACAAATCAAATAACTGTGGCAAATTATTTTTTATTATTTCTGCGTGTCATTTGGATTTGTCATATAATTAAGAGGAAGAAGTAAACTGTTCTTAGACATACAGCAACCTGAGACAGGGCAACCTAAAACAGGTTGCATGAAATGAAGAGCTGTTCATCTGTCCCAGGAAATGTATGTATATGCATGGCTGTGTTGCCATGTTAGTGCAAGTAAACAACCTAACAAAGCAATTACAATCAACTTATGTGCAGTGTGTTTGGTTTCCCATCCGATTCACTCACAATGCCGTTGGACATTAGGTGATGCCAGTGAAGCTTCCTGCCACTGTGGTTCTTCTTGTAAAAGTCTTCTACCTCTGGTATCAAATCTTCCAGCTCTGTAGGTAGAGAGACAAAAACCTTCTCGCTGCTCCTCGACCACGCCCCGGCATTCAGGATCTTTATGTTGACCGAGTCAGCTGCAAGGGGAACATACAAAGACATCTTAGTCACTGAATGACAACTGCTTACAGGTAATGTGTCTTAAACTTGGGCAGAATGACAGTTTTAAACTAAACAGGTGGGCAAACGTCATTATTAATTGGATTAAACACCAGCATTTAAGTTCTGTTGAGATTTGTCATTCATTTGGTTGTGTGAAACTAATTTGTACAACTACTATTTTGGGAATACGCATGTGTGTGTTTTCCTGGCAAGAGTTAGATGTGATGAACCATACCAGCCAGGATATGGACAGACTAACTTTGCTTGAGGGGTGTTAGCAGGAGTTTGGTTTGTTTTTTTCTGTTCCCAATAGCTTCCAGTCTTTATTCTAAGCTAGGCTAAGCACATCCTGGCTCTAGCATCATAACAGCACACAGTCATGAGAGTGGAATCTCACCTCTCTTGCAAATTTCCCAAAATGTCAAACTATGCCTTTAAGCAATAACACTAGCTTTCAAATTCTGTCAATTTTTCTTCAATTTATCAGTGACAGTTTTGATTTAAGTAGTGTATTAAGTAAAAATACGACCTATTTACTGATTACAGCTGCTCAGAGACTTTATCTCCTGCATCGTACACATTATATTAAGTGTGTGAGTGAGACCTCTTACCTGGTAAAGCAAGCTTGTTATGTTTATGCATTTCTTTGAAAGATTGGTTGAGGTCCTCTGACACCTTGATGTCTTGAAACATCCTGGCCAGCTTGTTGACATAGTCAGCCGGCATTCCTACTTCCTGTAAAGGAAATCTCCTCAATAAACCACATGTTCTCTTTTGGCTTCACTTAATGTTTCTTCTTTCTAATATCTTACCCTGAGCCACTCCACCATGTTCTCCTCTATCTCGCTGTCGGCTGAGATGTCGAGGATGAGTCGACGGGTCAGGTGGGCTTTGTGGTAGCGCATGAACACGTCTTTGTTCTGGACATACTTGAGCACCAACAGCTGCAAAGAAAGAGCACAGAGATGGTTACTGAAGCAAACATTAAAACTCAAGTAAGCCCTTTTCCATGTTGTGCTGTTGCAACTACATGAACCAAAATAGCAGTCTGCGTGCCCAAGATGTGGCCACTTTATGCTGGTTGTTGGTGTTAAAGGATAAATACTTTTTTTTTTATTCTTTTTTTTATAAATCATCCTGAAAAACATTAAAAACTCGCCATTGAATGGGATAGAATTATAAAACCTCCTCTCACTACATTCTAGTCAGTAATAAAGTCTACAAGACATTCTAGATGACTTATGTTTGGAACAATGCCCAACCAACTTGGCTCCTTGTTCCAGTGGCTACAAAAAGGGCTAAAAACAACAATCCAATAACAATATGAAGGTTCCCTGAAACATACCACTTCCTTGAGCTTGGCCTCTATCTCCTCAGAGGTGAGCTTCTTGCTCAGCGGGGTCTTCCTCAAGAGCATGTCACAGTAGTTGGCCAGAAGCTCTGGACACTTGGACTCTGGTTGAGTTTTCAGACCTACCCTGTAAACACAGGAGAGGAAAACTAGTGTGGTCAGACATTATCACCTTCAGCAAATACAGAATTTCACACAGGGAGCATCTCTTACCCTTTCTGTTTCATAGGAAGCTCTAATTTAAATATAGTGGCGTCATTCACGACAGCTTTATATGCCTGCAAAAAAGATTGAAAAACAGGGCTCCGATCAGTCAAGAACATCTTCTGACTGGTTTATCCTACAATGACACCGTATTGTTAACAGACAAGTTAGTAAGAGCTCACTTTGTCTCGAGCTGTCAAGAAGCGTGGGTCATCCTGAAAGGCCTGTTTCACCAGTCGGCTGAAGCGGTTAAATAAGGTGAGCAGCTGCTCCACGTATTTCTCTGAGTCCTGCAACAAAGAACATCATGTTAAACCAGTCAATGTGATGACAATTTCTGACCTTGGAAATGGTAGTTTGACAAATCAAGGCGAACGTCAATTTGATGAATCAGTACAAGTATGTTTTTATTTCCTGGCCACTGAGGATTTCAAAAAACAAACATCAATATTAAAATTATACAGCTCCAATACCCATGAAACTGGCAAAAAAAAAAGAAAAAAAAGAAAAAAGATTTTGGGCAACTGATTTTAGGGATAACGTCTTCCAGATCTCAACAATAACGTTGGTGAGAACAATGTTATTCTCACCCAAATAAGTGTATGTGTGTGTGTGTGTGTGTGTGTGTGTGTGTGTGTGTGTGTGTGTGTGTGTGTGTGTGTGTGTGTGTGTGTGTGTGTGTGTGTGTGTGTCACACACAGAGGTGATTGTCTCTGCTGTGGCCACCATATCAGCCAGGCCAGCGCTCATGATGTGCTCCTCCAGGTCCTTCAGCATGGGCTCGATGCCGCTTGGTACTTTGTCCATAAGAGAGAACATCAGATGCAGCTCTGTGATGGAGGGAAAAGGAACGTTATCACTTAAGAACTTCACTTGATCTGACATATTCAATACTAAGCTTTTATTTGGCAGCTGCATGATGATGATGATTTTCAGGCAGGTTCTGGAGTTATAAAGCCGATTTATGTGTGTCCTATTTGTGAGAGATTAGCAAGGTTGGTTTACCTTAAGCATGGACACTCCCTGACTACACTCAAGTGTATCATCACACGTTGATTTAAGAGGAGTGGTGGCAACAACACGGATGTTCTACAGATGCTGGACAAGAAGGTTTGTTCAGGGCTATTTCCTGGTGCAAACCTGAGCTGGCTGAGCCTTTGGTGGGAGCAGTCCGGCCGTACTCACTCTCTGTCTCATTTCGTTTAATCATGCCTGGACACTCGGCTAAGATGGTTTCCTTGAATGACGTAACCAGTGCATTGACGCAACACTCCATTAACTAAGAAGATAAACAGAAGGAGAACAATTCATTAGAAATATGTAAGAGATGTGCAATACATCTATACAATAAAACATACCATTTTGGGAAACACGCCTAATCGTTTTGTTTCAGAAGGGATGAGAAGATAAATATCAATCTCGTCTAATTTGTTTCATCTGTACACAATTTGTAGTTTTAGGGGGAGTTATGTCTTGTAACTATTCCTTGAAGAACAACAGTTAATCCTTTGACCCAGCACTTCCGTGCAGAATCTTCTGCTGAAGATAGTCTGAGTATTAAACAAAAAAGATAGAATGTTCTTAATGCACAGACCTAGGACTGCAACTAACCATTATTTTCCTTGTCAATTATTTTGTTTATTATTCAATTAGTTGTTTGTGTTTACAAAACCCCAATATGACGTCCTCCATTGTCTTGCTTTGTCCACAACTCAAAGATATTTAGTATACTGTCACAGAGGAGTAAAGAACTACAAAACAACCTTTATTATATCCTTCTTTCACATGAAAAATAACTGCTTCAAAAGCCATCTTAACCTTTTAACACAACATTTAGCTAACATTTCCCAAAACAAACTATTCTTTTAATAAAAATACAAGTTATTAGAGTATTAATCTAAATCTAAAACCTTAAAAACAAAATCAATTCTCACAAAATGAGTATGTAACATTTATAAAATGGCAAACAAACAATGGAGTTATCTTTGGAAAAAAACAATGGAAAACATTGTGATTTTCTAACTTAACTGTAGAATTGTCAGCAAAATAAGTTCAACCATTCTCACGTGTAATACTCACTGCTTGTACAGAGTTACAGTCCCGTCTGGTCTCCAGGTATCGCAGTGCACGTTTCTCCTCTTCCCTCAGCTTTGAGTCAGCCTGGTGAAAATACACACCAGTGCATGCACATTTATTTATTAAGATGAGATAGATTTGGTAAGAAACTGAAGGGGAATTGACATACGGTCTCAACACATTTTTACACATTTATTTTACATAAAATACTGAACAGTGTCTCTCAGAAAAACCTCATCATAAACATCTACATCATATGTCAAACAGACAATATACAGTGTCTATTTCTGTGTCTATACAGTGACATTCTGTGTGCATGAAACCCCAGAGGAGAGGCAAGTACTCAGAGTACATCTCTACCACAAAAATACAACTAAAAAACTATATTTATAACAATTACATTAATTCTCTGTATATGCAATTATTATCACATTGGCAATTAACAAAAGGAATATGACAGGCAATGTGAGAGTTAATACTATGTTCAATGTTAAACTCAACATCTGTCTTACCTTAGTTCAATGGATAGAAAACTATCAATGACTTGCAGTGAAATATTTAAAAGCGGAAAAAGAATCTTAAAAGGATGTAAAGACACAACAACATTGTGATTCCAACACCTACAGTGCTTGGACACGGACATGTGCATAAAACCGATCTTGTGCCAACAATGAATCCAGAATCCCTCCTTAAGGAAGAACATTTTTTCAAATTCATACAAAAATATTCTTTAATAGGGTCAGATGTATTATTGTAGACAAGCCCTCCAGCAAAAGATCCTGGAGAAGACAGGTCCTTGAAGTAACAGATAGTGCCAAATCTACACAGGCTTGACCAAATCTGTGACATAACACTTTTGACCCATGCTGTTTTTTGACAGACACAACGCTTCAGATTGTTTGAGTAAGAGAGATAATGTGAATAAGACAAGCATGAGATCAGCCACAGCAGCTATCACTGTTTTCTCTTTTGATTTATTTGCCAAGATAATCCAAACAGGGAATCGGAGTCTCCACTTTGTGAAATGAAATTGTAGGACAGCTGCTATTATCTTCGTTACGAAGAGAACCAAAGGTTGTTGTTTTTTACCCCAGTGTGAGCAGAGAGCATGCTGGGAGTGGCAAATAGAAACTCCAGTCTGGTTGGGAGCGGAGTGATTATAAACGGTTTGAACAGGGAGCAGACTTGCTGCCATTTCAGCATTTCAAACCTTTCTCATTATCAACTGACTAGCAGTATTGATTTCAATTTTATTTATAGTGTCAAATCCTAACAGAAGTTATCTCAAGACACTTTCCAGATAGAGTACTGTAGGTCTAGACCAAACGCTATAAGTTACAGAGACCCAACAATTCCCCCGAGACCAGTTGCACTAGTGCAGCGGCAGAAAAACTACAGCAGATAATTATCATAAAAATGTCTTCAGGTCTCTCTTCTTTTTTCGGTATAGATTGGCAAGAGAAGACGATTAATCAACAAAACAGTCTCAGTTAAAGTCCATGACTGATGAGAAACAGAAACAGAAACAAAACCTGAAAATACATTAATGTCTCGTACTTACATATTTCATGTAGTTTTGGACCCCATTTTGCTGGAGGTAGGCGGGGGCCTGTGTTCTGTAGAACCTCTCAGTAGAATCCATATATGCCTTCTCAAAGTTGTCCCTGTAGATCTGCAGCTTGTCGTCCGGGTTGGAGCACAGGTTCACTGCTCGAAAACAAAACCCAGTGGCATCACAAAGAGACAGGGAGAAGGTCAGACAGGTGTGTGTGATCTTAAAGTTAAACAAACAATGTTTAACAGACCTAAGCTATAAGTAGAAAATAATGCATCACAACCACACATCTGACGGAGGTGCTACAACTTGACAAAAGTTGCTTAAAAAAAAAAGAAAAAAGAAAAAATAGGTACTCTGAGGAGTTTTTGACCACTACAAGTGCTACTGAGCAACGTTTTTACGATAGGCCTGTTTTCATTTAGTATCATGCACGGCAGTGGTTTCGTGCTAGTCTGTTGACAGACAGTTGGTGGTGGCAACTGAGGCTGAACAATTAATCATTATCAAATCAAAATTGCGATTTGAAAGAATGTGATTAGCTAATTGTGAAGACCGCGAATAATCAAATGTGCAATATTTAGTTGAATGTTTAGTGTAACATTTGGTACAACAATTTTTATTCCTCTTTTTATTATTATATTTACTGTTATTTCAAAAGTTAAAAGCTGAAATAATGTCACATATCATCGATTCAATGTTCCATGCTTTTTAAAAGAAAAGCACTTATTGCTGGAAATTCATACCCATGTTCTCATTGTTACATAAGAACATAGAGCAGTGTTGATGGTGTCTCATCTTATAGTGGTCCATAACATCTTTTTATCGGTTACACAGTGAATAATGAACTTAAGCTAAACTTAAAAATAATGGCAAATTGAATCGTTCTTGCAATATCTAGCAGAAAAATTATGTTTTTTCCCCAAATTGTTCAGCCCTAGTGGCAACAGTAGTAAACATTTAAACCCCAACAAAGGTTAAGAAGAAGAAGCTAGCTCAAAAACAAAGTATTTACAATAGCGCTGATGAATAATCTCAATGAAACAGACCTTGCCATGTTAAAGAACTACACTTTCAAATCGCTAATGCCAATGGAGGCGATTTAAAAAGTGTTTTTGCTACACAATCTAACCAACTCCAGATATTGGAACAAAAAGGTGACCCATACTACAGTGTTTCTCACCGTAGGACTCTCTTACTCCAATGACCAGCTGGGAGTCAAAGGCCTCTCCTAGCCTTTCAGCGTGGACGAGCTTCATGGCACTATCTTGTAGCCTGTTCTTAATGTTGGAGAAGATGGACTCGTTCCATGTGTCCAGCATCAGCTACAGGGACAGAGACAGAGACACGGCATATGATGACAGTGTACATGCACAACATTCTTATTTTGGTTACACCGCAAAAAAAAAGAAAAAAAAAAGGTTTACTCGTAGTACGCCCACTCCTGCTCCTCCTCACCTTGCGGACGATGCTGTCCTCCACGTTGGACTTCTTGTTGCTTCCTTGCTTGCCCATCAGAGTGATCTCCAACTGACAGAAAGGCTTGGGCAGGATGTCACACTGTGTGAAGAACTTCCTCCACTCCACGATGTAGGCCTTTAGCAACGCTGTGTCGTCCTGGTGACTCAACACCCGCTTTGAAAGAGTGAGAAACAGTATATAATTGACATATTCACAGATATTAAGCAAGAAGACTAGTTTATTATTGTGACAATTTGAAAGCCACACTGTTAAACCAGCAACAGCATCAGTAACTTGTGTGCTTTGTAAAAACAGGACCAAAAATCCCATTATGCTCGTAGTCTTACTGCTTGTGCTTGTTTGATAAAATCTAGTATGTCCTCTTTGAGGGCCTGGTGGATTTTAGCTGGACCTTTGTCATCCCACAGGCACACAGCATGGACGTCTCTGTAGAAACAAAGAGGGGAAACAATGTTGGAGAAATTATCTTTCCTGACAAATTTTGCCTTCAAGATCAATACCTAAGATGAAAGGAGATGCATTACGGTAAACTCACGAGAACAGGTCGAACCACTGCTGTTTGGTGACAGACTCCTGCCGTAGCAGCTTCAGAACTATGGGACGCATCAGGTCCCATTTGTCTTCAAATTGAAGGGAGCCTTTGTTCTGGAAACAGACAGGAGGGAAGTGAGCTACATGATTCAATTTACAAGTTTCAATTTAACTTAAACTTGTTTTAAAATTAAAAAAATATTAAAATTATTTTGTTGGTTTAACAGTGACAAACCAGAGTGTCACTTAAAAAACCTAATCAAAAAGTATGAAAAACACTTTTCTGTAGTCTATATCCATGACGTTCCACTTCCGGGATTGCTCCGTTGCCGACGGAAATTCCGCTGGATTTCTCTCAATCTCATTCCTTGGGCTTTCTCTGTGTTGACATTTTAAACTCGGGTTGATTTATCAGAACTAAGGTTAACCTTAACCTTCTTGTCCAATCTTCTGTTGTTGAGACTTCTGTTGCACAACTAAAACAACCTTTCAACACACAAACGTTCCACCAAAACAAGTTCCTTCTCAAGGCTATTTTGCAGAGGCGCTGTTGCTCCGTATGGCTCTTAAAGCAGCCCATGACGATTGTAATCGGTTTAAAGACGTGCCAATAAACCAGAGCATGTTTTTCTCCCATCCCGTAATGCTGCTAGCCAGACCCTCCTCCGCAGCACTGTGGAGGAAGGTCCGGCAATGCAAGACTACTTTTCTATAGAGTATCTTTTGTCTTGTCATTGTAGAGGACAAATAATTACATGTAATCCTTCTCTGTTCCTGCTGTCTTTGTCCAATATATTTTTAAATAGTTTTAAATTAAGTATTTCTTTTTTTATATTTAGAATGCCAAAATAAAAAGAATCATTTACGCATGGCTCTCATGAAGTAGTCAAGTAATTACCTCTAAAAATGTTTTCTCTTTGACTATGGTTCAAAGCTTGATTACCTTCTCATTAAACGACCAATCATTTGGTCTGTAAGACATTCAGAAAACACTAAAAGATGCTCATCACAATGTATTAGAGCTCAAGGTGGAAGTCATCGGGTGTCTTGTTTTGTCTGACCAAAAGATATTACATTTACTATAATGTAGGACAAGGAAAAACAGTTAAACTCCAATTTGAGAAGCTGTAACTGTCAAATAACTTCTGAACTGAGAATAGGTCAAAACTAAGGTAGCAGTGGCCGAGATATAACCCTAGCTTTTAGTGCCTGGTAAGGATCAAACAGTACATCCCATAGTTAGCCTGAGCCTACCAACAGCACCTTTTTGTTGGAACCTCCCTGTGTCACATTCTATACTGCAGGTTTTGTGTTCACACCAGAAAAGTGACTAATTAATATATTCAAAAGAGTCAATATGCATATAAAAATTAAAAATATTTTTGAGTGTGCTGTTGGTGTACACTATTTTCCCACATGGCCGAACCAGCTGCAAAAAATTATTAAAACACAAATTTTGAGTGGTGGTCAATTTTTTGGGAAAAAACTGTTTACTGTGTCTCTGTTGTTTAACTTGCTGTGTGATTGTGAAGTCCCACGTCTAACGCCGCAATTTTGTTGATTTATTGTATAGACATGAAAAGGTATTTACGTACTTTATTGTCATTACGACGACATGCAGTTTAGCATCTAACTAAACTACAGCAAATGTGCATATAGCAATATAGACAATCCAAAGTACAAAATGAATAACAGAACAATGGGGTAGTGGTCGAGGGAAGGGCTGTCAGTGTGATACAAATTAAACCAAACAATATCCAAAATGTAAAGCAGCAATTGTCTATACGAACAGAACCTAAGAAACAGTAGTATGTACACCCAAAGATCCACGACAGCCTATGTAATGGAGACTTTCTATTGCAACTGTTAGTCTGGATCAAGGGAAGTACATTTCCAGGATAAAGCCGGACATCCGGTGTGTGTCTGCCGTGGCAGAGGTCAGGCTTTTCCCCTAACTTTTCGCACTCTGTGTGTTGCCATTCTCAAAATCAATTAGATACAGAAAACAACAACAACAACAACAACAACAGCAGCCGTTAAGCTAGCAAGCTACACGCCTGGTCATTGAACATTAATTAGAGGAATATGAACATTTTTAAAGGCTGGGTCACCACAGGGAATTCTTTATTCCTGTGGCACAGGCTATCAAACTTCACAACTCCTCTAGATAGAGAGAGGGACAGCAGAGTCATGGGGTGCAGAGATAGCCTTAGCCTCCTTTTAGCTCTGTTTGGTTTGCACCTCATCATCAACCAGTTTTATTTTCTATGACCCTCACTGTGAACCGTTCACTTTTTGGCACATTTATATTTTGTTTAGTTTTTTGCAACTGATACTTTTTATTCTTTATATTTTCTTTCATTTGCACTCTTTTCCACTTGTACTACTTATACTCCTCCAGAGTCAGGAAATGAGCAGGAGGCATCACTACAACCACATCACACCCTGGACACAACCTGTTTCAGCTTCTTCCCTCTGGTAGGCACCACAGAACACTGTTCACCAAAACAACCAGACACAACAACAGTTTCTTTACAAAGCCATTACTATAATGAACATTTAACCCCAGTACATAGTTTCAGGATCAGTCCCTGGGAAATAACCCTGTAACAACAAGCAGCCACCTCCCATTAAATATTTGTATAGTGTTAAACACATAATGTAAACATGTAAATATCTGTCAATGTATATAGTCATATCAACCTACCCCATATATACATAAGAAACCTATTATATTAATAAGTATTTATTCAAGCACCATTTGCACTTTTGCAGTGGCCTATAGTCTTACTTTCTACAATCCAGTTTGCAAAATATAAATGTTTGTATGTATGTACAAATGCATGCATGCATGTATATATAAACTGATTTATATACAAACTTCTGTACTAACTAACTTCTGTAGCCTACATATAGTAGTCTGATGTTACATTGTTCAGTTTTGTTGTCCTTTTTTTAAACTGTATAGCCATTTGTTTTTCTGTTCCAGAGTCAAATTCCTTGTATGTGTTCACACTTCCTTGGCCATTAAAACTGATTCTGATTCTGTACTGCAACAATAAACACGGTGTAATCTAATCTTATCATGTTGGCACAGATGTGAGATAGAAATTAATACACCGGGGCTAGCTACTAGAGCAGATTAGATGATCCCACGCATAGTTTTGCATTGCCTGTCTGCCCATACAGTACATACATACAGTTTACTATATTTTGCATGCAAAAGGCTTGTGTTAGACTGCAATGCCATTTTTCTCAACCGATGCACAGCTAGGCTCCTACTATAGCTATGTCTGCTCTCTTTTCCTTCTTGCTTGACAATTGAATTAAGACACAGTGCCATAGGTTCCTATCAAGCTAAACTTAATGAGCAAGATGGCAGTTAAGGATTAACGTTCACTCAATGTACAGAAACTGCTGCGACATTTGCTTTTGGCAGCCTTTAGCATGGATTTTAAAGGGATGGTCAGCTGCATATTCCTATGCCACTGAATTGACAGCTCATATGAGATTTGTAGCTAGCGTGTACACATATTTATATTTTTGCGCAGGTTAAGTAAACGATAGGTCTCCCATCCGTTATCAGTGTCTCTGTTTCTCCGTGTCTGCCTCTCGGCTTCATATTTAGTTAGTTAGCTGTGTTGTGGCTAGCTATTCTATTTAGCTAAATCAGTCACAAGTAGCTAATGTTAGCCAGATGTAACTTAACTACTCCCAGCTAAAGTCAACACTGACAGCACAGTCGCGTACAAGTGGTGTGTAATGTACGTTAAGTTTGGAGCTAAACGCCAACATTTCACCACGCAAGTGACATGCACTTTACCTGGCGTTATATACAAAGTAATTGAATTGAAGTGGGTCCTACCTTTAGCAAATTAGACGTCGCCATGTTCCCCTCAACTTATCGTCTCGTAAAGTCTCGCGTGAACTACACGCAGCGTGAACATCACCCACTCTTAAACAGTAGTAGTCATCATTAATACATGGCCTAAATAAAAAACAGAGGCATTTCATTTAACAGTTTAAAATATTGTGTTAATTTGTTTAGTTTATTCATATCCCTTCATTTGTTTATGATTTCAGGATTTAGTATTTTATTATCATAAAATCATATTTAACAATGATGGACAAAGTAGACCAAATATTCTTTTCTAAGTAAGCCGAGGTAGAAGTACCAATATCACACTGTGAAAATACTCAACGACAATTTACTTTATTAATTAAGTGTAAGTACAGTATATGTTTTATCAGCAAAACAACAGTACTAAAAGTAAAAGTACTCATGATGCATGATGTCTCATTTCAGAATAATAATATAGGCCTATATTGGACTACAATTATTGTTGCATTAATATAAGCATCATCACTCATATTTTCGCTGGAAAAGGTGGAACTGTTTTTTTTATTACCATTTTACATATGTGTTGTTTGATTGTTGTTGAATGTTAGCCTATATTTTATGTTAATAGTATGTTAAACGTAAACAGTGTGGAGTAGAAAGTGCAATATTTCTAGTGGAGAAGAATTATAAAGTAGCATAAAACAAAAATAGTCAAGCACAGTAAGTACCTCAAATTTGTGCTTAAGTACCTTTATCAAATGCACTTAGTTATATTACATGTTTTTGTTTACTTTTTCACATTTGTGTATCATAATATTATGATATTATGCTTTGCTTAATTATTATTTTTTCACTATGTTTTTTGCACTCACTCATTCTTTTGTAAATATTAAGTCATATTCTTATTATTACTATCTTTATTCCTAAATGTGATAGCACAGATTTTGACTTTAAGTACATTTTTCTAATGTTACTTCTTTGCTTTTCCTTAAACCTTGTGTTGTCTACCCGTTGACCATGCAACCACGGGTTTTTCTGGGTCAAAGTTTTGAAATGTAAATCTTTTTTTCATAGTTTTGATTGTCTTTAGTCAATTTTTCAGATGTTTTTGTCGATTTCTTATGCGTTTTATTTGACTCTTTTTTTCCACCCATTTTTTACGACATTTTGGACACTTTTTTCAACATTATTTTATCTTTTTTTTTTTCAAATGCTATAAAATTGAAGAAAACATCTGAATTCAATGAAAGTAGTCAACTGATCAATTATTTTACTTCTGAAAAACATTTTGTTTGACAATTTGTTTGAAAGAAACCCACATTTGTGACATAGAAACTTTTTGAAAATAGGTCAAATGTGACCCGAGGACAACAGGAGGGTTAGGTAAAAGTTTAAATTCGGGACTTTTTACTTGTAATGGAGTGTTTTTGGACTACTGTATTTTCACTTTTACAAAGGCTAAGTAAAGGATCAGAATACTTTTACTACTACTACTACTACTACTACTACTACTACTACTACTGAGAAATTAGCACATGCAGTACAACTGTTGCTTGATTCTTAGACTTAGACTTAGACTTCTCTTTATTGATCGTTTTGGGATGACTCCCGCAAGGAAATTGAAAATTCCAGCAGCAGGGAGTAAAACTTAAGGAAAGAAAACAATATTTCAAGGACAGTTAGTTTTGTACAATCAGCATGACGTTTGTTATCATTCTTTCTCTGTCTGGTCCTCTTGGTCAAATACTTTCTGACACAAACAAGAAGGATTTTAACCTTCACATAAGGAAGGAACACGCAACGTTTGGGTTTATAGTGGCGGTTTCATGCCACACAAGGACATTCTAAAGGTTGAGCTATGGAAGTGAAAAATGTTTGGAGAAATGAAAAAGATTAAAAAAAAATATACATATAATAATGACAAAAAAGGTTCCGTAGAAGTTTCAAGACACATTTTTTCACGACAACATATTTCTGAATTAATTTAGTCAATTTAAATTTGTTATTGAGCATTATTTGGTTGGTGGTAGAAGAACTTAGATCCTTTACTTAAGTGGTGTCATGATACCAATTTAAACGTACTCCATGACAAGTAAAAGGGCTGAATTAACAATGTTAAAACACAAAACAAGATTTTAGAAAATACAGTGAAAACATGCTGGATTTGTTGTAAAGATAGACCAAAATAGGGCTTGTAACTCAAAGACTAAAATGCAGTGGTAGCCTGTACTTAAGAGTACAAATTTAAGGTACTTGTACTTTACTTTAGTATTCCTATTTCATGCTACTATACACTTCTACTTCATTACATCTCAGAGGTAAATGTTGCACGTTTTATTCCCCAACATTTGTCCGACAGCTTTAGTTACTTTTCAGATTTTTATTCCCTTCCCGTCCAGTGAAAACCATGTATCTCCAGAGATGTTGCTGTTGAATGGTTGTGACAAACTGAAGGATGAAGTGTTCCTTGTGTTGAGAAAGTTCTCCTATACTTTCACTAAATAAACCCTTAAAAAGCCTCTTGGGTCAGCTAGAAAATGCACCGTCACAAATCTAAAAAACAGGGCTGTTTTTTTTGACACCATGAAAAGTGGACTTTAGAGATCCGTGGTTCACACAGGACAGCAAAGCTACAAACGCATGATGAGCTTAATAGAATGATGATGCATTGCTGTAGATTAAACTACACAACACAGTATATAAAGGAATTAGAATTAACACAACGTTGCAATGCAACACACATTAATGCAGCCGTAATATTACTCCAAAAACGTCATATACAATATAAAACACTGACAGAGAACAATTCACTGCACACTGAGTACTTTTAGCTTTTTTTCCATACTTTAAGTAGCCCACATTTTGTATTTTGCATTTACTTTTACTTAAGTAATACTACTACTAATAAAAATAATATACATGTGGTATTGGTACTTTTACTTAAGTAAAGGATCTGAATACTTATTACACCACTGCTAAAATGACTCAATATCATGACATGTTTTTGCAGGGAACAAATGCGTCATAGCTTGAAAGATGTAATATGATGTATGGGAAATTAGAAAAGCAACATCAGCTCTTAAATGGTAAGTATAGTAAAAAGTACGACATCCCCCTTTTGAAATGTAGTGGAGTAGATAACTCAACTAGCGGATGATGCAGCTCTCTTTTTGAGCGACAAACATCAAATTGAATATGCTATATCCCTAAATGACCAATTTTCAGCTGCTTCGGGTTTAACACTTAACAAATCTAAATGTGAAATTTTATGTCTGTATCGGACTGAAGAGTAAACAAATGTTTAATATACCTGTTAGAAAATGTATAAAATAATTAGGTATTCATGTCTGCAAGAACTATATGTAACGTCAGCATCTTAATCTTTTATCTAAATTGAAGAAGACTAAAAAAATACTGAGTTTGTGGCTTCAAAGAGGCATCTCAATTTTAGGAAGGATTCTTTTGACTAAAGCAGAAGGGATTTAAAAAAAATGTAGTGGGGTAGAAGTGCAAAGTAGCATACAATTTAAATATTTAGGTTTAGTACTTCACAAATGTATTTAAGTACAGAACTTGAGCAGTTTCATTCCAGATTCTCATCAGCACCAGACCAAGTTTGAGTGCACGGTGAGGACGTCATTTAACTTCTTTTTTTTTTGGACGAATCAGACTAAAGGAGGCGGTGCTAGGTAGGTAGCACGAGGCTACTTGATTCATTTGTCCAGTGTGGTAATGTCAATGCAGTCAAAAATGAATGGCATTTGGAGGTTTTCCCCACACTTTTCATGACGGAAGAAGAAAAAGGAAACGTATGTACACTTACATTAGTTGTACTTTATCAGAATGGAGCTTGTACTTTCGTTACGATATATAACAGCTAGTTGTAGTTTCGGGAAGCCCGATGGATGACGCTGCCGCTCGCGCATGGTGTACCAAACTGCATTGAAAAAAAATGACTGTCTAATATTGCTGTGGTTATTTCCAGTCATTCATGCTTGTTTTAGCATAATTAACACCTTATTACGAATTTTGAATCGCTACATTCAAATTCGGCATACATTAAATGTGAGTATTACGTATCGTAGTTCACATTCTCTAAACGTACTCTTATGTGCCAACGCCTGTAACCCGAGCCTCTAAGTAAACGTCAAAGTACCGGTAGCTTATGACGAATTGAGCTGTCTAGAAACAAGGAAACATACTCCTGATGGTTCGATTTATGTAATTTTGTAGTACTTATCGTGGTCAATAATTTTAGTGACAATCATATTTGCCTCATCAGTCACATGAGGCAAATCACATTCCTCAGGAGATTTGGTACCATGTTCTGCTTGGGTAGTCTAATGAAGACAGTAAGCCTTACAGGTAAAGACTACTTAACCCCCCCCTTTCATCTTCTTAATTCATAGATTTAGCTCTCAAAGATATGGAGGGGGATGAAGAGGAGAGAGTGTGTGGGAAATGGAGGGTTGCCTGCTGTTTGAACAGTTACAACTTGAGGGATGTCTTCACATGGTGAGTACTGATCCAGCTGTCTAGGTCCTACATGGCATCATACACAACCTGAGATTTTTTCAACCTGATTGATTGATTTTTAATCAAGCCTGTTCTTAAACAATGATATATATATATATATATATATATATATATTTTTTTTTAAATTGCATTTGATAGTGATAGTAGGAAATGGGGGAGAGACAGATAGGATGACATGCAGCAAAGGCCCAAAGGGATTCTACATTGAATTACACCCTGGGCGAGACCCCCTTCAAGCGCACCCCCCCCCACCAAAAAAAAACAACAACACGCACAATGCTACTATATTATAGTGTATATTTATTTTAAGTTCTGATAACTTATACTGTCATATTTTGTGCAGAATTGTGTTTGTTGTCTATTGAAAATGTTGGAGGTGGAGATTGTGCACTTTAAAAAGTGTGTTTCCTGTTGTAATTGCAGTAGTTAAATATCTGGATTCTCTTAAGTGTCTTTTTCAAATGTTCTAATGACACATGATGCGTCCTGACCCTCCAGGCGTCTGCTGAAGACCATTATCATGGGGCAGGTCTTGTCCCTGCTGATCTGTGGAACAGCAGTGAGCTGTCAGTACCTGGCCAATGCCAAGGTGGAGACGCCCATGCTGCAGAGCTTCCTGAACTACGTCCTGCTGCTGCTTGTCTATACAACCATCCTCGGCACCCGCAAAGGTCAGCATATCTGCATTTGAATTTTTTTGAGGCCTGCACGATTTGGGGAATAAAATGAATCACGATTTATTTACTTTTTTAGCTTAGAATTGATACCATAACAAAACAAATTGGCAGTATCAAACTTTGATTTTTTTTTTTGGCACCTATAGCACATTGCACATCACCACAAGCCTGTAAACATAGAGGCTTCAATGAAGAGAAGGGAGAGCATTGCGTTTGTGATGCAGTCGGCTCGTAAAATTAAATGAGAATCAGTCATTAAAAAAATAAATCGGAAGTTAGTTAAAATTTAAATCGTGAACAGGGTGAATTGAGATTGCAATTTCACAACTAATTTGTTCTCAAAGCTGGTGATGAATAAAAGTTATAAACTTTATAAATAATAAATATATTTATAAATATAAATAAGAGGTTATAAACGCCACCTTTAAGCTGTCCATTTTAGTTATTTTTTTACTGTTCACATTTGAACGTGCATTAATTGATTTTCTGATCACTTGGGGGCAGTAGCAACCTGTCAACTTACACAGCAGATACAGAGAAACATTAACTTGCATTTGAAGGGTTTCTCTTAAAACCAACCCCTGAGAAACATGCTTCAGAGTTCAAGAGTGCCAGATGTAGTGCAGTATTGGAAATATTCTGCTTTGCAATGTGCTAGTGTTGTAGTTTTCTCACCAAAAACAACATGAATGCGTGAAGAACATGGAAAGAAACATTTCCATTCCTTCTCTGAAGTAAATCTTCTCGGTTTCTACAGGTGACAGGAACCTCCTACAAATTCTTAAAACCAAGTGGTGGAAGTATTTGTTGATGGGTCTGGCAGATGTGGAGGCAAACTATGCGGTTGTGAAGGCCTATCAGTTCACCACCCTGACAAGTATCCAGGTAGGAGAAAACCGTCAGGATTCATGACTCCGGTTGGCTGGAGGTGTGAACGGCTGCTTAAGCATGAACGGGACAGTGACGTGCTGAACTGTTCTAAACTGTTCATAGAGAGAGAGTTGTGTGGCGCTGATAGTCTTAATTAGCTTTGTAGCAACTCATTTGGCAATGACAAGAATATGATATATAATGGACGTTCATTAAAATCAAAAAGTTACGCACTAAAGCTTAATAAGTTATTCATCAGAGAATTGACCTGTAACTAATTAGATTATCATTCATTTTAAGTTGTTTTTTTAAGCGAAGATGCCAAAAATTACTGATTTTACTTCCTTAAATGTGATTATTTTAATTAAATTTAGTATTTTAATTAATTATGTGACCTTTTTTTTAGTCTTCTATTATAATAAACTGAATAAGTTGGTTGAACAAAAACAGCAATAAAGTGTGTCACCTTTGGCTCAGGGAAACAGCGCAATTTTTCACAACATTTGACGATTTAATCAAGAAAATAATCAGCAGATTAATATTTTATAGAAAGCAGTCGTTAGTGGCAGCCACATTTAGGTTCAAACGCCCGGCCCCAGGAAGAAATAACTGATCACACCCCCTCCCCTTTATGTGAACCTAGTATCACAGGCATGTTTGCTTAAATAGAGACAAACAATTGCAGTAAGTAAAATAGCTGATTAATTACTCGTTTTAAGGGCGGAGGAGGTTTTTTGAAGAGAATGTTAGAATTAGTGGAAATATATCAAATGTCTCAGTAGTAAGGTGTCATCAGTAGTTGAGTAGCCCTGAAAGTACATAAAGTATTTTAATCTGGATTATGACTTCCGAAGCTTATCCTCTGTCAACGAGTCCACATACGTAATGCCAGTTTGTCGTTGTGTGTTTCAGCTGCTGGACTGCTTTGTGATCCCCGTGCTGATGGTGCTTTCCTGGTTCTTCCTTAAGACTCGCTACCGGCTGGTCCACTTTGTAGCCGTGACGGTGTGCTTGTTGGGGGTGGGAGCCATGGTGGGAGCCGACATCCTGGCTGGAAGAGACCAGGGATCCAGTAAGGACACTTAAAAAAAAAAAAACTGAAAAAAAAAATCATTTCTATCTGTAAAGAACTTAACAACTCTATGAAAGCTAATCACAGTGTCTAATAAATGAAAATATAAAAAATGGGTTAACTTTATTGCCCCAAATGACCATTATGTCCATGGAGGATGATGAGGGAATGTCGAGACTTCTGTCTTTCAAAACTAAATGTCAGGATTTTCCCACTCCCTGGTCACTGCTCAAATAGGATTTATAATTCTTGGGTATTTATCAACTTTTATTTATTGGGCTTTTCTAGCAGCAGAAACTTTCTTGTTGTTGGCTGAGAGGCCACTGAGATTATTAGAGGAACACAGGGAAGTCCTTTTTTTTTTTTTTTGCTAACATCACTGCCTGTTCATGCTGTAAAAGGAAATGATGGTTAAAAGTGTGCCTCTTGCTCAAAAGTTTCTGTATAGATTATTAACTCATAATATGCTATAACCTCCCCTTCTCTTTCTCTGTGCAGCCAGTCATGTGGTGCTGGGAGATGGTTTGGTCCTGCTCAGTGCCGGCCTCTATGCTGTATCCAACATGTGCCAAGAGCACACCGTGAAGAACTTGAGCCGGGTCGAATTCCTGGGCATGATGGGCCTCTTTGGGACGCTCATCAGTGGCATACAGCTGTGGGTTCTTGTTTAAATCCCTCATAAAAATGGACCACTGCAGCCACATGTCTGCCTGGTAGTGCAAAATGCTGCATCAGCTACATCTAGGGATGTGATTTGGAACTACTCTGGATTTACCTTGAGACCTCCAGATAATACACCTTCCTTACAAATCTTTATAAATTAAGTATAGCCCATTTGTTTGGCATGATGCATCCCACTTCCCCTTTTATCATTCCCTTTCATCATTTCCTTGTGCTTCAGGAGAGAAGTACTTTTGATTCTTTTATAACTATAAAAACAAAACAAACTTATGTAATTTATCCAATATCTTTGACAGGGTGCATTACTGTGTTTTTAGCAATATAAATCATAAAACAAGACTTTATATAAACAACCCATGCCTACATAACCTTGGCGGAGGTATTAATACAAATACATTGCGTGGAACGTGTGATTTTTGTCAGTAAGCGGCACTGTAGACCGTCGTGGAAGTTCAGATTTACGACTACACACGGCATGTATATACTACAGAATACAGACATGCCTGAAAGCCACAATACATTTTGTCCTTTTGTTTGGGTTTTAATATTGTTTTTTTTCTTTTTAACTCAATGTTTTTAACAGTGTTTTCCTCACTGCGTTAACTTTGCGTTGTTCGGCTTTACAGAGCTGTACTGGAAACGTGTGCAGTAGCGGCAATAGAATGGAACTTTCACATTTGTAAGTTACTTTCCTCTTTTGTTAAATCAGTTTATTTGAGTGCGAGTGATGACCGTTTCTCACTGAAGTCCATTCATTGTGTTCTGCAGCCATGCTGTTTGCCGTCTACGCCCTGTGCATGTACGCGCTCTACAGCTTCATGCCTGTAGTGGTGAAGATGACCAGCGCTACTGCAGTCAACCTCTCCCTGCTCACCGCCGACCTCTTCAGCCTCTTCAGCGGCATCTTCCTCTTCAACTACACAGTGAGTGGGATTTAAAAAATAAAAACCAGCTGCCTGGGGGAGACCTCTAGCTCACCCAGTAACAGCGTGCGCCCTATGTAGGCTGAGTCCTTTGCAGCGGTCCGGGTTTGAGTCCGACCCGCGGCCCTTTGCTGCGTGTCGTCCCCCATCTCTCTCCCTCCTTTCCTGTCCATCCACTGTCACTATCTAATGAAGGGAAAAAATCCCCCCAAAATAATCTAAAAACTGAATAAAATGAACAGCTTCCTGGTGCAAGGGCTTCTCACACAGGGAGCAACACTACGCTCTTCATGTGAAAAACAAAGCTCGGCAATTAAACGCCAGGCGATCAATGTGTGGTAACCATGGGGATTCTCTGCACTACTGTATCCCTGACGTACAACTGAATGACCTCAGCGTCCCGCACCCCCCCCCC
>NC_045745.1:12831127-12841697 GCF_008692095.1 Etheostoma spectabile | reverse complement strand
CCCCCCCCACCTGCCCAATTGCCTCTCATTGATAATGAATTACAACACGCGACAATGGCTCCTTGTGTGAAAAGCCCTTAATGTTGCTGTCAGGTACTTAGTCATGTTTAATGGAATTGATAGCCTTTTGTTGCCCTGAAATCCTGATTTTAATGTTGCATAACATGTGTTTTTGAGGAAATGCATTCTTATGATTTCTGAAGAAAACTAGTTTATGCAGCTCTGTTTGTGTCTCAACAGCAGGACCTTTCCTTGATCTTCATTTTTTTTTTTTTTTAAGCTGCTGGAAGTGATATTATTTTCACATGACCAATGATAAACTTGCAATATGCATGAAATTATACAGCAACTAAAATAAAAGAATAAAATATATAAATAAAAAAATTATACTGCGGTAGTAAAGGTAAACTAATATAAACAGGTTGTACAGTAGTGTAGTAAATGTATATATTGAGCACAGGTTGTAGAGAAATGCATCTTAATATATGTCCTGTGGTGGATAAAACGGGTAGTAGTTGTAAGTGAAAGGTAGATTTAAAGCATTTAAACTGTGACATACTCTAAACAGTAAAATTCAGTACATGCTTAATATATAATACACTTTTAAGCTACCATGCATTGTTACACACAATTAGCGAGGTAAAAGTGGTGGCATGCTGCAAACAAAATTTCTTGTTCGGAAAATGTTATGTAATCTCTCTCTTTCTCTCTCTCTCTCTCTCTCTCTCTTGTGTCATTCTCAGTTTTCAACCCTGTACATCATCTCATTTGTTGTCATCACTGTGGGTTTTGTCATGTTCAACGCCCTTCCCACGTACTCGGCTTTACCGGAGTCCAGCTCCAGTGAGGACGACCCCGCCGAGGTGTTTGCTGACCGTACAGCTGAGAGTCCCTCCGACCGTTTACTGTCCGCAGGCAGAGACAGTCAGGGAGCGGAGACACTCACTGCTGTGGCTGCATTGTGACTGAAGCTGACTGAAGACAGAGGGAGGTAGCTAAGAGTTAGACTGCACCACTCAGGTGTGTTTATCCTCCATTATAGGTAACTTTGAAGAGGACTCTCATTTTGAACTTTGCCATTGTAACAGAAGTACATGTTTTCTTGTACTGGGCTGGAAACTTGACTTGTTTTTGGTATTTATTATCAAGGAAAATGCGGTGGGTACCATGTGACATCTCATTGCTTGTGGTGGTTAACAGTTTACATTGACACATTTTTCATTCCTATTTTTATGTTACGTCATTTATAAAAGAAGAAATTTGTTATCAACAGTGATCAAACAGCCGATGTTAAACAGTGTGCTGCTATTTATTGTGCCAAACCTGATGTTACTAATTTTCTCCTAATTTCTTTAAAAAAGAAAATAATATATTTGATATTTTACAAAATACACGAGTCACCACTGTTTTGTTATAATTTGAAATCGAACACAATCACAAAGTTGTACTTTACTTTTGTTGCCTTTGATGCTGTTAGAATTCTCATTTGGTAATCTACCAAATATATACTGCAGATCACGGGCTGTCTTTGTCTTGTGTAAAGCTTGGAGCGTGCAGAAGGAGTTTGACTTTTTTTACTATTAAATACATTTTTATATTCTCAAGTTTGCATCATTTTGTAATTACTTTACACTTCAAATGTGTCTGTTGTTTTCTACGTAAGTATGTAACAAGTTATGATTGTTTTTTTCTACCTGTTACAGGAACTACACAGTACTACCAGGGTGTATGTACAGGACATCCATACCATTACACAGATATGATTTTGAGTGAGATACAACTAAGTATATTTTACTATTCATTACACACAGGGAGAACGAGGATCCTCAAATGACATTTGGACAAAATTATCTTAAAACTAGTTCCAGTTTTCTTCCACACCTTTCAACAGCATGGTAGTCTTCATCATTGGACGGAGTGAATTCCATCCTCTCAGTAAGGGTTGGGTGCAGCCAGTCCAGCATCCTTTGCATCAGGCCTGTTTTGTGTGTTTAGGGGCAGGCCCTTACAGCTCCTCTCTGTACCTTTTTTATGACACATTAAAAAGTTAACCATTTTCAAGTTATAATCATCCAGCCATGTAATTGTGCCCAAATCAATATCAAGACTTTCACAAACAAATGCTGTGCCATGTGTCTACTGTTGGCCGCAGCCTAAAATTAGAGAGATGAACAGGATGAGAGATGATTGCTGTGAAACAAGGTGGGTTCAGAGGGGCTGCAGTGTAACTTGCTCCTTGCAGCTTGTGTGTTAGCGCTGTCCTGTGGTCTTCAGAGGACAAGGCACAGAAAGACTGCACTTAGTGTTGGAAATAACATTCACATTTCTTTTTTAATTTAATGTAGCGCATTCATTTGGAACGGTAAACAGTCAGTTAACTGGATCTCTGAGGTAGGTCTCCTATATCACTTTTTATTCCATGGTATAAAGACATTTATTGCTATTTTTTTGCCATTGTAAAGACCAAAATGACCAATAATGTAGATAATTGTTAGCTTTGGCCCTATGCCAAATGTGCCAAAAGGTTTTTTTCGCGATCAGATGGAAACAGATGGAGATAAGTCTATATTGTACACTCCCATATCTACTCATATCTCTTGCTTCTGCAACATGTCCAAAGCTACTGTATATATTTACAAATGAGTATTTTTATGAAATAAAAATAACAATGCTATGAGCAGGTGTGGTATTTACTGCATCTCGCATTTTGGACATTTCTGGTCCTAGTCTCACCTAGACATTTGTGGCATTAAAAAAGTTCCATATTCAGTAAAAAGAAATGTAGCTTGCATGTCAATGTTATCTAAGTGGCCAAAAGGTTATTGCAAGTTAAACAAAAAAGCTGGTGGAGAGACACAGCAACATTATTACTTACGTTTTAGAGGCCCAGGAACTCCTGGTGTTGCCCCTGCAGACTGCACAAGCAGGTCCCATTCCCACTAACAACCAGCAGTATTTTAAGAGCTGTTGAGTAAGACACTAGTCCTGTTTAGTTTGTCATTTCAAGTCACTGCAGATAACAGGAGTGTCGACAAAGTGCCATTAAATGCATGCAGTTATGCATATTATTTAGGGTCTGTAATGCAAAATCTAAACATTATACCAGCATCCGAAGAATGCGGGAAACAAATGATGTCTAAATTGATTATTGATAGATGATGTTGACCCTTTGTGTTCTGCACTGCATTGCTGTGCTGTAGCTTTTAGACTCCAGTCTCCTCCAGTCAGTGACTGGCATCATGGAGGCAAAGCAGGCGACTGTAGCCGAGTGAAGAGGATCAAACGCCACATCCCTATCTTTGTTCCGCCTGTTATCATTTGAATTCGGTAAGAGGAAAATATTGTCTATTATTGCATGGATTTTGTTTGTACTGCCTGCACAGCCGACGTAACAGGCGCCGTCTGTTGTCTGTAGCTACGGATTAAGCACGGTGTTTGTGCTCTGGGTTGCTAATCAGACCGGAGACGAGCGAGCGTTAATAGGACGTCTTTTTTCCCCCCTGGATTAGGATTCTCTAAAAGGTGAAACAACCAAAATAGCTTCCAGAGTTTCTTTCTTTTTCGTTACACCGATTGTAGCCTAACAGAAATGCTGCATCCCGGGGGCACCATGGGTAAAAACTGCAGATTACATGCGCGTTCATGCTCCAGCACCGCGGACAGCTCCGGAGCTGCGGACCTGAGCTGACCGCTTCTGTCGGCCTCGTCCAGAGAAAACTACCGTCATCTCCTCTGCTCTCTGGTTTCAGGTTATCAATCAACACGAACAGAGCCGAAGACACCTGAGCGGCCAATATGAAGCATTTCCTGAGGTAAGAGACTCCATTATTGCAAATGATGCAGGGCAAATTTACATTTTATTTGTCAGAACGGGAAGGAATTCATTCAAGTCTTCTGAGCCTGTTCTCCGATCTACTGTAATGACTTGTTTATACCGAATACTGTACACTACGTATTCCAATACCAATCCATTATGTTATTGTGTGGCCACTAAGTGGCTGCTAAACTGGTCTGAGTGGGTGGTTTATGAAGGAGGCCTCTTAATTATGGAGCACATGTAACCAAGTGGTGTCTCTATTAATAGATCTGTTGCGTTCAGTGTATTTCTGTACGTATTTATATATTTTATGATAGTCATATTGATAAAGCACAAACTATATTATCAATCAAAAACAGTTTAGTTAAAGGTTTAACATACGGTATAGGCAATATCGTTATTAATTAACCTTGTTATTGGTTATACAAAATGTAATGCCAGTAGTCAGGGTACATTTGTAAGATTTTTAATCTTCAGTAAATCCACATTAGTACATAGACATGGCTACATTACATATATATATATATATATATATATATATATATATATATATATATATATATATATTTATATGATATTTTCAAGTGTTTTGCTTCTAGGAAAATTTGCACATTTCAACAGGAACTGCTGTACATAGGACATAAAAAGGCACTAAGACATCTAGATTTAAAGAAACATAAGACAATATAAAAAGAAACATACTGATAGGATTTAAAAAGAGTAACCTAAAATGGAAGAAACCGAGAATAAGAGGTACAGCACTGCGTTAGTGCAGTGCAATGAATTAATAGTTAAATGTATTGGATTTAATTTAAGGCTATGGTAAACAGAAGAAGTATTACACTTTGATTTTAATAACCTGAGAGTTTTCCAGGAGTTTGTTCCAGATAGTTAGTGCAAAAAAACTGAACGCTGCTTCTCCATGTTAAGTTTTGACCCTTTCGACATAAGTTAACACAAATACACTTTCAATTACCATCTATTTTCACACATTAACATATTGCAAAATCATTGATTTTATTTTATAATTATCCCTGACAGATGACAATACTAATAAATGAATAAGTGAATAGGTTTCTCACATAATGCTTCCAATTCAGACTACATTACCTATAAATCCTGTTTGTTTAATGCCCCCTACTTAGGATAATAAAACGTTTTACTCCTTTTGCTTTGGTCTCAAAGAGATTTAGCTTCAATTACTTTCAATCAACAATGGAGCCCAGCAGAGGCTGCCAAATATGTTCTACTGATGGCTTCCACAGTTTGTTTACAGTAATTATCCTAATGTGTTAAAATGAACCTGATAATAGTTTACTGATGTAGATTCAAGTTCCACCTTTTATTGTTTTTGGCTTATCAGAGTAATAAGAAGGATTAAAGTAGTAGTACTCCAGTGATTTAGTGTTGCACTTCCATTCAATGAACACACAGACAAAAGAAATCTAAGCAGCAGAGGTGGAGATACAGAATACCGACTTTTAGTTCCAAGTTTTGGGTCAAACTAGGATGCAACCAACAGCATATTTGTGTTACAAACTTCCTTTTGATTGACATCCATGTCTTTGAAACTGCACATTTCCCTTTTGTAACGCAGGCTGTTTTTAATTTGTAATTTGTCTTCAGTTCCAAATTGACATTTCCGAAGCTCTTCCAGATCCACAGAACACTTTGGGGGGGTCCATCCCAGTACCCACACCATTGTTTTGCAGTATTTATTACTTGTACTTATGTATTTCTGGTAATTGCCACAATCCCCAAGTGCCTGTTAAGACCTCAACCATGTGCAGGTCTGCAGAGCTCACAGAGAAAAAATGCTTAAAATAATGAGGTCATTCACACAAATACTGCCCGAAATAAACCCCTGCTATCACAACAATGCCAACAGTGGTCAGGATAATTGTCCTCAAGACTTGTTGGAGTGATATAAGCTCTGCACAAAAACGTCTTCTACATTTAGAGAACTTCATTTTCCTTGTTTGTTCTAGTTACAGAGGAAATCAAATCCATGAAAGCTGGGTGGAGCACCTGGCGTTAGGTGATGCACAGGCACCCGATCTGTACATCAATGATCTGTGCATCATTGTTGCCTTTATAAAGTGTTGGTCATGTTCTAAACAAGAAGCAGGGGCAATACAAATTCTTAAGTTTCTTCTAAATCTGTAGTGATAATTTTACATACTGTATGTAAGAAAAGTAGAGTTAGTCAGATGCAGATAGTTAGCATATTATTATTTGAAATACGTTTACTTGTCTGCTTGACAACACACAAATATTGCAGTATGTGTATTTGGACCCACTTATTATCAGTGTTTTCACAGACTAGTAAACTGACTTCTACTGTATGTGTAAAATGGATGGAGTGGCCCTTTAAACTGAGGTTCAGTGGCACATTTCCTTTGTATCAATCATCCTGCCATCACCGGTGTGCAATTCCTTGAAGGTTAAGAAAATGGCGTGTTTAACATGCCGGTCTCATCCACAGGACTAGCAGGAGGAATTAGTCCTTCAGGATTGTATGTGCCTTCTTTTTATGTTGACATGGCAAATCATGTCATGTTGTGATCCGTCAGCATCAGGAGGATTTATTTCTGCCCTCAAAACGTTTTAGACTCTTTTTGACAAAAACAAACAGACGGAAGTAAGGCCCTGCTAGCGTTTTAGGTTATGCTGATGTATTTTCTCAGCTCCACTGCCTGTTAAAATAACACAACATTTGGGTTGTAAATGTGCGTCATAAAATCAGATGATAAAAGGTTTGAAATTACAATAACATGACACAAGTGTCTTTCTTCTTCCTTTCCTGTTTAGTGCAGAGAGAAGCAGTTGGAGGCTGGAAATTATTTTATCTCCACAGTTTCTTAATTGGTCGCTATGCGTTTCCCAAGACACACATCTCCATTTTCATTCTCAGTGTCAGCTGTAAAAATAGCACACTTTGATCTGCTGCAAGTCTAACTTGGTAGACAACACTGGTTTCTGACTGTTTGCTTTATGTATATCTTCCTCTCTGCTCCTCTTTTTTCTCTTATTTAGCCCATTTAACGTGTCTTTATTTTGTAAAAGTATGGGATTTCGATTATATATCCCCCGATATACTAAGCTGCAAACCTCTGAAGAATAAAACATACCTTTTAATTTGCTATAAAGGGTCACAGTCGTGCTTGATACTAAAGTACATGTCCCTCTGTCTTCTCCTCTCCAGAGTGGTGACCCAGTTCTTTGTGTTCCTCTACTGTAAATGTCTGTGGCGGGGCCTGAAGTTTGTAGCCAGAAAGTTTACGGGGCACTGCGAGCTGCAGCGAATCTGCTACAACAACAAGCATGGAGCCCGCAGGACCCTCAAGATAGGTAGCTCCACACGCTGCCTGATCTAGGAAAATATATATAAGCTAAGATGTCTGTTTTTTCAAAAATAACCCTTTTAGTTGTATTTGTAGCCTATTTAATTATGTATTCTTATTTATTTTTCCGGCTTTAAATGCAACATTGGAAATTAAAACAAAGTTGCGTGATAGGAGATAAGGATAGGGAGATACCTTGTACCAATAGCAGTTTTCACAATTTAAACTCAATATGTAAATGTTCATTTCGGCCTTATACCCAGGGATGTAGTCTAAGTATTGTAGTGGGTGTCCTCCCCCAGACGACTTCATTTTCTGTTTTTGGATACACTTTTATGCAACAATTTAGGGTTGAAATACCTATATTTAGCTAATGTGAAGAAATAACACAAATGACAATTCTAAATATATCAAAAATGTAATGGAAAGGATGTCTTTAGGCATTTTTATTTGGGTATATGGAAATCCTGGAGCTTTCTTAGTGGGTATACTGCGTTTACTTGCGTATCACGTAGACTACACCACTGCTGAACCATATTCAAAATATTTATTTTTGAAGCTACTAAAAGTAATAGTGATTTAATGTCACTGTTTGCAGTTGTCTTACACTTTGTAACCTTTTCTTTCCAGAATCGTCTCTGAGGTTCTCCAAAAATGAGGTATGGTGTGTTGCTGAGTTATTACGAATTACGAATTTTCTGAGTCTAGATTTAATCTGTTTATATCTATTCCCACTTTCTCCTCCTCCCACTGTACCTTTTTGTTTCTGCCATCTTGTGTTTTCTGCTCTCGTCCTCTCCAGCTGCTACAGTCTGCCCTCAGCATCCATCCTGATAAGGTGGAGAAAACCATTGAAGACATCATGGCGTTGAAGAAGATTAACCCTGACACCAACCCACAGTGAGACACCGCATTACATTATCACCTTAATGTGACTTTATCACTTATGTCAGGGTGTTGTGGTAAAGTAGATCAACACTTTGAATTCTCAGGCTAATTGAACGTCACTGTAGTCAAATTACACGTTTGTCTTTATTCTGCTATCATTACTGACCTGCTCTTGAGCAAGGCACTGAATCCCAACCGAGCATTTGAGTGGCTCAGAACATAATACTATGCTTGTACATTAATTTATCTGAATTTCCTTACACAAATAGCCCTTCCTCTTCCCTGTGTCTCCCAGGTTGGGCATCTCTCTCCAGGCCAGCCTGCTGCAGATTGTGGGCTACAGGAGCCTGGTGGCGGAGGTGGAGAAGCTCCGCAAGGAGCCGTACGACTGTGAAAACCCAGAGCACGAGGACATGCTGATGAAGGTATAAATAATCCTAACAGGAATATTTATACAATATATGTACAGTATAATGGTAGGATTGACATTGTATTTAGATCATTGTAACATAAAGCCTCATTCATGGTTTACAATTCTAATCACTTGTCTAGAGGAAATCATTTAACTTTACTAATGGGTGTGTGTGTGTGTGTGTGTGTTGCAGCTGTGGAAGGAGCTGCGTCCTGACACACCTCTCACTGGACGCATATCTAAACAGTGGTGTGAAATAGGTTTCCAAGGCAGCGATCCCAAGACTGATTTCAGAGGCATGGGCCTGCTGGGCCTGCACAACCTGCTGTGAGCTCTGTTTCCGTAAAACACTGATCATAATCCGAAGACATGTTACACTTTAATGGGATAAGACTATTAGACACATTTGTGGTTGCATTTGGACTTTTACATCCAACAAGACCTGAATAAAAGTGCTATGAGACAATAGCTACTAATGAACTTCAGAAATGTAATACTATAAAATGCATCATCTACTTAAATTCGCTTTTTGTGAATCTTCTCTCTACAGGTATTTCGCAGAGCATGACAAGGCTACTGCCCTGCAGATGCTCCACGACTCCCTGCAACCAAAGCACAAGTTAGTAGATCCCTTTTTCTCAACTTTTACCCACAACAGGATCAAATTAAAGGAATACACCAAGTGATATGGTAGAAAGTCTATCTGGTTGACCGGTGTGTTCTCAGGAGAACAGCAACTACAGGATGGTAGGGATCCAAAACTGAGGTTAAGTGAATTTTTAGCAAATGGAAAGCTGCTTGGTAAGAAACTGAGACTGTCAAACATGTACATATATGTATGGCACGTGGTTTGTAGAAACTGTAGAGCTAAAAATAACTTCAGAAGAGGTAAATAGCTCAGCCATAAAATCCGGGAAATTTTAAATCGATCCTGATCAAATTAGTGCTGAGGACCAGCATCTTTAATGTCCAATAATGAAGCAGATTGGAAGCCACTCAATGTTCAACATCAATTCATGCAGCTTTTCTACCTGAAATGTGGTGTGTCTCTTTAACTTTAAACTCAGTCATTCATTCCTACAGCTTGATGTCATTCACTGTCTTCTTTTATTGACTGCTGCTGCTGCTGCTTGTATTGTTTGTCATCAACATCTAAGTGGGCTGTCTCATTTCACCAATGAAGATTTGCTTTCTTTTTCTTCTCCACCTCCACCTTTCCACCCATGCCTCCCTCTCTGACTCTCACATGCACTGTTGTAGGAGCACACACAGAAATCCAAGGTACTTGATTTCACTTTCATTCTTTTCACTGAATTCACAGCTTCCTTTGTTTGGGCTGATGTTTCATGCATTTAAAGCTGCACTGAGCACAATTTCTGTATACTTTATTTGTACTTGGTCATCTCATCAACACAGGCCCCCATGCAGACAGATATGGTGAACATGTTTTTATTTAATACAATTTCTGAATGGATAGTATATCAACACATTCACACTCCCAACGCGTCAAATACAACCGCTTGGTCAGGACCCCTTTGGCATCATTTTTCAACATGCAGGGTAGTCCAGTTTTCAATTAGAACAAAACTACGTTCTCATCCCAACTGGACACTTTCACATTGGCATCACTTACCCTTACGTTCCCCTGCGCATCGAACTGTCACTGTGGTTGCGGTGTTAAAGACAGGAAACATCTGGTTATTGCTACGTAACACCACTTAGCAAAGGTAAGGGCAAGATCATGGGTGGGGTTATAGGTGCCCTGCCACACAAAACCATTTTTACTTGCATTTTTTGAAATATGTTAGGTCCATGTGTGTTTATGTTATGTCGTGACTGTGAAAATGAACTGCTACCTCCTGTCAGCTCTAGCCCCTGAAAAAAAATAAGAGGAGAAATCAGGTCAATTACAAAAGCTGGTCAGTCTGATGTCGTGTGGCTTGAGCTCATTACTATTCATGAGCTTGGCCAGTTGCGTTGTGTAAAGGATACTGATAGCCAGGCTGTAATTGGCTAGCTGTTAGCCAATCAGAATCAAGCAGCTTAGCTCGTTGAATATTAAGGAGAACTGGCACAAATCGAGCTGAGTCTTCCAGCAGGCTTTCTATA
>NC_045745.1:12827524-12831117 GCF_008692095.1 Etheostoma spectabile | reverse complement strand
ATGGCTTGAAACAAGGTAACCAAGGTTTTTTTCACCACATAAAATGTTACAGAGTCCACGGTAGAACTTCAGACAGCACAAAGTAATGAAATACGTGTGGCAGGGCACCTTTAAAAATAAAATAACTAAAGTGACACATGGGTCACAAATGGGACATGAACCCCTGTCTCCTGGGTGAAAGTCCTGTGTTTTTTCTTCAATACTCTTTCCTCCAATTGTCACTCTTCAGTCAAGCCTGTAAATGACTGTAAAGTGACTGTAAATCTATAATGTTGACCATATACAGACAAAAAAAACAAAAGGCCATTGTAGAATATTCCAAAACCATGTAAAGAAACTAAGTGACATGTATGAGTTGACATTTGTAGACTTTTAAACAATCAATACTTTTAAACCCTTTAGCAAGCATGCTCATAAAATGTTTAATGTGACTTTAAGATTTCTGGGATGGTTTTGTGGTGCACTCAGTGTTGTTTCATACATAGACAGCACAGGACTCAAGTGTTGTCTCCTTCACAGTGAGATAAACAAGCCTGAATGGGAACAGAAGAACATCGACAAAGCTATTGGGTAAGTGTCTGCACATGTAATGTATGATGGCATGCATGAGTGTGTGTGTGTGTGAGTGTGTGTGTGTGTGTGCAGAAGAGGCAGAACTGGTCTACTGCTGCTGGAGATGTGCAACTATTGGCCTCAATACAGAGCAGTTATAGTAGCTGAGCGGCTCTGTGATGTGGCCATGGAGTGTGTACTGGATATGCAGGAAGTGTTTTAACTGTGTGTGTCCTTCTGCCTTCCAGTCTGCATCAGCTCTGATAAGCACCAAGGACTGACTCTAAAAAACACACACAGTCACACAAAATCCTCCTACAAATCCTGCCCAGTATTGTGAGGGAACTCCAGCAGAGCAGCAAGCTGTAAACAACAGGCCCCAAGGCGGTAGAGTAGCTCAGTCTGTCGGGACTTGGCTTAGGAACCGGAGGATTGCTGGTTCAAATCCCAGCATGCACCGAGTGCAGAGTGTGAACTGGTATCTGGAGAGGTGCCAGTTCACCTCCTGGGCACTGCCAAGGTGCCCTTGAGCAAGAGACCAAAGCCCCAAGGCGCCCTCCTGTGAGGCAGTCCCCTCATATGAAATTAAGTCCTGTCTGTACACGTGTGCATTAAGTCTGTGTGTGAATAAACGGTATACAGTATAACAGGAGTGAAAATATTTATATTAGATTTCCCCTTGTAGGATTCATAAAGTATATCTCATTCTTCTTCAGACATTTGCTGTGACAGTGTCTGTACTTAAGGGATAGTTCATGATTGGTATACAGCGTTCTCCTCTCACACCCATCATATTCCTCACCTCATGTAGACCCTGTGAATTTTGCAATGAAGTGAAAGTTGGGCGGTAAAGGGTGTTGAGTACTTTTCCTTTTGATGCTAAATGACATTAAAATATTTATAATTATTATATATTTTATTAAGATGTAGATGTTTTTAGTGGGGTAGTGTTTTTTCAGGTTTTTCAGGAAACTTTGACACTTTTATCCTCTGTTGCACTAGCTCAAGGGAAATGTTCCAATCTTAAGGCCAAAAAATCTCTTTCACAGCCATTGGCAGGAGCAGAATCTGTTATTTACAGTAGTTTGATTGACTTTTTCCCATCCGCATTACGCGAAAAATTCTCTACTCTGCCTCTGATTGGCTAGTACTCCCACTTGTCTTCTGCGCAGAATGAGTCACAAAGGGGAAAATACACTGCCTAAGTGGGCTCACTATATGATGGCAGGCTTAATGCGGATGTGGCACACTTATTAACAAAACCATTTAAAAATGGTACTTCATATTAAAAAGGTTGCCGACCACTACTAACTTATGTCAGTTTCATTTATAAAGCATCATATTGCCTCAGGGGTTTTTACAAGCATACACTCTATCCTTAGACCATCGATTTGGATAAGGAAAAACTCCCTTTGAATAAAACCTTGAACAGGGAAAAGAATGGTGACTCTCTCATTGAGCATTACTTTCACTGTTTTTTCTGAAAAAATAAATGTGTTCCTGGGAATTACCCAAAATTGGCATCCACTACAGGAATTGCTATTTTAACACAGATTCATGTGTCAAAATACAAAGAAACTACAGCTCCCATGTGAATCTAACGTTTGGTTTTGTCCGTATCAATAATGTCCACCAAACACCTGCTTCTTAAGTCATATTTCTAACTTTTTAGCTCTAATGATGGTCTCTTTTGTCTCCAGTGAATGTCAAGGGCTTATGGGAAATGTAGTCTTTTAAAGTCTGTTCAGAAACCACATCACCCACACTTCCCTAGTTGAACCATGAAACATACAAAACTTCATACAAACTTAACATCATTTTGTATGACCTTCTTCCAGATACTCCTTTGCCATTGTGGGCATCAACATCACAGACCTGGCCTACTCTCTGCTGGTGACTGGAGCTCTGAAGACCCACCTGTACAACGTGGCCCCAGAGATGCCAAGCCTGCTCCACTTCCAGCAGACCTTCTGTGAGTTCACTTGCTTGGTCCTTCAAAATCAGATATTAATCTAGATTTTGTTTTTGTGTTTATATTTTTCATGTTGGCCTGTTTTAAGTCACCAGTATTTTTCACCATTAAAGTAAGGACACGCTGGTAAGATTTTGACAAAAAGCATGTATAGCACATTTTAAAACTAAAACACTGCCTGCTGACTTACAATAGATTAAAAGATGACTTGACACTAAATCCAAATTTCCAACAGCTATTATATTTCAATCTTAAGTAAATTACCAAAGTATTTAAATGCAGTAGAGTAAAAAATACTACATTTCCTCAAAATTAGTACTTAAGTCTAGCAGTTGATTAAATGTCCTTAGTTACATTTCACCACTGAAACCCTGTGTGAATGAGTAATGTGACAGCTGCTGAGTTTTTGATTTAAGTGAAGTTTGTTTCTCTTCTGTTTTGTTGAGAGAAGTTGGCGAGTTGCAAACTTTGTCAGAAGAAACCACAACGGTAAAACTAAAGACCTGAAAACCAAACCACTGAAGGACGCTATGAAGCTCCATACAGCTGAGGCTAAAAATATTGATTATATACACACACACAAAGGATAATTTGTCCCCCTCTTCTAATGGCAGGCTACCTGATGCAGGAGTTCCACCGTTTCTGGATCGAGGAGGATCCCAGCGACATAATGGAGTTCAACCGGGTCCGCTCCAAGTTCCACCGGAGGATCCTCCGACAGCTGAAGAACCCGGACATGGCTCTGTGCCCCCACTTCTCCGCCTCCCACCTCCACCTGGTCAACCTTTAAACACACAATCCCCACTGAACCCTTCGTACCCCCACAGAGGTCTCCCCTAGATGTCCGGTAGGCCAACAAAAAAAAAAAAAACAGAGCACCCTTTACACTTGATATACATGGTCCTTCAAACAGCTGGACACATCTGGGGGAGGCTCTGTTCCGTCTCTGCTCAGTCCATCTTGTCTCAGCTAACGTCATGTTGCGTCACTGCCAAAAGCTCACTCAACCACTGCACGCACGCACGCACGCACGCACGCACGCACACACACACACACACACACACACACA
>NC_045745.1:12821798-12827511 GCF_008692095.1 Etheostoma spectabile | reverse complement strand
ACACACACATATACACACACACACACACACACACACTTACTCTCACAAACACACACACGCACACACACACACACACACACACACACTGCCTCTACGCCCTCTGCACTGCAGCGGTACACCACCAGCATCAGAGATGACCATAGCGATTGTAGATGTGCTTGAGGAGAGTGCACCACACATCTCATCATTATGTTGCTTTAATGATTTATGACGATTGTATCACAGCTGTTACACCTCAGTTATGAACCCTGTGCTTATTCTCATAACAAACCAAAATTTTCAGTCAGAAAAAGAGGGGGAAAAAAAAATCCCTTTTTTTTTTAAGACTGCAACGTGGTCAGTTCATTATATATTTTGGCAATAAGCTAGTTTGGCTTTCAGAACCAGAGATCAAACATGTCAAAACTAATATTTTGTATTAAATATGAAGAGCTATAGATATATAATGTAAGTTTAAATGAAGAATAAAAGAAATGTTGCTGGTGCTGATTCAATCAATTAAACAATATGGCCAGTTCATCTCTTAGCTTTGTCTGTGTTAGCTAATCGATAGAGATTGTTCTGTACTTCTGTACTTACTGTCAACGTCACAGTAAGACTTGTCTTTGCCAAAATATCGAATGTGGAGAACTTACAATCACAGCAGTAGTTTGTTTCTTGTGAGTTCAAATGTACGTTTTGTAAACCTGCTAAACGATGGTCATAAATATTTCAGAACTTGTTTTAAGCTACACATATTAGGCAGCACGGTTCCCAGTTTGGATACTAAAAGAGCTTCACCTCTTGCAATTAATGACCTTTTTTTATTTCCTTGCACATATTTACGCTTTTCAAGATAATTTTTTTTGGCATGTTAGGAGTTAATTTTTGACAGAACAACTTAGACATGAAAGGGGAGAGAGAGGGAGAATGATGACAGCAACGGGCCGCAGGTTGGAATCTAAGCTGCGACCGCCGTGTCGAGGACTGAGCCTCTGTATATGGGCACACGCTCTACCTGGCGAGCTGCCCAGGCGCCCTAGAAAAACAATTCTAAAAATGTTTAATGAACTTTGTTTTTACAGGTTTACAGACGTTTTTTTTGCCTTTGCTTTAAATCTGTTCTGAATGTTCCTCACATGCTCACGTTCACGATTGTTTGACTATTTTAATTAATTGAATGTGACACTGTTGTATCAGCCAAAGCAATAATTTACATTCACTTCACTGCACGTTTAGTTTCAATGTATTGCTTTGCACCTCGCGTGCCTAGGTGTTTGTTTTATTTTCTAACTCAGAGCTGGAATTCAAATCAAGTCCTAGCTGCAGCTACAGCCATGCAGCATGTAGTGTTTAATACAGGTACATTGTTACCACAAACAGCTTAAGACATTAGTGTAACTCATGGCAGATGGAAAGTTGCTATGCTGCATTTTACAATGTCCACATTTTTTTTTTGGGGGGGGGGGGGACCCGCTGAATTACTATAACCCTCGTGTTGTCTCCCCGCCGAGCTACACATTTTTCCTGAGTGAAAATTTCAAATGAAAAACCTTTCATCAACGTTTTGGTTGTCTTTTTTGACCCTTTTGTGTCTTTCCCCCGATGTTTTTGTCACTTTTTCAACGTTGGTCGACTTTATCTGAGCCATTTGAAATTTCTGTGGGTTTTTTATGTTATTTAAAAAAATATTTTTGTCACTTTTTTCGGCATTTCTTCACGTTTGTCATGAATTTTTAATTTTTTCTTTTTTACATTTTTTCACATTTTAGTCACTTTTATTGACATTTGTCTTTGACATTATTTGTCACACACGTTCTTTTATCAATTATTCTTTTCTCCAAATGCTATAAAATTGACAAAACACCCAAATTCAATAAAAGTAGTGAACTGATTATTTACTTATTCACTTGTGAAGGGCATTGTAGGGAACCATCCACGATACTTTTTGGAACAATTTGTTTGAAAGAACCCCAAATTTCTGATTAGAAACTTTTGAAAAGGGTTAACTTCGACCTGAGGACAACAGGAGGGTTAAGGAAGTGAAAACATGGTTTCCCTTTCAGTAAAGCCAAAGACATGTAACAGGAAGCAGTGGGGTTTAAAAGGAATGTAGTCCCACTCCGATTTTCCACTGGGCACGTCTTTGCTGCATTCCGATTTTGTAGTAACTAGGAGAATGGAGTGGAAAGTAGCTAGTGGCAGCTGGTGGAATGTCAAGCATTGACTTAAAGTGCTCATATTATGCTCATTTTCAGCTTCATAACTGTGTTTAGAGGTTATATCAGGGTAGGTTTACAGTGTTTTATTTTCAAAAAACACAATTGTGTGTTACTGCACATTGCTCTGGCTCCTCTTTTCACCCTGTGTGTTGAGCTGTCTGTTTTAGCTACAGAGTGAGGCATCTCACTTCTATTCCATCTTTATTGGGAGTTGCACATGCGCAGTAGCTAGGTCAGCACTGCTAGCTAGTAGAGGGTGACACGTGACCCGCGGGAGTCCTAAAAAAATTGTCACCCTCTACTAGCTTACTAGCTAGTCAGAAGCAGAGTGTGGGGGCGTGCCATGCTAGCAGCTAGGCAAGCATTATAATGTGTGTCACTTCTGTGACACACGTTTGTCACGGAAGTAAAGGCTGGACTATAATAGAGCAGTTTGGAGAAGTTTGTGAACAGTGTTTTCTGTTGGAGATGGTAAGTCCCTTTGGGTTAGCCTTTGGGCTTTTTCACTTTGTAAACCTGTAAAGGAAAGGGAAAAAGCCAAAAAGCATAATATGAGCACTTTAAATGGCCGTGATTGCTCGCAGTGGTCGCGGCGCCTCCGACGATCTCTTTTGTGTTAGTAGCAAAGTGTAACTTAGCAACAATTTCAGAGATCGGTGTTCTTAAAAAATGCTACACTTAGAAGCTTTAACAAGCATCTGCAACAACCAGATAAATAGGACTACACATGTAGAGCTGGTCCAGATAGGATGAATTAGGGGATTCCTACTAATACAGTGGAGAACTGACAGTGAAAATGTAAAATTGCTAAAGGTGGAGGCGTTGACCGGCCAGTCAACGCAGCAAGACTTTTGTAACGTGGTATTCCCAGATGTCACTGTCAGCTCCCCACTATGGACTGCATGCATCTTTAAATTGTATTTCTTTACTTTACCCAGAAAGCCCCACTAAAATTAGAAATCTTTTTTTTCAGGAGTGTCCTTAAATTTGTCTTGGCACTTCTTTTAGGTGCCCGAACCACTACAGTGCAATCCATTTAAAACAAAAACAAGAAAACAATCACCGTCCAATTGATTGTCTATGGAGCGTCAGTTTCATTGTTTCTCAGCTCTGAGTCATATTTTTGACTTTTCATTGAAAGATGAATAATCTGACACACGTGCACTTCCTCACAGCTGTGTTTTCTTGACCACTGTATTTAACCTTCATGAGCATTCACATCATGTGGGATGCTGACAGCTCTTATAAATTTAGGGTATTATTTGACTGTCATGCTTGCACTGCTGATTGTGTTTTAACCATATTGAATATCTCTGTCCCATTGAAGTGAACGTCGATGCTTTTTTGTCAGTATTATGCAGCTGTTTACTTCAGTGAACGTCAGTGCTGGTTTCATCTCCTGCTTGCATTTTGTTTTGCTTTTCTATGGTCAGCTTTGCACTACTGTAAACATAAAAATGCAGTTTCCTTTATGATAATAAACCAGTAATTTGTGGTATTAGGAGTATACAATATTGTAGATGAAGTTAGGTACACGCTGCTGTATATTCTGCTTTAAAACTGCCTATAAGACTACAATGTGCATGATGGTATTTTCATTGTAACTGATACAGCATTCTGTATTCTTCAGTAAAGCCTGGAGTACTAATATATATTGTAATTGTGTGCTTCATTTGTCTGTGCTGTACTTTTTGAGACCACAATAAAGACTAAATGTCAGTAAAAAGTACAATTGACTATTCATTTTCAAATTGTTTGGCTACACTTGAAACATTCAGATCATTTAAATATAAAAACACAATGTGTAATTTTCTACCACTAGGGTTCTTTTGATCAAAAGAATAACAAAACCACAACGTTCCACTTCCGGGATTGTTCAGGTGCAGCTTGAAATTCCGCTGGATGTCTTTCATTTTGGCCGGATGTCCGTTACCTTCCGCTTTCTTTGTGTTGGAATTTTAAACTCTGCTCCTTAACTTAAAGTGACCAGATTTCTCAGACAAAATCCGGGGACATTTTCAGCTCAGAGGCGTATATAACTCCATAACAAGTAATGTTTTTATTTTTGTCTGGTCTGACCTTAGAATCACCCCTGCTGCTACTTGATACTTGTACTCCACTACACCTCAGAGGGGAACGTTGTAATGTTTACTGAACTACATTCATCCGACCGTTTTGGCTTTATTGCTTCAGGCTTGTTTCTGCAACAGCTCAATGAGTATCGGACACAATAAAAACTATTGAGGAAAGATTTTCCTTTGACATTGATGCGGTATTAAACGAGATTGCTGCAGTTGGCAGCAGAGAAACAAGCTACAATGTAAATTATTAAGTCCTACTTTAGGTTACTTAAATATCTTTTTCAGGTATTTTGAGGTTTTGCATTTTCTGGTACTTTCTACATTTCACAGCAGTGGTTTTGTTATTTAATATCAACATTTTTTTTAAATTACAATCAGTAGAAAACCCAAACAAATTGATAAAGTAAATTTAAGTCAGTATGAGTATTTAACCGTAATTTAAGAGATCAACAAATACTTTTTTGAAACTTTAAAAAAGAAAAAAACTGAATATTGTGGTGTTTTAAAGCTTCAGCAAGTAGTTTCTGTCTCTCCCATGAGCTTGTCTTAGATGAATTTTGTTTAAATACCCACCTAATACATTAACTCTACTCATTTGCCAATTGTTTTAAATGTATGCTATTAAATAACCAATACATTTCAAACATGGTTTCCCTTTAATGATAAAAGAGGACACAGGCATGTGGATTTTTTATCTTTTATTTAAAAAACACATTTTTCATTATCTTTGTGGTGGGAGGAAACCAGAGCACCCGGGGAAAACCCACACAAAACGATGAAATTTAGGCTACATTTACATTGCTACGTTTGGGTTTTCAAGCAGTGTTTTGAGCCGTCAGTGTTGGTGTTGCCAAACGTCTCGTTAAACGCCGTTAAAGGAACACGCCGACTTATTGGGACTTTGGCTTATTGACCGTTACCCCCAGAGTTAGACAGGTCGATACATACCCTTCTCATCTCCGTGTGTGCTGTCTGACGACCCCAGCATTAGCTTAGTCTAGCAAAGATCCTGCAGGTAACAGGTTCCAACTAGCTACTGCCCCCAATAAGTGAGAAAATAACGCCAACACGTTCCTATTTCACATAGGAACGTGTTGACGTTATTTGGAGAAGGGTATGTATCGACTTGTCTAACTCTGGGGGTAACGGTCAATAAGGCGTGTTCCTTTAAGACTGCAATGCGAGGTGTAACCATAGCAAAACATATAATTTATTAAACCAAAACGTAGCAATGTAAATGTAGTCTCAGAGGCCAAAACACCTCCACACCGAAATGTAGGTATTTTATTGGTGTAATTCAGAGTGACTTGTTTTATGTTTCATTACATGGTATATCACATACCGTATAAGGAAACACATATTGTTTGGCCTCTCCTAAAGCCTACCTAACTTAACCATTGACAGTTAAAGAAGTGGACCAACAGATCCCGT
>NC_045745.1:12821031-12821788 GCF_008692095.1 Etheostoma spectabile | reverse complement strand
AACTGTGCCAAGAGAAATCTCAATCATTCCCTTTATCAGTTTTTGGCCTTTAAATCCGGAAGATAGTATAGAATACCGAATAGCCAGTGGGTTGTGAAGCCATCGATATGGTCTTTGTTAATTGATAAGGTTCTGATGTCCTCGGATCTGCCCAGTGCGAGTGAAATGGAGCAGCTGGACAGACACAGGATCTTAGATAAAGGGAAAACAGTTCCAACAGGAAGTGATGTCAAATGTTACTACTGTCGCTATGCCTGTCAGGAAGAGAGGAAGGAATATAGAACATTTAAATAAAAACACATTTTTTTTGTAAAGCAATGTCACTCCCACACAGCATATGTATAACAATCTAAAAAGATTTACAGAAATACAAAAAAACACTAGCACAGAAAGTATTTTTCATTTGTAGCAAAAACAACATTTAACAAACAAGTCTAGCCATAGAGTTCCCGGGAAGCAGTGAAATTGCCCTTTTTTTCGCAAATAGGGCTCACTAACTTAAATATGGGACTTTAATGTGTGTGTACATGATTACCTGTAACACTCGGGTCGGCCAGAACGGCGCTACAAGAAGCAGGTGGATGCTCCCCTGACAGACCCTCTCCAGGAACCCCAAGAGCAGAGCGACCGGGGGAAAAGCGTAAAGACGCAGCCTCGGACACTCCCGCACCATGGCGTCCAGCCCTAGTGGGGCCGGGGGCGTCAGGGAGAACCACAGAGGACAGTGTGAAGTCTCCCGAACCTTCCGCACAAGGAC
>NC_045745.1:12820702-12821020 GCF_008692095.1 Etheostoma spectabile | reverse complement strand
CACCTCGGGGTGGAGCCGCCATTCCCCGGGCCTCAGCCCCTGTCTCGACAGCAGGTCTCCACCCTGATTCTGAAGCCCAGTGATAACATCGCCCCGAGAGAGAGCAGGCTTCGCTGGGACCACAGGAGGATCTGATGCGCCACGTCTCTGCGTCTGCAGAGAGGGTGCGAGCGCAGACCCCCCTAGTGATTCAGATAGGCCACCACTGCCGTATTGATGGACTTGACCAGCAAGTGGTGAACCAAGAGTGCAGGCAGGAAGCTCCTCAGAGCCCAGAACACGGTCAGCAACTCGAGGCAAGTGATGTGCCATGACGAG
>NC_045745.1:12820548-12820692 GCF_008692095.1 Etheostoma spectabile | reverse complement strand
CTCCTGCCAAACACCCCACGCAGAGCGGTCGTCCATGACAGCGCCCCACCCGGTGAGGGAAGCGTCTGTCGAAACGATACACAGCGACAGGGCGCCCTCAGCGCATGTCCTCGGGACAGGAACCAAGGCTTCTTCCACACCGAT
>NC_045745.1:12820458-12820538 GCF_008692095.1 Etheostoma spectabile | reverse complement strand
GACATTTGTGCGTAACCCGTATCAGGCGGAACAAGCTTCCCCTCAGGGAGAACCCCTTGGATTTCAGCCACCACTGCAGG
>NC_045745.1:12820226-12820448 GCF_008692095.1 Etheostoma spectabile | reverse complement strand
TCATGTGCAGAAGACCAGAAGGTATCACGCTGGAAGCAGTCGCCATGAAGCCCAACACCCTTTGGAAGTGTCACACTGTGATGGCGCGGCCCAGCCTCACAACCCCCACCGTGGCCAGAACGGACTCAACATGAGCCGGAGACAGAAGTGCCAGCATCATCAACGAGTCCCACACAACCCCTTAGAACACAGTCCTTTGGGCGGGTGCTAGCACACTCTTTC
>NC_045745.1:12819485-12820216 GCF_008692095.1 Etheostoma spectabile | reverse complement strand
CTCGTTGAGCCTCAGCCCCAAACGAAGAAGATGAGCAAGGACGACATCTCGACGCCAAACCGCCAACTCTCGAGACTGAGCCAGTCTGATAAGCCAGTCGTCGTTGTAAGGGAGGACCCGGTTGCCCTGGAGCCGCAAAGGGGCCAGCGCCGCATCCATACACTTGGCGGAAGGGCGAGGGGAGAGTGCCAGGCCAAAGGGAAGAACCTGATATTGGTACGCCACGCCCCCAAAGGCGAACCTCAGGAACGTCCTGCGGGAAGGGCGAATGGAGATGTGGAAGCATGCGTCCTTCAGATCCACGGTGACATAACAGGCCATGGACCGGATGTGACACACGATGGCGGGGATGATGAGCATCTTGAACCCGTATCTCCTCAGAGAACGGTTCAGAACCCGCAGATCCAGAATAGGGTGCAGGCCTCCGCCAAACCTCTGGCTTACTGCCACCCCGGCTCACAGGTCCGACCCGCCGGGGAGGGGAGCGTGGGAGCGGTGCCCTGCGTCCCAAGCCGCTCGAGGGGGACCAGGAGAAGCCACACTCCGCGTCCGGCACAGCCGGTGGGAGCCGGTAGGGAGCCGAGATGTTCCAGCCGCCTCAGCCGAGCGGGACCCAGTCCATCTCCAGATCCAGACACCAGGTCCGCCCAGTAGGCCTGCAAAAACCCCCATGGAGTGCAGGCTCCCAGAGCGACCTCAACCTGAGGCAACGTCCCGTAGCCGCAGTCCCT
>NC_045745.1:12809237-12819475 GCF_008692095.1 Etheostoma spectabile | reverse complement strand
ACATTGCCATACTCCAGCAGCTGGGGAGTAGAAAGCCGGGCGGAGAAAAGCACAACCCAAGACTGACACAACTCATTGTGTAAGCCCGGAAAAAACGGCAAGAATTGGCGCGGGGGTGCAGAGGGGCTCTGCAGGAAGTGATCATCCAGTCCGCGGCCAATCCAGTCCGGGTTTTGCCACAGCCCGCGACACCACTCCCAACAGCCCATCATAAGCCGGCGCACTCGGCGCTCTTCTGATGACCTCAGTACCCGCACGGGCCGGGCCACGCAATGGCCACAAACGGCCCCCTCGAGAGCCGCCGTGGCGTGCGACAGGCCCGGACAAGCAACACACAGCTCACAAGAGTCTCCTACAGCGATGAAACGCGGACAGGGAGACACACATCTACGGAACTGGTTAACCGCTTGGACATACTGCAACGTCCAGGTGAGTAGGATACGTGGAATCATTCAAACACAACATCAACCAACGTGCCTGCTGAATAGAAAAAAGCTAATGAGCTATGTTCCGGCGTGCTTATATGCCCCTGCGGTTATGCCGTCACATGCTACCGTTCTCACTAGGACCAATAGGATTGGAGTAGTTTTCATTCGCATTCAGCCTTGTCATGCCTAAAGGCGTTCCCATAGTGTCGTAACCGACGCAGTTTGAGTTCCCCTCGAAGGGGAACCTCATTTTCAAATGTAGGATTAGGGGCAGAGTTCACAACATACATTTCATCGAATAAACAGTAAAAATTTAAAAGACAGAAACATTGTTTATAAGAATCAAATAAAACAGATACAAACATACACAGAAGTCACTAATCAAGGCCCTAAACTAATTGGTAGATGGGGGGCTTTGTGACGCATGTCAGGAATGTGCCAAGGTCTTGCCAAGGTCAGTCGGAGTATAAGCGACCTCGAGTGAAAGCTATTCATTAGAGCGAGTGGAATACAGACTTGTATCTTTGACAGCTAAACTTGAGGATGTGATGTTTTGCTTAAGGTTAAGGGTAATTTAGTTATTGTTTATAAAATGTGTTGCATCTGTAATGGCCGTCACTGTGGATGGACACTTGATTTTAACCCCCCTAAATGACATACATATCTATAACACTTAATTTGGATGAAAGCCCGAGAGGAAATCTGATAAATCAAGATTTTCTTTGTCAACCTTGAGAGAACTAACCTACAACTTTAAAGCTGCATGTGAATGTTTTGTACATGTGTATAAACAGTTAATAAATGAGTTATCAGACGCTGTGAGGATCATTTATCAGGTATTATAACGTGAGGAGTTTTATAACTGTTGACATCTGTCACATACAAAGGAGACAGCTGGTTGTTGACTTTGGTGTTTTAAAGGGTTAGTTCAGAGTCACCAAAGTCACACAATAACACGAACTAACTAACCAATGGAAGCAGTGGTAGAGCAACAACTCCTGGGGAAACACAAAGCTTTCACCCAAGCTAACGTGTGTACGTTCCCCTATTGTGTTTTAATCCAAACCACGATTTGTGTTTTTGTTTGTAATAAAAAAATGTTTAAACTTACAAATTGTTGGCTCTGTCTTCACTTGTTTGACAGTGTAACTCCCCGAGTCCCTTTCGGCCTTTGGGAACAGAAGTCTGTACGTTAGTTCCCCTTGGCTGTCTTTGGTTGTGGGCTATCAGCATTCTCATTGAATCAGAATCAGCTTTATTTGCCAGGTATGAGGACACATAAAAGGAATTTTTCTTTGGAGCATTGTTTCTCACAATGTGCTTACACATACAAAACAACCAAACAATATATACACACTAAAATGTACACACTAATTTCTACACACTCATGTGCATGACTGTAAGGTACAACCTAAAACAAAAAACATTCATTTTTGTAACATAATTGTATTATTAGCTTTTACACACACAGTGCAAAATACTCCAATTAACTCACAGCAAAAGCAGTTGCTAAACCTCTAAGCTCTAACCAGGGTTACAAATGTCTTACAGTTAGAGCAGCCTAAAACTGAAATGATTTGCATTTAGATGGCCGGCAGTAAGGCCTGAAGTCTCTAGACCAGTGGTTCTCTCCCGGGGGGGCGCGAGTAGACTACAGGATGGGAGGGGAAAAAAACTGAAAAAAAAAAATAATATTTATTTTTTTATTTTTTTATTTTTTTTAAGCTAAAAATCTAGCGACTTTTAATGGTGTTTTTGGAGACTTTTGTAGTGTTTGTAGACTCGCAAGCACGATAACTCTGCAGTAGGCCTACTGTGCTCAACCGGGAGATGCCGTGAGCCCCTCTCCCGTCCAAAAGCACTCACAGCAGCAGTAGCCTCGCGCAGCAGGCACAGCCTGCAGTCAGAGCAGAGAGAAGACACACACCCCCTCCGCGCATGCGCACTTCGATCCGTTATCTTTAACATGTACGTTAAAGGCACAACTCTGCCGTGCCTTTGTACGTAAATATGTTATGCCGTAATCGTCTCCGTTAGATATCAACACGGACCAATTAAATCGAGATATTACTGTCCCTTTGCGTAGCTGACGTCATTCACCACTACGTTGTAAGCGCAATCCCCGCGAAATTCAAAGTCAAAATACAGCAGCGGTGTCCGCCGACATCACGCGATGAGAATTTCTCTAAACTCGATATTAATTCAAAAAAGAACTAATAGCAAGATGGAGGTCTACGCAAGCCTTAGATGGACTACTGCAGCAAAAGGGACAATACTCGTCGCATCGTTTCAAACTGACTGGTATGGAAGAAGAGATGTGGCTATGTGGCCGTGCTAACAGTGAGCGGCGGGACCTCTACGGGGTCCTGGATCTGAACAACCCGCCCGCAGCTTTAACCAAGCAGGAAAAGCCGTCAGCTCATATAATACCGGCAACTACAGCATCGCACATTGTCCACCCTGAAACGGATCCAGTCGGAACCGGACCGGGCCAGCAGGTCTTCCAGCCCTCGCCGAGTCAGAGACTCTGCAAACTGAAGCGCCGTAAAGACGAGTTTTACAACGATGTGATCGACGCCTTCACGAGAAAGCGTCGGATGGATTTTATGTACAAATCTACCGATTGGTGAGTCAAACTATTTTAAAACAATTTGCAACGTACTTTAAAGAGGATTATCGATCTTTTGCGTGGGTTCGAGATCCGTTTGTGTGCACAGCAAACGAGCTATCAATGGATATGCAGGAACAGCTTATTGAGCTGAAGAGTGACAGTCGACTGAAGGAACTCTTTAGCTCCTGCCCTCTTTCGTCCTTCTGGGCATCATTGATGCAGGAATACGCTGAACTCTGTGACGTCGCCTTGAAGATTCTCCTTCCCTTCGCGTCAACATATTTGTGTGAGGCAGGATTCTCAAAAATGACTGCACTCAAAACTAAATACCGGGCACCCAGATAGCTCAGTGGGTAGAGCGGGTGCCCATGTACAGAGTCTTGCTCCTCGACGCAGCGGACCCGGGTTTGAATCCGGCCGGTGGCCCATTTGCTGCATGTCACTCCCCCCCTCTCTCTCCTTTCACACATCACTGTCACTCTATCTAATAAAGGGAGAAAAAACGGAAAAAAACTTTAAAAAAACTAAATACGGTAATCGTGCACAAATCGAGGATGATTTGAGGCTATGTTTATCAAACATTGAGCCAAGAATTGAGGATCTTTGCAAGGCAAAGCAGGCTCAGGTCTCACATTAATATCACCAACCTGCAAGCTTCTTTAAAAAATGCAGATGATGCCTACTATTAGACCTAGTGATAATAATAATAATAATAAAGCATAAATTAATATCAGAGGTTTGGTGCCAATTCCCAATTATAGCAATAGCCTAGTAATAATAATAGGCCTACTGATGATGATGATGATGATGATGATAATAACAATAATAACAATAAAGCATGTAACCTCATATAAATATATAGCAATAGCCTAGTAATGATGATAGGCCTAATACTACTCATAATAATACTAATAATACTACTACTAATAATAATAATATCTGCAAGCTCACATTAGAAGTCTGGTACTACTGCCAATTATAAAAATAGCCTAGTAATGATAATAGGCATACCTACCGCTACTGATAATAATATTAATAATAATAATGTGGGCCTAAAAATAATAGCCTATCTATCTATCTATCTATCTATCTATCTATCTATCTATCTATCGTTCGTGGTGTGTGGGGCGTTGGGCACTAGGGCCCCAACTACAATGAACCAGCTTTGGGGGGGCCCAGCTTGCAAAAGGTTGAGAACCCCTGCTCTAGACCATTACTCACACCTTCACTTCATTGAACAAAACCAGTTTCTGCAGACAATTTGTCCCCCATTCACATGTGCCTTTTGTAAAGACTTGTTTTGTTGAAGGATGAAGTTCATAGGGAGTGTGCATACTTGCATAACATTCCAATGAAGGGGATTGAGATCAGACCAATCAGTGAAAATACAGATGAATAGTATGAAAAGTTCTATTCCTACAAGAAACAGTTGTGAATGGCTCAAATGATTGATAAAAGTAGCTCCTCAGTCATCATGGTAACATCCTTGGATAACACTGCTCTGCTAAATGATACCCAGTCATAATGCAACACAAACACCATAAGACGTCTGGTTTTGTAAGAATAAGAACGGTTACCTTTGTTTCCTATGTGAGGTCTTAATGGCATACGAGACAGCTGTGTCCCGAGAGATGCCAAACTAGTCTTTGTCTTCCACTTGTCCCGCGTCGTTTCGTTCTTGTGATGTACTCTGAAAATTGCACATAAATATATTGTAGCCTATACACACACCACATTGTTTTCACGAGATTTACTAGATATAATTTTAAATGATAACGTTTCCACTTCTGTTGTCGAAACAAACGGGATCGACGTAGCTAGCTAGATACGTGGGTAACGTTACCGCTTAGCCAGCTAGCAACCAAACTGTCATGGTTCTACTCAGCTGCAGTTAGCTGTCTTGCTAAAATACAATAAAAAAATAACCTGACAAAGTGGACAAACATGCATCGTGAATTGTAGATGTAGCTACATGACAACCCAGGGTATTTATTCGAATAAAACACAGTTAGGAAAATGAAACGTTAGCCCCATTGCCAATACACTAAATCAGCACACATTCTACCTATGCTAGCTACAGGATATGTTAGCATTGCTAATGTTACTGTTATCGACGAAATCATACTTACAGCTTGTGGTTGTGAGGACCATACGGTCGGAATAGCATCTTTTTTTCAGCAACAACAGCTTAGCAAATCCTGCTTTAAATTGTCGAAAGTTTTGAAACAGTCTTTGGTGAAATGGTTCGAGCAAATTAATAATTGAGTGTCAAACTTCACGGGGATCTCCTTATAGAGAAACATCAGCCCGTCTAGTGTTAGCTTCCATGGGAAGACTATGAGACGGGTCTCCATTCCCTGTACAGCCTGGAACACATAATATGGAAAAGTATGAGTGCCTTAAAAGTGTACTTAAGTAATTAAGCAAATGTACATAGTTATACAGTATTTCATAATTCCTGTGACATCTTGTGCCTTCAGTCAATAGGCAGCCAGCTAAAAAGAAAAAAACAATTTTAAATTTTTTTTGTATTTTTTTTAATCACGCTACTTTGTGTAGCCCTACAGTAAATCAACCAATTCTACAGTTCCCCTCAGCATCTTTGTCTGCTCTTTGCCTAAATGTCTCATTTAACGCCTACATTATTTTGGTTTGTAATGAGTCAAAATGATGAAGTTATGGATGAGCAGCAGAGGGCAGTAAGCTCACACATCATGCAGCATGAGATAGAAATTGAGAATGCTGAGTGAAAAATAAATACTGTATATTGGGTTTGAAATGTTGAATCAAAAGTATAAACAAATCAAATGAAATATGTTTAAAGATTTAAAAAATCAAATGTTAAAAGCCTCCATGAACCATACGCTGACTCCTTCCCATCTCTTATCATTCTGTAATTGATGACATGTAGAAAACAAACAGTCCTGAACATGTGTTTGCTGCTGCAAACCCCCCCCCCCTCTGCTGCTCTCTATTTGCAGAGAAGATTAATGTTGACGTTGTCATGTACAGTGTGTGTTACATTATCTCCTCAAACAAACAAACAAACAAACAAACAAACAAACCTCCCCTAACACCATTTGTGGAGTCTCTTTCCCAAAATTCAGCCTTGGTGCAGAATCACAGCCGCTAGCAGGCGCTTAACGCTCCAAAATTATGCTTTATACATAATTTTTCTCCTCACAGAACTATTACATGGAACAATGAGTTCATCATTTTCTTGCAGACTTACAAAAAATGGTGCTCAACTTCCTAATTATGAGGACTTTCTTTGATCTAAAATCTTTCCTATCACCCACAAAGAATACAAAATGGTAATAAATGCTATACCTAGTGGAATGAAATGTCACTCTGAGAGACAATAATTGCAAGAATCTTAGTTGATGGAATAAATATTAAAAGTCGTAAATGTACAAATAAACATATAAGGAATTACTTCTACAGCAAAGAAAAATGACTTAACCGGAAAAAAATAGTTTGGAACTCTTTATATTTTAACATTCACTGGGAATCAACATGGCTTCTGCTGTACAACTTTGTTATCCCCAATAAATTGAAAGAATTACAATTCAAAATGCTGCTCTTTACCAAATCAAATTGGAAGCAAAAGATCTTATTCTTAATTAAAATAACAAAAACAAAACTATACAGTACATAGGATTGTCAACCTACTAATTCTACAAGGGACATTTCATATCAATACAGCAAAATTAGCTAAATCTCGGCCAGCTCAGAATTCAATTTCAGAATTTTTTTTGAGTCTATCCAAATTATTAACAATAACAAAACTATCTATATAGCTGATCTACTGCAAGATGTTTTTAAGGAACTATGATTATATAGCCATCATTCCATTTCATCTTGTCTTTGTATCATACTTTATGTATTTTGTTTTCTACCCTTTCTTGTTTTTTATTTTATTTATTTATTTAATTTTTGCGGTTTATGTTAAATAACTTCCATAAGGAAGTTATTTAACATAAACCGCAAAAATTAAATAAATAATATATATATATATATATATATATATATATATATTTATATTTATATATATATATAATGTTCCCTGGATGGAAATGAACATCTTTTTTTGTATGATGCCAAATTGTTTTAACATTTTACAACATGTTTGTAAAATTTGCACACAAAAAAAAGTATTAGCAATAAGTGCAAATGAACCAGTAGATGGAGCCAATGCTCAATCAATGCATTCTTGTGCGGGTACAGTGCATGCAGGTCACATAAACTGATGACCACACTTTAGTTTATCGTAGCCTTTTATTTTTATACCGTTAGTACTTTTAGAACAACTTTTTACAATGGATAAAGGGCCTGGAACACATATATGTTGAATGAACTGAAAGACATTGTAACCTATAGGCCTACTGTATTGATTGACTTGAATTCACTCTATACATTTTGAGGAGGTCACATCTGGCAACGTTACCTAGGTGTGGCGGTGTACTTGTCAACTACAACGTACAGAGGTGACGGTGTGTAGTCTATCCACACGTTAGCTCAGTGGCTTAGTCTCCTTCGCTAGGTTACCCGTGGCACAATCCACTTACAGCCATACCCAACGTCTTAGTCTGGCAGAAGGATAGACACACAACACACACACACAATACCTGTTGCCAGTCTCATAATTTTCCTGTTCTTTTTAGGTTAGTCGCTAGCAAAAACACACATATGTTGGTCAAAATGATTTCAGTACAATTCTTTGTTGTATAGTATTTGTTTTGCTGTATAGTATTTGTTTTTCTGTTGTATAGTTTTGGTTTTGTTTTGCTGTATAGTATTTGTTTGCTGTTGTATAGTATTTGTTTTGCTGTTGTATAGTATTTGTTTTGCTGTTGTATAGTATTTGTTTGCTGTTGTATAGTATTTGTTTTGCTGTATAGTATTTGTTTTGCTGTTCTTAATTTATGAATTCCCTGTGCGGCGTCCTTGAGTGCCATGAAAGGCGTCTTTAAATAAAATGTATTATTATTATTATTATTACAATGTATGAATGCTTTTCCAGTGTTTTATAGTAGGTGTAGATTGTAGTTAGTAGTCATTTAGAAGAACACAGAGTAACGTGGTCGGAATGCTACAGCTAACGCCTAGCAAGCTAGCTTCACTTACAGAATGTGTGTGTCACGTCGGGTATATTTTGAGGCTCCTATGTGATTTTATTTCATGAAGCCCTGTCATGTTTAATGCTGTTTGAGGACATGTGTGTTTGAAATACTGTTAACATGTAAAGAGTTAACTTTTGCTTGTGAAATGTGTCACGCCAGCTGTCCTGTTTGGTTGATAGAATTAACAGAATTCTGCTAATGTGTTAGCATTCAGAGCCCTACAGTGGGTCAACATTAACTGCATCCTCAGGACAAACTTGGTAAAGCTCTAAGAAAAGCTAAATCAGCAGTATGTTGTTCAACATTTTTCTGCTGTGGAGTATAGCCTAATGGACATTTTCAGCCCTGTCAATAAAAAGTATTGTATCTTTTAAAACTCACAAGCACAGAAATTCAGAGACGCTCTTGTCAGAGGGATGTTTTGCCAAAGTTCACGAGTGAGTTTGTTTCCTCACATCAGAGAACGAGTGGAAGCTGCAGTGTGTAATGATAATGCAAGTGGAGATACATGCACCTCACATCACATTAAAGCAGTGGATTAGTGCGGATCAGCTGCACAAAACTCTTTGGTAATGAGAGCTAAGTCAAAACTGCAGCTTGACACATTAACGTCAGTGTTGGCAATCCTCACTTTAGTCAGCACTTCTTAAGCTTTCTGCCTGCAGAAACTACATTTTATTGATTCAGACAACATAAATGTGTTTGCAGGGGAAACATCTAGTAACATTATAAAGCTATAACTTTATTTATATAGCCTCTTCTCAAAGCATGGAGTTGCAAAGTTCTGCTCTTAAAAGCTCATGTCAGGGCCCTTTAGGTGTGTGGTTTGAGCTTTTTTGCACCTGTTTGGACAAATTAGACCTTTATCATTCTCATGATACTTTGTGTGATTCCAGTGTTCCAGATGTAGACATCCGTAGGCTGGTTAATGGTAGCCTTGTTAGCAGTGGTGTAATACACTCTCACAAATAAATCTGTAAAATAACAGAAAAGGTTCTGGCAGCTCATTACCCGGACTTTGGCCTGTAATTTAAAAACGGAAATGATGTGTGTACTTTAGTCAAAATACAGAAGATTTGGAAAAACAATTCAAAATAGTCGGAGAAAAGCCCAAAAAGCAACAAAAACAAAGGAAATAAATCAACAAAAACATCGGAAAAATACGTTGAAGAGATAAAAAAAAGAGGTTGACACAGAGATGAGTTAACACACACCAAGATGATTCTTGCAACAATTTGTAATGTTTCTTTGTGAAGGGGAGGGCTGGGCAAAGGGGATTCAGTGTGTGATGACATTTCAGTTCAGAGAGCTTCTCCACATCGCACCTGTGACCTTTCACGCAGGAAGCAATATATCAGATGAAATGACATACAGGGAAGGCAGAGGTATGTGCTTTTGATATCTAGCAACTATCACTGATAACAAGCCAACTGCTGCAACTGACAAAGGACAAATGCAAACTGTAACGGGAAGCGTGCCCTGTGTTACTCTGTTCTTCTGTTTGTTAAGGATGACGTTGCTGCTCAGTTGTTTGAACACATGAGAGTGTCCATGGTGGATCATTGTGTTTCGAATCCATGGGTTGATGTTCCACAAACCTGGGTTAGGGTGAGAAAATTAGCTGAGAGACGCTAAGATTCTGTATATATTAGAGGGGAACTGCAGAGTTGCTGCAGCATCTTTTTGCTCGTTATCCTGGTTTTTACGACCCGCAACTATTATTAATCATCTGTGTAATTTCCAGCAGCAGCTGTTAAAGGAAACAACCTCAGATAAACCCACAGTACATCATCATAGCATCAGTACTTGTCCAGCAACAGTGATTGACTATTTAAAATATAACATCTAAAGAGGCATATATTTTCACAGCAGCTGGTGGAGACCAAAACAGAGCAAAAGGGATAGTGGATATCGAACTTAGAGGGCTCTATTTTACACCCGGCGTAGCGGGGCTCAAAGCCCGACGCAAGTGTCCTTGCTTTTTTAAGACCGATGTAGTTATTTCTCGTCCTGCGCCTACGTTTTTTAAATGGCAAATGCACCTGCGCCCATGGGCGTGCTGGTCTTACAGGGAGG
>NC_045745.1:12802366-12809227 GCF_008692095.1 Etheostoma spectabile | reverse complement strand
CAGGTGAATTCTTGGCATATTGCTATCTTAGGCAGCAGAAAGTGATCATTGACCATTTGCCCAAAACACACTTATGATATAAACACAACCCTTTTGAACCATGCACCCGGCGCACGGACCCGTTTTTCAAACTAGCAAAAGTGGATTTGGACACATTCTAAACCCAGTTGCGCCATGCGCTTCACGCCATGTGCTCAGATCGTTAAAATAGGAATCGCCCTAGAATCACAACTCCAAATAAATGCTAATGTTGCTCTGTCTGCTAAGTGTGTAAATTAACAACTGTTTGCTAGCTAATACAACCTAACCACTTGTTGGGCTGCTCCCAAGTAGCTGGATTACATTGATGCAGGTTTAAAGTTTAGTATGTGTGTAGGGGAAAGAGTCTGATGACATCCCATCACTACCTTTGTTAGGTTGACTCTTTTTGTCCTGCACAACTGATGAAAAGCTTGGGACAAAAGATGCTTTTTAGCCTAAAAAATGCAGAAACAAAGTTACTGTTTGGATCGATGTTCAATATGGAATTTCACCATGGGGAGATAATCAGACTGTCAATGCACAACAATAACTTAAAATGTCCATGTGAAGGTGCTAGTGGGCAACACAATTTCATTCCTTCACCTTCAGATGACTGCAGCAGCCGGCTGTACCTGCAGCACATCCACATAATACCAAGTGTCAGAAATATGAGTCTGCAGTCTTATAGTTTTACACATTCTTGACACTGCTATTTCCTATCAATATTTAACCCAACACATATGCACACATAAACATCTGCTTGTTTTATAACATTCAAATGCAGAGAAGTGCCTCGTTTCCCATTAAGTGTTTTGTTTTCCAAAGAAAATCGATTCTGTTGTTTTCTAAGACAATCAACTTAATGCCAAGAAGCAGGGAAATGCCGCCACAGATTTCATATTTGTTGCTCTAATTATGTGAAATTCATCATCGCTGCCTTATTGATTAGGCACAGGCGGCAGCAGCGCTTCCAAACACTCCAGGGCTCTCATGCGGATATAATGTTATACAGCAGCGCGAGGCAGCAAATTCATGAATCAAGCTGTGTGTACATCAAAGAGTCACCAGCAACAGTGGCTGATATATACAATAATATACGAGTCCAAATGAGTTGATCTGGTAGTCGGGCCGTGCCATGATTTAATAAATAGAGCAGGTACATGCGAGCTGTTCATTCTCTGTCCCATGTCCATGTTCTCTAATTTGTTCACAGCAAAATGAGGTAGTAGAGTTTAAGAATGGATAATAAACAGAATTCATCAAATAACTAACATGGTCTCACGGCATCTCTTGAAATTGTCATGTTACATTACTCAAAAAATAAATAAATCCTCCTCACCAACACAAAGCCCCCGCCCCTCTGAGAAAAACATGTCATTGTACACCATTCCATAGATTAAATAACATGACCATTTCACGACCTGCTGCGCAACGGGGTCGGAATAACAGACATTCTAACATTTGCTAATTTACTTTTAATTAAATAAGTATTTTCAATACATGACTGGAATGAATCCTGTGCATTTAAAGGAACATTATGCAATGATTTCCCCTTAAAATAACAGCTTTAAAATAGTTTGGATGCTACTCTGACTTGTAACAGGGAGAATGGTGCCTCAGTCATTTTGACTGCGCACCCTGAATGCCTGTTCCCACACTATGGCTGCTTCTCACATCCCTTATTCTATAGCTTCTCGCTCCTTGTTCCTTGGCTGAACCCGGAAGTTGTTCTGGCCATCCGTTGTAAAGGCTGTCTCAAAGCTCTCATTCCTGCCCCGAGGAGCGAGGATCGAGCATTGAGGAGGAATCTACGAGGAGCTATGAGCGAGGATTCATGAGAGCAGCCTTCATGGAAGCCGTGCACCTGAAAGAGTTGCACATCCAGCTGACAAATTTACGTGATGCTTCAGAGGAATGTACATGTTATCCCTCTAAAAACACATTTCCTTGTGTCCACTCTCCTCCCATGATTTCCACTGTCTCTCCCATGCATCCTCGGTGGGACGGACTAAGATGTGATGAGGGGACGAGAGTGGAGGAGCCGGGGATGCAATTTAAGGGAAGTGAGAAGGACCCTATGTAACTTTGGCGAGTGGGGACAATCTCCCAGGAGAAGTGCTGTAACACATTACAGCAATGCCACTGATTTGAGTGAAACTGGAGTGTTTTATGGGGAAATGTTTTCCCTCTGACGTCCTCTGGCTGCTCTGCCTCGTTTCCTAATGGACAGACAGCTTGACTTGTTGCTTAATTGGTTAGTGCTAACCGCAAACCGCTAACTGATGCTAACTGTAGCTAGTTAGCTCATTTAACCGATCTGCCAGGACTGGAGCAAAGTGTTGATGTTTACCATATAAGCACAGGAATTTTGGACCGCTGGGAGAAGGAGGGGAATACTGGTGAAGAGCGCCGGTATTGTGTCAGAACCAGAACCAGAGAGGCGGGCCACGGAACCAGGTTCAGCTGCTCTACGGACTTCATGGCAGAGGTGGAGAGACCAAAGAGGACACGGAGGAAGCTAGGAAGAGACATGGAGAGAGTGACAGAGCAGGAGTACATCTCCAATGGGCTTTTAGTCACTGACTGAGAGCTTTGCAAAAGACAGACAGCAAGCTGGCTGGTGTATGAACAAATTGCACTCTGAAGCTGTAGGGGCGTAGTCTGGCTATCACCAGACCAAGCCAAGCTCAATAGATTTGAAATGGAGCATTGGTCTGGGGAGTCTGCTCTGTATTTCCTCTGCACAAGAGGCGTGACCAACGTGCAAAGTTCAAAGATCCATGGTTTAGTGATGAAATGTCAGAATATAGTAACAATTTATTGTGATATTGATACAAGCCCTATATAACATCACTATAAATTAAGAAGAAGGCATGCTAATATTGGATTTGAAAGACAAATGGAGTATTATTGAAGAAAAAAACAAAACGTACACCTGCTCACCTCTTGCTCATTCCCTGATTACCTCTTCTACCCCCTCTAGCAGTGCAAAATCAGTAGCAGTAATTTACTGTTCATCATTTGGTCTGTAATGGTCACTCGGATTTCACACATCCCATATCAACAAGGACTAATAACGCCCAAAAGTTACTGGACCTAATCCCCAATCATCCTGTTAATAATAAAGGTTTTGCTGTATGATTCAATGTGGAGCTGGTTAAAAAGATCAGCACCATTTTGCTTGGCGTTGCTGTGAGAACTACTATTTAACATCAGGGCTAACATACAGTACAGCACAAGAATCTGCAGTGTTTATCGATTTGCCTAAAGGCTCTGATGTGCGATGTGCTCTCACTCCTGCTGTCACAGTGAATATCAGATGTGATGGTTTGGCAGGAACAAGGATCTGTATTCACACACGTTCCAGGTCTGCCATACAAAAATCTTTGATGCCTGTTGTGTTTCATTTCTTCTCCCCCTCCCCATTCACAGACCACACACTGCTTTTCTCTACTCTGCATCTCTTCAATCCTCCCACTCTTCCTCACCTCCTTTAGTTCCCCTATTTTCTCATTCTGTCAAAATGTATACTTTTTTTTTTAACCCATTTCTACTTCCTCTCCCTCTCTGTCTATGATTAAACTTGCTGGTGCATTAATAAAGTGCAGCTCCACCCCCCTCCCCCCCTCCTCCAGTGGGATTAGGCAGAGCACTAATTCCATCTCCAGTCCTGGAAGCTTTGAAGTCGACTGGCAGGGACACCGCCAGCTTCTTCAATTTTTTTTTCCATTTGCATAATCCCACCACTGCACTCATACATGCTCATCAGAGTGGAGGATGAGCTAATATGCCGGATAGAGCTGCATATTGGCATTATAAAAATCCAGTCGTTTCTAGTAGCATTGCTTTCTTCATCAGTGTAGCCATCAGGGATCAATGGATTGCTGTCATTATCGCAGTCAGGATGTCATCATTGTTATGACCCACTTCCTCATCAGTCTTGGTTAATTTTGCCACCCTTATCATAATCAGTAATTAGCATTCGCAAATGTAAATTTTTGCTCATTTGCAGCGCCTGATTGTATTTGTCTTGTATTATCTGACAAAGCAGTACCGTTTGCGCAATTCCCACATCGGTGGCAAGGCACTGCATTGATCACAGAGGAGTGTGTGTGTACTTAAACAACACAGCAGAACTAATGTATGAAAACAAAGCAGCTGTAAATGTATGAATAATCATTTTTATGATTTAGGAACCTACGCTGTGAGGAGAAAAAAGAGAAAGGAAACATTCAAGGTTCCATAAAAAAGGGATTGGCTGTGTTTTTCTAATCCATGAGTCAGCCACCTATGGTCAGCAACCATGACAGTAATTTAGGGACATCAAGCCTATCCTATTAGTTTTTCAAACTGCACATGATTAAACGTGCAATATATAACTTTCTGTCGCTAGGGGTCTCTCAATCAAAACAATGGATGGTAAACACAGACTTTTGATGACGTTGGAAAGTTACGTGGAATTATGGGAGTAGTTTTTATTAATCAACACCATCGCCGATTAGAATGCATCTGATCACGGACGAATTTACCCATTCAAGTTTATTCACGTTATGTTTAGTAATGTTTTTTCATGTCATTCTAATAATAGCTGCAGTTTCTCCAACATAATTATGTTTTTCTTGATTTGATTTGTATTGGTAGATGACCAGTTAGCTAGCTAGTAAGCAAGCAAGCTAACATTAGCCAGCAACTAAAACCACACTATCAAAATATATTTCACGTGACATTGTCCCCTCTTGGATGTTTTCAACACTAGGGCGAAAGGGGTTTGTTATAACCATGGTTGTAACGTTACTCAGTGAGGCTGACAGACGAGTGTGGACAGGTGTGGGTGGGGATTGGACCCCCCCCATCCTGGTGCCCCCCCCAATCCATTGGGCTAGATTGTCGTCAATCTGACAAATTTGATTTCCATTGGATCAGAGTACTGTCGCTTGGCGGCCTGTTCTGCCCAACCACTGCCTTTCCATTTGGTAAATAGATATGTACTTTAAGCACATATTATATGGTAACTGTGTACTTTGTTGACATTTTGAGGCCAGTTTAGAAGTAGAAACATATTGAACTCATTGTAGAGCACCTGTTGCTGTAAGAAATAAATTGTCTATTGCACTTAATTTCAGTTTGGTTGGACCCCCAACCTTGTTATTTATGGAAGACCCACTCTAAATGCAATCACAAGCTGCAAAATTGTCCAATATGAATGCAATTCCTGGGGATACGGGGCTGGTAATTTTGGGGTGGGGATAGTTTCTTTCCATTGGCTCTTAAATGCTTTTTCCACTTTCTTCTGTATTTGTAGGTGACAAGTTTAGCTGAAAAATACTAATGTTGCTACACCAGCGCTAACAAGCACCTCTTTAAAACCAGTTTCCTAGATCAATGGCATCCATCCAACAACATTTCCATCTTGTGTTGTCCAGTTCTGAAACATTGGGTAAAATCCACAGCTCAACACCAGGACACACAAGCATAAATCCACTTTAATCAAACGGCAGAGGAAATTGTTAATGAGAGCTCTGATCGCATTTTGGATGCATATATTCAAGAGGCTCATGTAGCTACTCAGCATGGAGAGGCACTCTGTCTCAATCATACCCACAGATAATCTATGGGCTTTGGTCATTACATTTGAGCAAAAAACCCTGGTCTTTGGGGACATGGTGGAGCGGCCTTCATGCCCTAAAGAAAAGTAGACGTTGCCTGAAAGCTGCAAGGGAAGGGCGCTATAAGTAGAGCCTCAACCAGGTGCAGGAGGCTTCAGAGCTGAGGCATCACATAAAAAATACTGTAATCCCACAATCCAGCAAGCACTGCTCTCATCAAAGCATGAGAGAAGCAGCAGCTGAGTCAGCTGAGTCAACAATGCCTGCCAGGTGAGGGTTTACAGAAACCACAGCAGTAAATGCAGTCAGTTCAGACATTATGTTGATGTCTAAACTGTTGACACAGGTGGCCGGGCAGCATCTGACTCCGAGCAGAAAACGTTGTGGTGGAGGGCAAAGGTTAAAGATGTGGAGGATGAGTGTTGCAGGACGGGTTGGAAAGCATGGCTTTGGAATTGACAGTGTTGGTCGGTTTGTCGGTCCATCACTTTGGTTGAAATGTCTCAATATTGGATTGTCATGAATTGTTGTTCAAATATGCAGGGTCCTCCGACGATGTAGACACAAACATTTGGTATGTGGGTCCTCCGCATAAAAAATGTTTTTGAATTTGAAATTTCTACATACATTTAGCGACTATGGTGATGCAAAATACATGAAATAATCAAGTTGATCATTGCGATAAATATGTCTTACTTTCTTTATTGTTTCAATCATGGATATCTAAAATAAAACAATATCAAATAAATTTGAAAGTTGGGGGGGCGGGGGGGCAAAGCAAAGCCTCACAGAGCTGCTAGCATGGCTGTGAACTCTTAGGCTGGTTTAGTTTTAAGACACCTATTTCATTCAATGCAATGTTGAAAGTTAAAGTCAAAATTCAAACATATTTGTTAAAAATGATAATTTAATCAAATCCTTTGCAAGGATGGTAGAATAGGAAGACTGACAATCAGAGAGATAGAAAAGTATAAGGCCTGACACTGAGGGACATCTCAATAATGGGAAATGGGGCTGAGAGACAATGAATTATAACTATTAAAAGAAATCGGCACCTCCTGAGGCTACCTCAGCAGACACTTTTCCACATTGGAAAATGTAATTGATGCTCTAGATTTTAATTTGGACCTTGGGCTTTAAATAAAGCAGGGAGCAGCTGGCTGGCTGGGACACATTTGCATTCAGGAGACAGAAAATGAGCTTTAATGAAGCACCAAACCGCAGTTAATGGTAG
>NC_045745.1:12792771-12802356 GCF_008692095.1 Etheostoma spectabile | reverse complement strand
AGTGAAATAACATACTTTGTGGATGGTGTTTGTGTGTATCTGAAAGAGATGCAATAAGAAACTAGGGTTGCGTTCTCTAATAGTCACCTCGAGCGCCAGAGTGCAACCTGGCACAAACTGGACCGTTCGGACATTCAGATCGCTGTTGGAACATACAGTCCGGCTATCCTCTGTCTGAGGCATAGACTATATTAATATACAGACTGTATAAAAATAATATACGGTCTATGGTCTGAGGAGATGGAGCAGCAGAGACCCAAGCACAGTGAATGTGTGACGACCAGTTGAAATGGCAGGAACCGTCCAAGCGAAATGCAACAACTGTGGACTGATGGGTGAATTAAATTAAATAATCCAAAACTCCTGCAATGTGGACATGAATCAAAATGTAATCGAATCCATTTCCTACTTAACCGTTCGTTAATTCATATAGAAATAGAACACTCTATTTCTCGTTTTAGTGTAGAGTGTCAGATTGGATTTACTAATGCATGATGTTGTCAGAGGCCTAATTAGGAGGCTGGTGTTTGTTTACTCAAGAAATGGTCTGTATTAACAATCATGACAGTCATCAAATAGAAACATATATGCTGGTGTGATTGGACTTTATAACCACATATTGATGTTTTTTTCTCTTCTTTGTCTACAGATTAAACAAATTAAATATAACTTGTTATTAAGTCAACTCTAGAGGTGCTTGTAGATGAACATTTCAGACAGAGCTGGGTTAGCTGTTTCACACTGGCCTCGAGTGCTATGCTAAAATGGCTAACCTAATCCTGAATGGCGCTGTGCAAAACTCTCAAAGGGAAAGTGAATAAGTGGGTTACCCAGAAATGTCAAACTGATCCTTTAAGACATGCAGAAATTGTATCTTGTATCTGTATCTGAATTTGAACTATGGATTGATCAGACGACACTTTTGGCGCTTAAATGCTGCATTTTTCCTGCAAGAAGGATAAACATATATGGGAAAAAAGCGAAAATAGACTCCACAAAAAGAGCAATAATTGACTTATAGAATACCCCCTGAAGGCCTACTTGAAAAGTATAAGTGGCTGCTTCAGTCATGATGCACAGGACTTGACCTGCTGTGAGTTCTTAAAACAAGAAAAAATCAAACTAAAATTAGAATAACAGTTTGCTTCATATGTTGTTGTTTTTTTGCTTCAATATTTGTCTTGTAATGACGTGTTTTTATTCTCTCAACTGTGGAAGAACACGGGTTTAAAATCATCTTTGCAAAACGTTTTTGCACACCAGATATCAAAATTGCATGTCTATCACCCTCACTGTCACATTGTCTGACAGGACTAATAGTGACCAACTATATCCTTGAAATTGACAATATGTTTCCTCTTCGGCATGGTATTTTATCATGCTCATTTTTGCAGCTCAGTGTTGTGGTAGTGTAGTGTATGCCAGAAAATGCTGTACTGCTGCACTAAAGCGCTCAAAGCAATAACTCATCTACACAGAGGAGCTGTCAGCCTCCTGACATCATGTCCAGGACTCCCAAAGCGCCCCCTCTCCTCTGACTGAAACTGCAAAACAACCTTTCCTTCTCATTCAGGGAACACACTTCTATTTACTGGTAACACAGGGAAAGAGGTAAGTGTTCATTGTGTAGAGTTCAAAGGGAGTTAAGTCAGAAGACATTAGCTTTTGATTGTCTCCAGACTGCACTTTAACTCGCAGTAATGTCAGGCTTGTGAAGGAAGGCCAATCAGAACACATGTGATTCCTGTTCCTGGAGCTAATCATGATGAAGTTGCCAGTGCTTCCTGCTGTTCAGAACCTATTTGCTGTTAAAGGGTAAAGATCTATTATGCCATTCCTTATTTTCTGTTATCCTGTTCTTACAATGTCAGATGTTCCAGCCCAGTCAAATGGCAGTTTGGGAAATGGTGACGTTATTTAATCTAATGATTTGTGTATAGGGACACGATTTTCCACTTTAATGGGAAGCATCTTTCAGGAGGTTGGTTAAGGTGGTGGATGGATCAAACAATACAGGACATGTCCCGCGTGTGGCAGTTCCTTTTTGCGTTCTTCTTCTCCTAACCACAACCGTCCTGTTGTTGTCTCCGTCTCCTGCGTGTGACCGTTCCTTTCCCCGTTGTTCTTTTCCTAACCACAACCATCCCGTTGTTGTAGCGCATCCTGCGCGTGGAGGTCCGTCCTGTTGGTGTCGCTGATGAGTGGCATTTCATTTCCCCATTGTTGCGTCCCCCAGAGACTGCGGATTGTGTCCCGGTGGCCGTTGTTGTCCCTCAGAGCAGGTTGCTACAGCCAAGTCTCAAGTTAGTGAAATGGTCACGTTCCCATTTCGTTGTGACCACCACAAAATAAACAAGAAAATCGGGTCCCTGTTGACAAATCAATGACAAATCCTCCAATAAGGAGGTAACCATGTAAAAATAATACAGTATTTATATCTTAATCTGCTTTGGGCACAATAAATCTTGACAGTATGGTTTCGAAAACTTTCGAATGGCTGGTGAGCTGCTACCGCTAAAGTCTATGACTGTGCATAGAGACGGTCTTGTACCTTTGCCTTTTTTCTGTTTTGAAAATGTTTTTTTTGGCCAAATTAAATGTTTAATTGTCATGGCTCATCTTGTTGTTGGTTGCATTGGTTCCAGGCTTAAAACTCTTTTTGGAAGCATTTTCTAAAACGTCAATGGAGCAATTGAATAAAGAAATCACTAAAGATAAACTGCAGCTTAAAGAAATTTCGGACTCATTGTTTAAAAAGTCAAAGATACAAGCCTGTGTAAATAAATACAAATGTGAGATGTTAACTATGCTGCCAAACAATGAATTTCGGTTAACTTGTCATTAGAAAAGGGCCGAGACAAACATCAGTGTATTTAATTGGGCATTTTTCTCCAAAATGGAGGACATTACAGTGTGAACAGAAACATGATTTCCTCCTGAACATAGTTGAGAAAAGTGCTGCCATGTGCTGCCCTTTCTCCCAAATGCCTCTTGCTGTCATGATCTACTTGGCTCCTGTGGAATAACAGCAGGAGAGAACAAAAGTGACAGCGGGTCCGAAAGTTAGAGGTAAATTCTTGTACACAGGTTTTTTTTTCACTTTTCTACACAGGTTTCTTTGGGTTGATGTTTTTTTCATGCAGTCAGGGTCTCACAGGTGAGCTTTGACTTTTCCCGACAGCACAGCCACCATATTCATAGAAACAACACAGACATCCCTTGAGGAGTGTGCATAACTTCATCCGAAATTTAAATTAGCCCTAAGCACAACATTTCTGTTTCCATGACTGCATGTCTTTGAGGGTTTCTATACTCTATCCCCTGTCCCCAGTCATTAAATTTTAAAGAAGATGCTGACAGTGATTAATATGTTTGCAGAAGAGACTGTACGGCATCTCTCTTCCAGTTACAACAGTTTCCGGGCATCCGTTTCACACCTTTCATCTGATTAAGCGCCCAGCTTTCCCTCTTGGTACTGGCTGTCTTGTTGATGAGCTCTGTTGGAAGGGACAACACAAAACAGAGAAACACCAGCAGTGCTGATATTTCTGGAATAGATATGCCAGTAGCTAATATACAATGCTTACATTCAATGCCCTTCAATTTGATGAAAGAATACAAGCAAAGTTCTGAGTTTTAATGTTGCACAGTTTAAAGAAGCATGCTAATTCTGCTTTTAGGAGGTTGGAAATCTTACCTGCTTCCAAAATATCTCAATAACTATAATAATACACCTATTCTTGTACATTGTTAAACATCAGATTGTAGAGCTATCTTATTTCGTCCCAATCTGTCCCAATGTTGCAGTCCCATTGTACATGGCTTACGCCAGGATCAGGGTACACATTATTTGTATCTTTCGAAATGGCCACAGCATCTGTCGTTTCAGGATATTCGTCAGAATGACCTTTGTTTATGTCCTTTTTTTTTTTTTTTTTAATTAATTTTTTATTTGGAAAGGCAAAATTGCAATTAGTTGTACATCCAGCTTCCACCACCATTGGAAGTATGGAGATGAAAAACATAAGCCCACCCAGGTTTTTTTTTTTTTTTTTGTAGAATAACAGAACAACCATAACAGAAGAGTGAGTGGGGGGATGAAGGGTCAGTCTGAGATTTCTTATGTTAGGGGAAAAACACAATCAAGACGTAAATTTGCCATAATCCTGAGCCAAAGTACAATACACAGAGAAACAGTACTTGCATGTAATAGACATATTTAGTCCACAGGAATTACTGATTTTATATAGTTTGTCCATTTAGACCAGTCCTGAAGAATATTCCCTTCGGCCTTGGACAGAAAGATATCTCTCCAGAATGTAATGTCCTGTACAATCTTGAACCATTCCTCAACAGTAGGAGCTTCAGGCTTCAACCATTTCTAGTGATTGCCTTTTGCTTGCTGCCAGGAGCACCAACAGCAGTTTTTTTATCTTCCAGAGTCCAGTTATCAAGTGAAATGTTCCTAAGTATAGGGATTCACATTTACATGGGATCCTTTCAGTAAAGATGTTATTCAGTGGGAACACATTTGTTCCCAAAACCTTTATAACCGGACATCCCGAAGATTGATGATGATTTGCCCCGTCTGTTCCACAGAGTCTCCAACATGCGTCTCCGCTGCCCTGATGTTTTTTCTGAACTGGAGTTAAAAAAGTGTGTTTTTCCAACAGACAGCCTCCATGTGTTGGAGCTCGAGGTCATCAGTGTATTTTTTAATCTGTTCCCAGACTTCAGTTGAGATTGATAAATTTCCTTCTTTTTCCCCATTTGCTTCTTGTATTTTGTATCACCTTGTTTAGACGATAGGATCCACTTGTACAGTATGGAAACAAGTTTCTTGCATGAACCTGACTTCAACAAGGATAGAAGCACATTAAAAGACTGGTTTGGCTGTTTCCCAATTGTCACCTATATTTTGATTGAAGTAGGTCCTAACCTGTAGATATCTAAAGAAGTCGTCCTTCTCCAACCTTTTAGATCTCTGAAGTTCCTCAAAACTCAGAAACACGCCCTTCTGGGTGAAGCTATAGTAGGTGGTTAATCCTTTTTGGATCCATCCTCTAAATCTCCCATCAATCTTGTTTGGTTTAAACGCTGAATCAAATGCACACCACCTGAGTATTTTTATCTGGTTACCCAATTTACAAATTTTAATGACCTTACTCCAAGAATCCAGCATAGTGTGTAATATTGACCCAAGTGGTATATTCAGCCCTTCTTGTAAATTTTTGTCCATTAATACTGATATTAAAGGTTTTCCTTCCACTGTTGTTCCTTCCAAATCTTTCCACCTTGCGTCGTAAGATGGAGAGCATAAACAGAGCACAGGTCTTAATTGAGCTGCAAGGCAATAAACCTGTAGATTAGGAAGACCCAAACCACCTTTTTCTTTCCTTAACTGCAGTGTACTATACCTCACCCTTGCCTTTTTTCCCTGCCAAATATACTGAGATATTAATCTTTCCCACTCTATGAAATGTCTGTCTGATATCAGGATAGGTAGACATTGAAATAGATATAGGAAGCGTGGGAGAATGTTCATTCTGACCGTCTCCACTCTGGAGTATAAATTTGAGAAAGGGATCAGATTCCATCTCTGTATGTCTGATTTCAGATTTGAGGTTAGGGACCCATAGTTGACTTCAAAAGTCTTAGTGAAATCTTTGGGCAATGTGACCCCTAAATATTTTATGGATTCTGCTTCCCAGTTCCAATTGTACAGGCTCCTAACATCGTTCTGTGGATTATAATTTATTGTTAAGACCTGAGTCTTGGTAACGTTTATTTTGTAACCCGAGAGTGAACCATATTCCTCGATCGCCCCCATAAGTACAGGTAGAGATCGAGCTGGGTTTGTTATGGTTAACAATAAATCGTCTGCGAACAATGACAACCTTTGTTCCCCGGATGCCATGTGAACTCCAGCTATGTCCGACCTCTGTCTTATCCACTGACTTAGCGGCTCTATGAAAAGGGCGAAGAGGAGCGGTGAAACACAGCAGCCCTGCCTCGTACCCCTTTCTAAAGTAAAAGGGTCAGATAGGTCTCCGTTAATTTTTATCCTAGCAGATGGTTTATTGTATAAAGCAGCAATTACATCTATTATGGTCTGGTGGAACCCAAACTTGGACATAACTTTGTAGAGAAAGGACCATCTGACCGAGTCAAAGGCCTTCTCCGCATCCAGACTCAGTACAAGAGTCTCTATTTTTTGTTGAGCTACATGATTTAAAATATGCAAAGTTTTTCTGATGTTATCCTGCGTCTGTCTCTGTCTGATGAAGCCTGTTTGGTCCTTATGGATTATCACTGGCATGATGTTTTCCAATCTCTGCGCGATTATGGCAGTAAATAATTTATAATCAATATTTAGCACACTTATCGGGCGGTAGTTTCCGCATTCCAACTTATCCTTTCCGTCCTTAGGGATTAGCGAAATAGTTGCGTCTCTCCATGAGGGAGGGATTATTTTCTTTTCCAGTACATTGTTGAAAACTCTTACTAAAACAGGGACTAACTGATCTTGCATATCTCTGTACCACTCGGCAGCAAACCCATCCATTCCTGGAGATTTCCCTCCTTTCAACTTTCTAATCACCGATCTTAATTCTGCTTCAGTTATCTCCGATATTAGTTGTTCATTTTGTTCACCTGTAATGTTGGGCAGATAGAGTTGGGAAAGGAAAGTGTCTGTTTGCTGTTCATTAATCAATTTGGGCTGGGAGTATAGAGTTTGGAAAAAATCTCCAAAGCATTTCTGAATCTTTTCTAGGTTTGTTTCAACCCTCTTTGTATATATATTCTTTATTTTGTGAATAGTTCTATCAGCTTGTTGTTTTCGTAATTTAAATGCTAGGAGCTTCAGAGATTTTCCCCCTGCTTCATAATATTTCTGTTTAGTAAAAAGAAGTTTCTTTTGTATTTCTTGTATGTTTAAATCATTCAGTTCTTTTTTCACTATCTCAATTTTAGCTCTTGTTGCCCTCCTGAACGTTTTGGAGTGCTCTTCCTGCAGTTTTTTCAGCTCAACTTCCAATTGAGTTTGTTTTTGTTGTCTAATTTTCTTTTCGTAGGAGGAAAAGGCTATTATTCTCCCCCTGACTACCGCCTTTAAAGCATCCCAAAGTATCGCCGGACCCACCTCTTTATTATCATTCTCCTCCAAATATTGTTTGATTTCAGTTTTCATATTCTCCTTAAAAACTTTACTATTTAATAAGTTTGTATTCAGCCTCCAGAGCGTGGATCTGCTTTTTTCAGCCAGTTGAAGGGAGATATAGATTGGGCTGTGGTCTGAAATTGGACTAGATTCGATCTCCCAACTTTTTAATCTATGCACATCTTTTTTAAACATGAAGAAATAATCTATTCTGGAGTACACATTGTGAGAAGAGGAGTAATGTGTGTAATCACGACTGGTTGGGTTCTTGTCCCTCCAGACATCCACTAAACCCAGTTCGTCCATCATATTTTTCATTCTTTTACTGATATGTTTTGAGTTTGTTTTCCCATTTGACGAGTCCAGATTTGGGTTTAATTTAATATTAAAGTCCCCAGCACAGATCATTACACCCTGACTTTTTGTTGCTGCTAATTCAAGTATTTTCTGGTAAAATGACCAGTCGCTACCTGGTGGGGCATAGACACTAACCAGACTTATCAAGATGCCATCTATTTTTCCTGTAATTAAAATATAACGACCCTCCCTGTCTTTATGTTCTGCAACATGTTCATAGCACAGGGAGCTCGATATTAAAATCGCAACCCCTCTTCGTTTCCCGGAGACGTGGGAAGAAAAGTAGACAGATTTAAACCCCATCTTGTTCAATTTGGCATGTTCAGAATCATCTAGGTGGGTTTCCTGCAGCATCGCTATCTGAACTTTATCCTTTTTGAGTTTAGATAAAACTCTCCATCTCTTAATTGGATTATTTATGCCATTAATATTGAAAGAAGCTACCTTTAACTGCGTCCTCCCCATTTGTGTAAGTTTCTACCCCATGTCACTGATGTCCCTGAAGCCCCCCCACCACTCACTAGAACTGACATAAACGGAATATAAACATGTGAACCAAAAACAAACATGTAAACAGGAACCTTGAAAGAACAGAACAAGTTCAGCATCCAAAGCAGGGGTCTGTTGACTCGACCCTGTTGAGCCTCTTGGAAGCGGCTCAGAAGGGAAAAACCTCCCATATTGTTAGGGAGGGCCCTTACAGGTGGCAGCAGCCCAAATAAGAGAGAATCCCAAACAAACCTTTTTAAAATCCCATCATCTTTAAATTAGCCCTCTGTGCACTTATCTCTAAGAGGAAAGACTAAGGAGGGAAAATGACGAATCCTTCAATCCTCAGGTCGCAGGTGGAGATGTTCTTCTGAAAGCCCGGAGCCTCTCTTTGTAGTTTTCTCCTCTTGAAGAATCGGAGGAGCCTTTCTGTTTCCTTCCCTCCTTTCTGCTCCAGGACAGCCGCTCAATCTGCTCCTTCAGGGAAGCCGGAGATCTGATGACTTTAACTTTGTAGCCCTTCTTTGCCAGGTCCTCGGTGGTTTCCTCTATGGTGTTGTAGGTTCTGGATCCTTCTTTATGTCTTACTCGCAGCCTCGCTGGGAAGAGAGTCTGGAACTGAACCCCGTTCTCTTTCAGGACCCTCCGAACCTCCGTGTACTCTCTGCGCTTTCTGAGGATGGCTGGTGGATAATCATGATCCAGATTTATTTGTTTATCACGCCAAACAAATCCCTTACGCTGCCAAGCCTTCCGAAGCAACATTTCCTTATATTTGAAACTCAGAAACTTTACGACGATAGACCGTGGCGGCGCTCCCTCCGGTGGCGGCGACCCCAGCGCCCGGTGTGCCCGCTCAATCTGCATGTCTGGCCCGCTGTCCTCCAGACCGAGACCCTCTTTAAGTAAAGATTCCACAAATCAACCATGGATTCACAGTCCTTTTCACCCCCTCTGGAACACCATAGATCCTGACATTCTCCTCCTGATCGGCTCCTAAGTCAACCACTTCTCTTCCAACTCACGTGTAGCTTTAGCAACTCTGCTACAACTTCCTCCGTATTCTGGTTCGCTCCTCCTCCGTCTTCTCCAACCGCTCCTCTACTCACTTTCCTTGCGTTCGCTTTTTGTATTTCCTAATAGTCGAGAGTTGTTCCTTGGTTTCCTGGCGAAACCCTCTCAGTTCTTCCAATAAAATTTCCAGGCTAGCCTTCCGTCCTTTACTTAGCTAGGCTACGATTCGTTAGCTGGACCTGATTGTAAAATTTTCGTCCTCCCTCTTCTAATTATATTGTCGTTGGGGCTTTGTTGTCGTCTAACCCCCTCTAACCGGCTTTCGCAAGGCAATATTACTCAGCCGAATGGGGGTAAATCAATAATTTCTCAGTTTGTCTGGGGAGACTCTCTACCGAGCAGCCATCTTGACGGTGTTCCAGCCGGAAGCCCTGTTTATGTCCTTTTGTGTCATGGTTTGGGGTTTTGTTTTGGGTTATTCCCCTCTTCTCTTCTTGTGTTTGTGTCGCCGTTCCTCCCTGGTCTTGTGTGGTTTCTTCTGTCTTGTGTTTCCCCGTTAAGTG
>NC_045745.1:12792643-12792761 GCF_008692095.1 Etheostoma spectabile | reverse complement strand
CTGCTTCCTGTTTTGTTTTGATAGTATGGTTTCCTGTCTTGTCTATTCTTGTCCAGCTTTGCTTTGTGCCCGTCTGATTGTCCTGCCCCGCCCTAATGTGATTCACCTGACGTCTCAC
>NC_045745.1:12792377-12792633 GCF_008692095.1 Etheostoma spectabile | reverse complement strand
TCCCCGTTACCTCGTTACCTCTTGTATTTAACCCCTGTGTTCCCTTTGTCTCTTGTCAGAACCTTCTAGTTGGTCTGGCTGTCGATACTGCGTCTGCTTCCTGTTCCCGTGTTCCCAGTGAGTTTTCCTCTGCGAAGTTTACCCTGTCTTTGTATCGCCTTCCCCTGTGCCTGGATTTTGCCTTTTGATCCCTTTTGTACCTGCTCCTGCCTGTCTCCTCTTCTCTGCATTTGGGTCCTCACTCCACCCCCCCCCC
>NC_045745.1:12780271-12792367 GCF_008692095.1 Etheostoma spectabile | reverse complement strand
CCCCCCCCCCCCCCATAACACTTTTGGGAGCAAACTACTCTGCAGACTACTTGGCTGTTTGGGGTGAATAAACCAATAAAGTGAAAATAAGTTTTTGGCCCTTTTCATGAATGTAGCAAGGGAGCTACGGTAGCTAGCTATGTAGGAAGATGACATCCCTATTCCTAATCTCCCATACAAAGCTCTGATTGGTCGATTGCTGTCTCCAACTGGCAGAAACCGTCAATGAGCACAAAAACGATTTTAATTGTTTGAAAAAAACTGATTAATGGGAGGTGATTCAGGCTACATGTGAAGAGTGTAACATGGAAAACCACATAGTACTGATCAGCACACTAATTAAACTGAATCCAATCGCACACAGAACACCAATTAATAAAAGGCCAACATCTTCCTGATGTATCACTGAAACAGTGTATCTGTTTAAGCCAAATTCAGTTTCCTTTCTGAAAGTAATTCCCAATGGGGATCATTAGGATGAAGATTCAATGGGAACAGGAGAGCGCACATTTTAATAGACTAATAGAGTGAAAGAATGATTGGGTGGGAGCAGAAAAGGAGCAGAGAGGCTGCTCATAAATGAAATATGCCCCAGTAAGCAGGGAAGCACTGACAGCTTTCACATCTCCGAGAAAACATTATCCAGGAGGGCGGCAGGAAGCGATGTGCCAGGGCCTGCAGCCTGTCCACACACTGCACTGCTGTCAGCAGAGGGCCAGCCAGACACACTGACGTACACACAACACACAGGACCACAGGCACAAGAAAACAAAGAGGCGGGCAGGGCTCCAGGTGCCATCCATGCTTAGACATTGTTTTATGCAATACATCATGTTGCATTCAATCAGTGACACTTTCATCGTTGTTTTATGAGTGTGAGCACTGAGCTGTGCCCTGATTCCATTTCATACATACTACATACACAAGGAATCAACCTACCTTTCCATTTTATACAGGAAATTATACAAAATGTGCCATCAAACATCAATCAAGCGTAATGATTATTTGGGTTGTAGACAAAACTGAGACAAAGCACATATGTGTATTATTTACACAAGGCCATAACAAACAGTAGTTCTGTCACGGAACAGAAATTTCAAAAGGAGAAAATACTGGCATCAGCATTGTTGTCAGAAAAGATCTCAATATCTGATGAAGCATTGGGGTCATTTCTGGATTTATTACAGTAAATATATTACACATTGGACATTTAAGTTCAGTATTTTATTTTATCTGATCACTAGCTTGTCAATGTATTTAACTTATCTCAATAGTTTGTACTTCTGTATTCAACAAAGTATTTAGGTTTGAGAGAAAGAAGTGCTACACTTGCTTATGCTAACTATTGTTGCACATTCGCAAATCCAATTTGACTTTTTCCTTACGTCTCTGTGCATTCACAACCACTTGTAAAAAGTGCAAAGTTCTCTCAATAAAGTTGAAACGTTTTCAATTCCTGGAGCTACTGTAGCTGGCTAGCCCTCAGAGGTCTAAGCCCTTTTTCCCCCCTATCTTTTGTTTGTCTGGTCTACTTGTGTAATAATGCGTGTATAACCTCAACCCTGTTATGCACAGTCCAGTTATAGACATCCTTTATTTCAGGAGAACCTGGGCTATCAGGATATGCATGCTGCAGGGATGTTACATGAATGTATACATCGTTAAAAGAATATAAAGAGAAAAGAATATACTAAACGGAAATGAAATCTCACAGAAATGTCATTTCCCGATAAAAGTCCATACGCTTTTATCCAAAAAGTTAGTTCAAGACATCTTGTATGTATAATCTGTCTCCTATTTGACATTAGCAAGCCAAATTACACTCATTTCAGCCTCCAGGCTTCTTTCTGCCATCCCACCAATCACCCAGGCCTCTTTACCCTCCCAATTCACACATAAAAAAGGATCGCAGTTTGGTACAAAACACGTAAAACAGCAGTTCAATCGTGGATTCATTGCTCTGGAACTGCATGCATAATCTCCGGAAAGGCTCCAAAAATTTCCCGTCTTCACGGCAACATTTCTAAGCTTCTTAAAAGGCTTTGAAGAAACAGAAGAGGTCTCTGGAAAGGACTAGCTCTTCTAGCTATTCAACTAGAACATCGCGAAGCAAACGGAACATACTCAAGTTGATTTTTGGATTCATAATCATTTATTCATGTTACAAAGACACTGTAATGACACTGTAATGACACAGTAATTCCATGATGGATTAAAAGTGTTTTTGGATGGGCTACAATTGTCAGAGAACTTTGATGAAACAACGCTTTTCTCTGCTTCTAAACAAAAAAAGTAAGTCTACGCACTGTATTGATCTGAATATATTAATCAAGACATCTAATTTTTGTGGTTTCGTGTAGTATATGACAAGGCTGACTCGTGAGGGCTAGCTCATGCCTATGTCCCCAGGGTTCTATGTTCTTGATTTAAGATAACAAGAGATTGACTAATTCAGACTGCAAAGGCACAAATGGACATGGACAGTAAAAACCCATCAATTGAATTAGACTTTCAGCCAATAGGAGAGCTCTCTCTCTGAAATGACTTGTGATTGTTCAAAGTCTCCTGTCAGAGTCTTGATTCTCTAAAACCTGGAAACAGAGCCAAGGGGAAATGCAGAAGTATAGCTTTCTGAATGATATATAATATACAGTATACACTGTATATATAAAATTATATATACCGTGCAGAGTTTTTGGAGTTTGAACCATGGTAGTGACTAAAAGTCAGGATATCTCCGTCTTTGCTGCATTCATTTTGACGTTGACAGTTTTGACCCTTTAATCCTCAAAAAGCACACATTTTGCAAAGTGGGGTGTGCATCACAGAAGGCTTGTATCATGACGCGCCGACAGTTTTGTTTTCGTTTCTTAGAATTCCTCATAGAGCCGGCAGAAACTACGCACTATAGCTTAAACTGTTCTTTTATTGTGGAATTTCCCACCACTGATAATTCCAACACTAAAATATCATGTGGTATAATAATGTTAATCTATAGGATCTCTATATTGTTATTGTTATTGTTATCACAATTTTCATTTTCATGTGTGAAGGTGTGTCCAAACCTTTCGCCTGTACTGTCTATATAAAGTACATACATATAACATGTATGAGGGACTAATAGCCGCATACTATCACCCTCCAATGTCAACCACACAAAGCGCAACTAATTATTGTAAAATAGACAATTCAGCATGACGGTGAGGTGACTGAAGAGGTCCGCCCCTTCTAGAACAATTACAATTCCATATACTGAAAGGTAATTATGGAATGTTTGCCCAATGACAGCAAATTAACTGCCTACCCCAGCTTTAATAGTCACTAGTGATTGAAGGTTGCTGTTTTTTTAATCAAAGAAGTATAACATTTGGGGGAAACCACTAAATCTCTTTCCCCATCTGAAAAAAACCCTTATCAACCTGGAGAATAATGCAGCAGCAGTTTGACAACCAATTCTGTGTTGAAATAACCCTGTGATGTGTGATGTTTTGTCAGTAATCCTTATTTCTTTAAGTTAACTCCTCCCCATAAATCTCAAAAACTCCCTCAGTGTTCACACAGTTTGGTTCTGTATCTGACAGTACCACAATGTAAGAGCACCAGTTTGTTCCAAAACGTTGGGAAGCAACACTTAGTATGTTTGAAATTCTTGGACTCTATGGATTAATGTACTTTGTTTCATGCTACACCAAAGACTTTATCTGCCATCATAACCAAGGTTCATTTGCTGCCAATCGCTGTCTAGTTAGCCCCCGCTGTGAACTCTGTCATGAGATGTCGCAGTTTGCCTTTGGATTCTCCTTTTCCTGGAAAATCAGAGCTTTTTCAAAGTCCCTCTGAAGAGATAAGCGTACCATGCCAACCTGACTCTGGAATACAAATGGCCTTTTTAGCATAGGGAGGTGAAAAGGGAGAGATAACGCAGAGGAAATGTGTGTCAGAGAGGAGAGAGTATACAGTATATGGATGTAGACCTTATGGCAAGGTTGGTGTGAAAAGAATGGGTTTTGCAGAAAAATATTGATTTTGTTAAATAGAAAATTGTAGCTCGTGTTTTATCTACAAAGTGGAAATGTAAAGAATCATAGCTACTGAATCTGCAAATGTTTTCATGGTTACAGTGCACTGGGTACACGTGGTTCCTGGTTGCTGACACAATCATATATTACATCAAATCCATGTTTTCCATTTTGTTAATCTCTTATTTTTCATAGCAGTGTTAGAAGAACCGTCCAAGGTGTTCCCTAACCCGGGGGAACCAGGTTTCGGCGGTGTCCACTATTCTGACCAGATTACCTATTTAAAAGGTATCAATATTTATCAGTCTATTCTTATTGGTTGGTAAAATAAGTGCAATTTCTTTACCAAGCCCTAGTTGTAAGGTGTTTCTGTTGCCAAACAATGTATGTCTATTTTATACTTCCTCATACTTCTACTTCTCCTTGCACTTTTTACTACATCTATTTTGACAGCTGTAGTTACTTTGTGGATTCAGATTAATAATACAAAATACAACTGAGCTAATAAATTATGATTAAATTATAATGGATTAAGCAATGTCTCTTTCCAGAAATCATGACTTGGTTACTCAAGATAATCCACAGACCTGGTTGTGAGCAGTTTCATGTTGGAATTATTTTTTTCTACTGAACTACACCCTCCAATTGTGTCAAGACGCAGAAGGAAGCATACTCATGGACTAGAGACTCGTAAAAATGAATGGCGTCCTCCTCGGCTGAGCTGTATCATGTATCAGTCAGCAGTTCCAGCTCAGCCAAGGACAAGGCTCTTGTCCATGAGTGGACTGTGATACGCGTGGAGGGTATAGTTTGGAAAGAAGGCAGACATCTCTACAGCCAATATCTCCAACACTGGGCTACTCATTCTTAAACATCTAGATTGACAAATGAAACGAAATTTGGGGGTGAACGGCCCCCTTAAGTAAAACATTTGAGTACTTCTTCCACAACCGCAAAAGTCAGGGGATCACCAAAGTCATCAGGAAAAGTTGTTTGGGAGTCGTAAAAATTTGGAAACAATTTCATGGCAGTCTAAGAAACGTACAAGATATTTCAGTCCGGACTAAGGTGGTGGACAGACGGGCCGACAGCGCCATTCATAGAGCCACGCTGCTAGCACGGATAAAAAATGAAAGAGAATGAGAAAGTGAAAGAAGGGCAGCATGAAGGGTGGAAATGACAAAAGAGGAGAATAAAGTTATCTGCCTGAGGGCAAGGCGATCAGTCAGCTCCTCACAACTTCATGCAGCACGGCGATGCTGAGAGCAGTTTTCTTAGATTTCCTCTTTTATATATTCACTCACCAATCCTATAAGGCATATCCAATTACCGGGTGAATAATAAAGCCAATCCCACATAAATAAGAGAGACAGGCTGAATTCCCCTCAGGTTCAATCATCATGAATATCAAAGCAAACTCACAAGGTTACAGGGTGAAATGGAAGACAGGGAGAACAAGCTGAGTATAGATTAAGAAATATGAAGAATGAAGGACAAAGAGAGACTCCTGGCAAGAGGGGAAGAGCAGTCCAATTCTTACCACCGATAATCATGTAATCGTTTTGCTCCCATTGAAAAAAAAGTTAATTAAATTAGCAGTGCTGCATGGCATGTCACTGATGGATTTGCAGGTTATTTTTTATAGATATATTAATTTTTTAAAAAGCTGTATGTCCTGAAATAAGCATGTTGTTGTTACAGTGTTAGCTGCTTAAAAGAAAAGATCACCTGGTCTATGTAGTATAATTACAATTAACTCCCACTTGTAGTGGTCAAAGAAGTATTCAGAATCCTTGTTGTTGACTGTGAGAACTATACGTCTCTCTTTCAGAATTCACAGAGGGAGAAGTGAACAAGTGGAAGTGGACTGACACTAAATGACTCAAAGATCAAGGGGATTTTTGGAGCAGCGGAGGGAAGCGTATTGCAGATTACTGATCGGAATAAGACATTCACGCTTTCGAATAGATAATTCTCCGTGCTTGAGTGAAGTTTCCAATTTTAGCCGTCGGTTCAGTTCAGAGGAAGTTATCTGAAGCGTGTGAAGAATTTGATGGGGAGCTAACCTAACACTGCATTCAGAAATACACTTACAGTTATTGATTATAGGGTTATATCCTTCACAATGACTGAGCTCCAATTTGGTTTCATCCATTATGGCATGGCTACTACCAGCTCCCATTGTCAGTTGGATCACTTTTCTTGTTGTCAGTTGGCCCGGAGTCTATATTCCTGACGTTCCACTTCCGGGATTGCTTTGTTGCCGCCTTGGTCTTGCCATTTTAAACTGGTGGATTTATGAGGATTTTCTTAGATATCTACAGGGTAAATCCAGACAGCTAGCTAGACTATCGGTCCAGTCTGAGTTTTCTGTTGCATGTCTAAAACAACTTATAAACATACACATGTTCCACCAAAATTCCATCCAAGCCTGTTTTGCAGAGGCACCGTGGCTTTTCTCTGGTGTTTAGCACGCAAAGCGAGACTAGTTTGCCAGCAACTTAAACATACCCGGGCCTGAAGTGTTTCCCGCCTTCAGCCATCACCCACCTGCTCGCCAGTTACCAATCCCCTAATCAGCTCCACAGCACGTGTGTTCTCACCTTTCTCAGTCCTCCACCAGGTCGTTCAGACCCTTCTCCCCCTCTGGTAGGCGCTACAGAGCACTGCACCCCAAAACCAACCGACTCAGGAACAGTTTCTTTCCACAAGCCATCACTCGGAAAAACAGCTGACTTCTGACTGAGGTTCAATTCTGTGCAATAACTCAGCAACACTGTCTCTACCAGCACCTGTTTACTGGTTCCACCTATTATTTATTACATATTCATCATTCTTATTCTCTATTTCAGAGCTGTTCATACTGTTCCTATTTGTAACATAATACTATTTATTCCAGCACCCTTTGCCCTATACTCCACAATTAAAATAATAACTATTATAATTTACTCCTGCATACTTTACACTCTTCATTGCCTCAACCTGTCTATATTGTTTCTGTTTAGTGTGTATGTATTAGTATGTATATTTGTTTTGTGGTTTGTTTTGTATGTGGAAGCGCATTGTGAGCAATGATGATCCAAAGCAGAATTCCTTGTATGTGTCCTCATACCTGGCAAATAAAGCTGATTTGGATTTGGATTTCTACAGCAGACATTTTGACGTAATAGCAGAAAGCAATTATGCAAGAGAAGCCCAGGTATGTGTGGTTATGGCTTATCCTTTTACAATACTAGTATGGGTCATATATCTCTATTCTTTCCTGTGCAAGACAGAATTTTTTTGCAAGTGAAACACTGTCAGTGTTCTGTTTCTTCACAGCTAAAGCTCCCATGCTGCTAGGGAAAGTCCAGCTCAAAATGTATGAACACATGGTGCATACAGTACTGAACATCCATCCATGAATGCAGACAACCAATTCAGAATCAGCAGACCCGTGTCCGGACTGTATCCTTAAACTTACCTATACACCGATGGATATACTGGCACCCTGTTACGGCACTGTTAATTATGTGAATTCCGATAGAAGTTTTGGACTTTCTGATTTGATTTTTTAACACTTTTTCACAACAGGATTTTTTTTATGTGAAAACAACACATTGTTTAATCTTAATACACATTCTGTGAATTTTATTTAAGGCTCAGCTTGGTATGTCCACCGAAGAAGACACTAAAATATGCTCTTTGGCTGCAGCTCTGTAACTGACATCAGACCTGGGCTCATACATGCAGTTACACATTCTTGTACAGAAGTTTACAAACTAAAATAATAATCTGCTCGTCTCTAGTCTGGTTTCTGAATATGAATTATTGTCACAAGAAACCCAACTCCTCCTCTGTTCAGCAGCATCATCAATTCATTATCACATTCTAAATGCTGGAGGAGGTGCTGAGGTTTTAATCCATGCTTGCTGCATTACAGCACAACAATAAAACTGTGTGTTCCTTGCTAGAATTGCGCAGACTTAAATGAAAATCAATCAATCATTAAAATGAAATAGCTTTGCACAAATTTCAGGCCATTGTTTTCGTAATTACAGGTTTTAATTTGATTTAATGTGAAATCTCTAGCTGCGTGCCCCTCGCCACAATGGAGTAATCCATCCACCCACCAGCTCATTCAAGGCTCTGACAGAAAGCAGTGGTTCCCGGCCAACCAGCCTGTGGAGAATCAATTGGCTCTGGCTGGGGAGAAAAAGAACATCAGGCAACTCCACACACACACACACACACGCACACACACACACACACACACACACACACACACACACACGCACACACACACGCACACACACACGCACACACCAAACACCACACACACACACACACACACCACACCACACACACACAACACGCACACACACACACGCACACAAATGGGAAGAAAGTCATGTTATTAGGGTATCGAGTCAAAAATACAGACACGCTCACAGGGAAATGCTTCCAGCAAAACAGCACATTTGATCATTGCAGCTTCGGCCACTGGAGCTGATAACTGACAAGTAAAAACGATCTGCCACACAAGGTCAATGACTTTCCGCCTCCCTTCCATCTACCTGGGGTGGCACTAGCTCAGTCAGTGGGGAGTTGGGTTCCCGTGCGGACCAAAGCACGGAGTGTGGATTGGTAGTTGGAGAGATGCCACTTCACCTCCTGGGCACTGCCATGTGCTCTTGAGCAAGGCACCGTACCAAGGCAACCGCTCAGGGCGCTGGTCGAGCGTTGGCAGCCCACTCACTCTGACATCTCAGTGTGGTCCTTACCATGTGTGTGTATTTCAGGCCTGTGTCTAGTGATTACAAACAAAACAGATTGTAAATTGTAATTTCCACACTGGGGATCAATAAACAGTATAAATTATTAAATTATTGTTATTAAAATGACCTATTTTCATGCAGAAGGATGGACATTAACAGTTTTTCATGACTCAGTAATTCAAATTGTATTTCTACACATGGTTTCATTCTTTCTTGTGAGTGGCAGTACTTTCTGCTGGTTCAATCGACGGGTGGCTGCAGAAGCTTAGCTTCCTGTCAGCCTTTAGCTCCTGCAACTAATCCTGATGTAAGGACGATGGAAACCAATTTTTTTAAAGACCCTAAAAATTTATTTTCTCAGTCACCTTCTTGCTATGAGCAATCGGGTACTGCATGAACAAAATGTATTCTGCCAAACTACCTTCTATTTCCATCACAATTAGTTTTTAGTGCTGTAATTCTGAGACTCATTTTGTAAAAGTTTAGAGCCTTCCATGTTGTCATGTTGCGTTGCTGAAAAAAAATGACAAAATGAGATTCGACTTGGCGTCTTCTCAAATGATGTGATGCACAAAACTGAAATAACAAAGGTCTTAGTGTAAAATATTTTGACGCAGGGTCTCAAGATGACATTATGAAGCAGGACCCACTTTAAGGCCCTTACCAGCAGATTTTGTGCTTTTGTGCTGCACATTCCCAAACACATCTTTTATTAAAAATGCCACAGTTGACACAGTTCTGGAGCCCCTGCTTTACTCAGTTGGTAGTCCAGCCTTAATTAATGTAGGACCAGGGGATTTCAAAGTCTCAAACTGTGGACTCCCCCCTATAAGATTAAACTGTGTCAAACAACAGCCTTATCATCCCGCCTCTAAGTGAGACTACACTTTTGGGGCTTTCGGGGATGTAAACAGGAAGTATAATATCACTATGGAGGCAGAGAATTAGCTGTGGCTACAAGCTAAAAACCCCAGTTTGTTTTTAGCCTGTATTTGTTCACATTTTGGCAGATGGCACCATTATAAAGTATGCCGAATATGCTGTTAGCAGTTCCTGCTTGCAATGTGGATCTAAAGACAACTTTCACTTTCACTTTTACTTTCAAACTTGGGAAAGTTCAAGAGTTTTAAGGAATGCCTTTTTCTGTGACATGGTGTTTTTTTATGGAGAATTTTATACAGCGTTTAATTTATTGATCTGAGTCAGCTTGACGTTTGTAACTCCATATTAATTGGCCAACTCCTCAGACGGCATTTAAGTTGATGTTATCAGAATCGCTAACAGGAACACAGCTGTGCTGTTTCATCAGCCCTGCCGAGGGAAAAGAAGTAAAGCGAGCTGGTACCTTAACAAATCAGCTGCAAATGACAAGACTGATTTGATTTTATTCATTTTGGCATGGGAGAGGAACAAATTTCCAGGCTGAAAATGGGAAAGGGAACATTAATTCATTAGCATGAAATATAACTTGAGGTGGAATTTGGAGTTGTTATCATTGCTCTGGGGCAAGGCAGCGCTGTGCAGGGCTTGCAGCTCAGATGAAAAATCCCAGCCAAGGTTGTGAAAATTGAATACAAGCAAACCCTGACTGACACACAGGATAGATGGCTGTTGTAGTTGGCAGTTTGCCGAGAAAGTCATGCCCCAGAGTCCTCTAGTCCACTGCTTTTATATATAGAAGACCATATGTCCAGAGCAAATGGAAAAGAGAAGACCAGTGCCTGCAACAGTAGTAAGACGTGCAACAAAAAGGCCTGAGATATATGTGTATATATATGGGTCTGACAGTTTATTATCTGACTGACTGCTTTATATTGCATTTCATTTTATTATATTTATTGTAATGCCTGAAATGCATTGACTGTGTTATTGATTTTGATGCCTTTCATACTATATGTCAACCAAGATACAGTGTCTTCTTAATTGTAAATGGAACAGAAAACAGAGTCCACAGCCGTACTAGTGGCTCTGTGAGGCTACATTTGAACTAAATGCTCACATCAGCATGCACGCTTGTTGCGCTCATCTTAAATCTGACTTTAAGACATGCTTGTACAAGGATGGTTTTCTTTCTGACATAACAACAAGTTTGGAAGCCAATTGTGGTCCACTATAAAACCTATACAAGTGTGATGTGGAAACTTGTGAAAACCCCCAGTACACATAGAGGACTGACTTTAAATGACAAACGGGCATCTTGCATCCAGTTGTTGAATTTCTAAAATGGAGCTGGAGTTGATGCAATTTTCTTTATTTTATTAAGGTAATTGGGTTTTCTTAAATCTTAGTTAAATTACCAAAACCCTAAAGATCACTATGAGATTGCGACGGTGGAGGGAGCTGCGCCAGTGAAATGAATGGAGTATCATGTACACCAACGTGACTATGATTGGACCTCACTAGTTAGTAAATGAGGAAGTGATTGATGAATGAAACCACCGATGAATGAAACAGCTGATGACATGAATCAGTTTTTTTAGTAGCGGTTAGTGCATTCAACTGGGTGTTTTGTGATAATTATTACTGCTTTTCCAGCACATTTCAGATGGACACATTGTTCTTTTTACTCCTTATTTAGTTACTTTGCAGATAATTATTTTGCATACACTGCGGGCAATTTAAACTACTTGATACTGGGCCATAGCTGCAATATGCAGAAAGTTTACTGTGGGTTTATCAGAGCTTTTATCGGTTGAAAACATCTGTCTGCTGCTGCTGGAAAACCAAAAGAAAGAGCTGGAAGACACTAAAAGATCTGTACAGCTGCAGAGTCGGGTGCTAATGAGCATGATTCACGTTTTTAATTGTAATGCATTGTATTTTAATAGTGCTGGATGAATGTACTGGAAATTATGTGTTAATTTCTGCTTGTAGATTTGTCTTTAGAATTATATATGTACATGTGTGGAAGAGACTATGGTTGGGTAAAATTCCACACCAACATGTATTAAAACAGTGTGTGATTTTAGTATGTCTGAAACCTTAGCATAACAACAATAGTACGGGAATTGCATACTATTTCGGGTGAAATGTTGCATTATGCAAACACTGCCATAAACAGCGCCATAAATATCCCACAATGCAATATGGTAGTAATGACAACGTTTACAGCAGACGGCACAACGGACAGCGACCCAGGCAGCTCAGTAACTTCATACATTTACCTTTCTACATATTGAAAATCAATGATTTTGTCGTCTTTGTCCACTGGACTAGTTGACACTTTTTAGAGAAAAGAGGCTCCCAGGAAGTGACATGGTGGTTACAGCTCAGGGTGTCAGAAAAAATGCATACTACTGTTTATTCATAGAATAGTGTGT
>NC_045745.1:12766529-12780261 GCF_008692095.1 Etheostoma spectabile | reverse complement strand
TGCTGTTCATATTGAGTATGTAATGTATGCTATTTTGGATGAAGCCTATGTCTGTGTACCATGTAAATGAATGTTTCTGGTGATTGTTCTGTGTACCTGACCAGGAATTGCAAATGGAAATTAGTTAATAGCTAAATGTGGTATACAACATTTCTCAATTTGAGATAAATGTTTTTGTGTGTTTTTGTTTTAAAAAGACTAAAAATTGTCACTATGAGTTGCCACATTTGTTTCAAAAACAAATATTCATCATGTTGTATTCCATTGTTGTATTTTGAACTTGGCTGCTGGGACGACCATTTTGTTTACATGTGGTGCTGCCTTCAGTGGATTTTAATCACTGATAACTTTTTTACCAAAATTAGTTTTTTGCAGGATAGTCACAGATATCCACAATAATGGAAACATCAAAAAAGAGTAAGTTGAAATTTAACATTGAACACAAGGGTTCTGTTTTCTTGTGTGTACAGTATGTGCCATCATTTTCATTGCTATTGAGATGACACAGTTCAACCTTTTAGAGATGAATAATAATTACACTGCTATCCACTATAACTGTTTTCAGGATCTAAAAATGGCATACAGTTTCTTACATTAGTGACATGTTTAAGCATTTAATTCATGGATGAATTACAATTATTTTCACCCCTGTCTTCTTCTAAAATTGTAATATTGCAATTTTGTTGTGTATGCTTTAAAAAAAAAGTGCATCCTAACCCTGATTCTTTCATTTTTCATTCCTGTTTTATTCTCAAACCTGTGTTTGAACCTTTTGTTATATATATGTTATATTATCATATGAGCAATCTTATTATTGTGTTTGTGCTATTCTTTTACAGTTGCTCCATCAACAAAAAAATATGTGCTATGTAAGATGCCGGAAGAGTGGGCTACTCTGCCTGTGTTTTCTGAAGCTAGTCGACAACATGGCTGTATTGCACTCTATACAAAGAGTAGGCGAGACCACAGCCTCGTATACGAAGGCTACATTCATCCAGATGCTCCTAAAAAGCTGTCAAGGTCAGCGTTGCAGCTACCACCAAGGACGGAGAGCTTTGCGCAGAAGCATGAACGACTGCTGGAAAAGATCAGAGCTGAGGAGGCTGAGGCTAAAGCTCAAGAAAAAATCATTTCAGAAGAGGAAAGGAACAGCGTAGGAGGCCAAGGTGTTGTCAGAGCGGAGCCGGCCCCCATGCCAGGCATTAAAGATACAGCTGATGAATCCAAACAGCAGATAAAAGCAGAGGCCACCAGTGAAACTAAAAACAAATCAGAGCTTCTGAATCTGTCTCTGCAGCGGACGGAGTCCAACACCGATTATCCACTTCCACAAGAAATCCTGGACAGAAGAGAGAGTTTACTCCCAGTACCCCTTGAAGGAGGGACAGAAGAGTTTTTTCTTTGTCTTGAACCTTGGGAGGACACCATAGACATGGAGTTGTTAAACCGTTTGTATTTGTGAATAAATAATTTTGAGCAGCAATTTCATTTTGCTTTTCTGACTGACACTTTCTTTTGAAAGATCTTCACATTGAACATCTAGAGTTCTCACTATTTACCTACTGTATGAAAATGAAGACATTATAAGGTTTGGACCTGGGTTGGGAAAACATTGTAGGACTTCTTTAAATTGTAATGGAATAACCCTGTTTTAATCTTATAGAAAACCGTTTTTTATTAAACATCACATAAACTTCCAAATCTCACATAACCAACACCTTTTATGCTGCTGTGTTACTACTACACATACACAGCAGGCTTGTTTTTGTTTCCTCCATCCTGCACTTTTTTCTGTGCCTTTTAATGGATATCGATTTCCTTCACACAGGTTTGATTGATTTTGGTCGTTCTTACTGAATCTGGGGGCCAGAGATTAAAGTCCTGACCCTCTCACACACAGAGAACACACACAACTGGTTCACTTGTGATGCCAAACCATGAATGTAATCAGGCTATGGTGAGTCCCCAGGACCAATAATTCATGCGGGAGACATCTCGGTGTTGTGTTTCCGGCTTTGAGCTCTAATAGTTTGTTACAATTTACCATTTTCTTGTCCTTTCTGTTGCAGTTTAAATTTGATTTAAACTTTATTCATGTATGTATATAAGGCCTTTCACACAAAATTGGAATACAAGGTGCTTAACAATACAGCAATACAATAAAAGTACAACAATACAAGGGAAATAGATTGGATTAGGATTAAGAGAATGCTAAGAATGCTGAACTGAGATTCTTGCTTTATCTGCTGTTGTTTTCTGTCACTCTGACACACACACACACACACACACACATATTCATCATTGCCGACAATTATTTCCTGCACAAAGTCCTGATATTTTTCTGTGCACACCGACTCTGTTCCTACAACGCCCGTCATTTGCTGATTCAAGTCTCTCTTTGCTTACTACAATATTACAGTAATACATTTCTTCAGCCATGCCATAATCCCTGCAGGAAAAATATCAAGCAATTACATATGCTGCAAACATTCCTATTTTTTTTTTTTAAATACATGACTTTATATTCCATCCGACGAATACAAAGGTCATTTCACAAGACAGATAGAAGAGAAGGCAAAAAATAGGCCTCTGACTCTTTATTTATTTTCCAAGCTGTTAAATCTTAGACACTGAATCCATCTCTATGCTAGCCAGAGCACTTAGCAGTAGATTGGTATGAATGGCTGCATACTATTCAGATGCCCTGCAGAGTTTTACTGATGAAGTACGTTGACATTGCAGTCACAGTGCTGAATTACCACTCGTTCGTTTATGTGGTGCATGTTAAAGATGCCATATTCCTACTGTGGGATTTAAATTTTTAAAGTAAAAAGAGTTGGGGGATGATTAAAAGGATAGGATAGGCTATTTGGCTACAAACAAAGAAAGTGCAGCGTGGTGGCCCAATGGTTAGAACTGTGGCGTCACAAGTTTTGGTTTCCCCCAACATCAAAAAACATGTACTAGGCTCATCAGTCAGTGCCCGCGATCATGGCTCAGAGATGGAGTTGGTCCCCGGGCAATGTAAATGGCTGCCCACTGCTCCCTTGATGAATGGGTTAAATGCAGAGAATGAATTTTTCTACGTGTATGTGTATGTGACAATAAAGTACCTTTAAAAAGCCCAACTGAGACTATTCTTCTTCAGACAACTTCAAAGTGAAACACAATATCCTTCTGGTTTTATCCTCCTAGTTTTATACAAACACAACAAGCAGTATCTCTAACAGTTTTGTGCGGCAGCCTAGACACTCATACTCAAACTGCAAATCAAAAGGGACAGGCAAAATTACATTTTACCCATCCCACCTTGTTCACTATCTGTTTCATAATCTGTCCTCTGAGATCCTGCTGCATAGAATACTTTGAACTCCTCTTTTGCATTGTGAAACATTCAACTTTTCTTTGTCCAGGAATATAGTGACTATTATTTCATGTGTACTGCTGACACAGTAGTAAGCGATGGGGTAATGAATGCACTACTGTACAGCAGAGGCGCGGAAGTTATTTTCGGCAGGGGGGCGCTGGGAGGGGGATGGGGGTGGGGGGGAACCATGGTCCACGTAGAGTCTAAAGATACAATGTTACTCACTCGCCCCTCCATGAAGTACAGCTGAGCTGACGGTGTACAAAGAGGACATTCTAAAATGCTTAACGTGAAAAAGCTTAACATGATTTACTGTACCTAAACAACAATCAGAGCTCACCAAACGTCTCTCTCATATTGGGCCTCATAACCTCTTAAAACAAAACAAAAAATCTAACCCAAAGTCCAATCATTTTGAAAAGGCTTGACGTGGTTTACTGTGCCTAAACAACGATCAAGTGCCACAAGTTAACAGACCATGCAAAATCTTTTTCCAATAGTATGTGACAAATTCTAAAAAGTTACAGACTATTCTGTTCTTTATTATAGGCATACATAAAATCACAATCATACTAGGCTAAATATAGGCTACCATCTGGGCCTGCATGGAGGCAGAAAAAAAAGACGCAGCGATGTAAGACTGCGTCTCTACCTTACAAGGATTTTGGTACATCATCCTCATTCTATAGTTCCCCCGCTGGATCACTATCCTTTATTCAACTTCTCCCTTTGTCTGCATCCGTACAAAACCTCCTCTGCATTATTCACCATCAACGCTGCAATGTTAGCCGGACTCTGTGTGGTGTCATGTTATACTGCAAAAACAGAGCTTCAAAAATCCCCCGGAACTGTTCATTCTCAGAAGGGCCACCCTCATCAAACAGCAGCTGTCTCACTGACTGTGAGCAGCTTTTTCCGCTAGCTGCACATTCTTGGTCCGGACAGGACCCCCTGCTGGCAACTGAGCCCACTCTGAGAGGCTTGTCATCCTCGACAGCTCTTCTCACAGAGATGTCGCTGTAGGATATATTAGCATGGCGTCTCCATGCCCCTCGGTTTTGTTCTATTTTTTATTTTTATTGGTGACTCATTCACTGTTGAATGATGTCAGAGATGTTTGATGCCATTTTTTAAAGCCTTGAGTGTCACTCTCGCTATGAAGAACCTTAAGTCTGTGATGCGTGATGGATATTGTAGCACGCACACACTCTCTCATTATTGCCTTTGTTATTTGATTAGCACCATTAAAAAGCTTTGTCTCATATTTGACCATTTATTGAGTATTGTAATGTGTCATGGGTATTATAATGCATGGGTAACCTACTCTGCGTATCTGATTGAAAGTGTATCATACATAACCATCAGCTCTGCTATATTTGACCTGTAAGCACTGGTGCTGTCAAACGATTAATTGCGATTAATCGTATTAATGTCAAAGTTACCTCGCAAATAATCACAGTTATTGGCACAGTTTTATCTATTCTAAATGTTCCTTGATTTATTTTTTGTCCCATTATTTTTTTCTCATTTTAATACTCTTATCAACATGGAAAAGTGGATCGGTTTACTTTGTGCAAATGTTTTTTTTATTGAACACCATTGGCATAAAGCCTACTGTAGTGTTCAATTTCACACATAACATTCTTGTTTGGAGCAATAATTCACACTTAGAGAAAATAATCTCTCACACATGTGTAACGCTGTCCATCAATAAAAGGGCAAAAAAAATACTTTGACGAGGGGCGGAGAATTGGCATCAGCTGTGTGCTTGGCCATCAAGTGGTATTTCAGACTGGACGTGCTGCGATGATGGCTCAGTTCACAAGCATGGACCACGCCACAACCATGTGTAAGTTAAAGATTTAATGAACATTGTGAATGTGCAGATGAACATTATGAATGTGCAAAATTGATGTGGATGTCGTCGGATGGCTGGTCTGGGAGGATGTGTGACCACCGGGTGGAAGTTTACAGACCCCCAGACTGTACCTAGAAGAGACATGAGAGAGATGTGCAGCAGGAAGGGAAGAGGGTAAAGATGGATGAAAGAAAGGGAAAGGGAGGGTGGGTCAAGCAATCAGAGACAGGAGCCTGGCTGCGCAGCACGGTATATGTAGGTCTGTCTGATGATTAAAGGTGTGGTTTAGGCGGGACCCTGCTCCCGAACCATAGTTAACAAATTAACTAAATTTCTCAGTAAGAAAACACACAGATAACTTTGGTCTTGTCAATGAAACCATTTGGCAACTTTCCATCCAGAATTTTATTGGCATCCATTTTGGTGTCTAGCGCTTGCCATCCACTCAAAACGTAACATTACTACTCTTTGGCCGGCTCGCAAGCCCAAACAACTGTGTGCGGCGTGCCTGTTGTTTTGTTTCCGGTCTAGCTAGATTCAGTGTGGTGTGTGATATTTCTTTAACGTTACCATTTGTTGCAACAGCATGTGAAAAAAAAGTTTTCTAGTCCAAAAAGAACGTTAATCTCGCAATAAACAAATCGACGTTGTTAACTTGGGTTTTCATTAACGTCGTTAATAACGTGTTTAACTGACAGCACTAAGCACCTTACTGAGCTTTTACCTTTTTACCCTTTTTTTTTTCATACTGTATGCACATCAATTATAGAGAGAGACAAGCTCAATAAAATGTATTTATTAATTATAAAGATGCGATCCATGGATTATGTCTTCTATTGTGGATGTCCCAAAATAAGTGTGTAAAACAATAATGCATTTGGTCTTCCAGCTGCTTTAACATTTATTATTTAAGACAGCTACACATGGCTGTATTATGTCTGTCTGATTCTCACAGTGAGTGGATATTTAATACAATAGAAAAGCTTCTTTCCTGTTAGGAGATGTCACACTCTTCAGTACCGTTTTTATCAAGCTGTAGAAATGGTTTTAGCAGCTTTGTCTGTGTAATCAGTCAGACTGAATTTTCAGGTTTTAGTCTAAATAAGAAAATGGTCAATTGCGAAGTGACTAAAAGGATGAACTGGTGTTGGTACCTGAGGGGGGATAGAAGGCGTGTGTGTTTTTTTGCGAAGTGTTTTTTTTTTAAACATAAGCAATAGTACAAAACAGTGGTCTAGATGACAATATACAGAAAAGTACACTACACATACCGAAGAAGGCACAATGCACCTATTCCACAATCCTTCCTTTCTATCAAATATTCCCACACCAAAACAAAAGAGAGGAAATACGGGAAGGAGGGAGACACAGCAAAACACAGCAGCAAGAACAATGTCTGCAGGTCCCAAACAAGACACACACGAACAGAGCTAGACAAACTAGAGGCATTGAGAGGGAGACTGGCATAAGACAAAAGGAAGCAAATACACACAGATAGAAGCAAGAAGGCTATAGCACAAGTCTACAGCATGGATTTCAAGGATTCAGCAATGCTGAGCCAAGAGTGCATAGTCTTTCTTGGCGCTCCATTTATGCGAGCCATGGAGAGCTCCATATGACATCCAAAAAGGAAAGGGTCCATGTACGAAATAGACAAGTCATGAGGTAGTTTCCAACGGGTGCAATCGTTCTCTTGGCTGCTGTAAGTCCAGCACAAGCACCACGTTTTTGAGTTTTAAAGAGCTGAAGGGCTGACAGATCATTCACAATCAAAACATTGACAGTAAAAGGTACAGTATCATTAATCAGGGCAAATATTTTGGATGCAATATTGTTCCAAAACTGACCAACAGGAGAGCAATCCCAGCAATTATGTGAAGTTATTTACCTTGAGCTTTTGGTGTGCAGAAAGTGCATAAAGGGCTGTTAACTATTTTCATGTGATGCATTTTCACAGTGGTGAGATACGTTTTATGAATGAAATTGTAGTGAATCTGCTGATGGTCTGGATTACGTAATACTTCTGGAATGTTGGGTCATACATCATGCCAGTAAAGATCAATACTCACTGATAAAGCCTCGATACCATGGCACAGGTTTTTGGCTGCACAATAAATAACGTCCGGATAGGATGGGTAGGCAAAGACCTCTGCCAGGGGACATGTTATGCCTTGGGTGTTGATCAGGTGCGCTGTATTGTTGAATAATGGAGAAAATGGGTGGCAGTTACAATCAACGTGGCAATATGTTTCAGACAATCTCAATTTTTGATGAGAGATTCTGGTTTGTTAGAAACATTGGCATGAAAGAACGTCATGGTGTGACCAAGGCTCTGTCATAGCATTTTCTAAGGTACACCAGCAAACAGACATATCTGGGTCAAACCAGGTAAGGAGGGGCCTTAACACAAAGGACCAAAAATTATGTTTAAAATTGGAAACTGAGAGGCCACCATCCTCTTTCCTCCTCTGTAGAGTAGACATCTTAACTAGCGGGCATTTTCTCTTCCAGATAAATTTAGATGCTGCTGATTGTAATTTATGCAAATAACCTGACGGAGGACAGAAAAGTAGCATAAAGTTCACAAAATGAATCCTAGGTAAAACATTCATTTTAACCACAGAGATATGGGCTTGAATAGACATGGAGAGAACATGTCTATCTTTCAAAACATTGGTCAGAGCAGCAGAATAGCATGCTTCACAATCTGGTTTAAGCAAGGGACAACCTGGTTGACGTCAAACTATTGATGCTTCCTGGAAAGATGTGAGAGCAGGAAAGTATAGGTAAATAAATGTGATAAGAACAATTGAATACATCTGTGCATATTACCCATTTGTTCAAAGTACAATTATTTGGCCAAAATCATTTAATTTGTATGGCAACACTAATGAAGGGTTGGCAGTGCAAAAGCAATCAGCTGAAATATGAGATTTTTATGAAAAAGGAATTATTCTAAAGGGTATTATGTGTGAGTCCCCACTCCGAGGCCACATTTGCAACTTGCTCCTTGTTATCTCGCCACTGTTAATTAAGATAGGTGAACTGAAGGGCCTGGGAACTGGATTTGTCTCTGAATTAAACATACAAATGTGAATTGGCCCGTAGTAAAGAGATGTGTGTGTGTGTGTGTGTGTGTGTGTGAGAGAGAGTCATTTTAATTTAAACTTTCAGTTATCAAAGTTTAATTATGCTTTGCTTCTTGTGTGTTTGTGTTGCCTGTCTTCTTTCCAGGTTTCCATGGGGGAGAGGAGGTTGTGTGGCTCAGGCTCATAAATAAATATAGTAGTGCAACAAATACTTGGCCTCGTTCTGGAGCCATCTTTTTCATATACTGTATGTTCACATTCTTTGTATCATTTTTGTAATTTGGAATGTCTATATTTTTAATTTCATTATGTTTGTCTATTCTGTACTCACAACATTTATTGCATAGTGCATAATCTGTCCATTCATAAAATTGACTTGATTTAAGGCTGGGAAGGAATGATAAATAGGAAATAAAGAATTTTAAGCACGCAGTTAACCTTGGATAGCAACTAAAGTGTCTGTGTGAGCATCCTCCAGTCAGTCTGTACACCTGGAGGACTGCACATCAAATGGAAACAAGCTGTTATAAAAGGCCCTTGTGACTACTGTCGTTCATTGTTTGCATCAGCTTTTTGCATTTCATTTCAGTAGACCTTGGTTATGTTCATCTTGGCTGTTTCTGACATTTGTCAGCGCTGTACATGATCACAAACAAGCTAATAAAGGCTGACAGATGGCAAGTCTGTCTGAGAGAAGGGCCAAACTGCTGGCAAGACTGCTAAAATGTATGTTAGACACAATGCTGCACATACATGCTCCTAATTTTTTGATTGGAGCCACATGAAACATTTTTTGTATCAAAAATATCTAAATCAATAAATGATTACCACATGAAATCTTGATACACGAGTATAAACACTTAAAACAAAGATCATCACTATAATTATGTTTGACAACAGTGCTGATAGTATCTGCTGCAAATACGAAGAAGATGACATTCCTGCAGCACAAACAAAGCTACATCTTTCAGTGGTAGATAGAGGACTGAGTGGACGGCGGAAAGAAAGGAAAAGACAGCTGGACACTCCGTGTAGTAATTATAGCTCCCATCAAAAGAGTTTCTGCGGATACGCACTGATTGATTTTCAGTATCATATTCATGATAGACCATTAAAATGTGTTTGAAGGCTAAATGACAATAAGCATCAATGACAAGCTGGAATTTTGTAAATAAAGTCTAAAAGGCATCAGAGTTGTTCAATGGTTCCTGTGTTAATCATGCCAACTGTTAAAGGAACAGTCATGTCTGTACTCAATGATTAGCTTAGCTTAGCATTAAGTGTGGAAGCAGCAGGAAACAGCTAGCCTGGCTCTGTCCAGAGGTTACAAAATCTGCCTACCAGCACCTCTAAAACTCACTGATCAACACGTTTGTTTAATCACATCGTCACTGTGAGGTAGGAGTCACGGATTAAACCATGTTCACCATCTTATTTAGCATGTTAACAATTGCTCAATAAGGTATGGCTGAAGGTGTTGAGAATGTCACAAGTTCAGCCAGTATTTGGTCATAAACAAAAAAGATTAAGACCTGATGATGGTGCTGGACCAGGATTTAAGGGATAACCAAAGTTATTACAATTCATCATAAGGGGAACACGAATGTCTGGACCAAATTTTGTGGCAATCCATCCAATAGTTGTCAAGACCGTTTACTAAAAAAGACAAAAAATTCATCTTCATGGTGGCTCTACAGGAAAAGTAAGAGGGTCACAAAAATCATGATTCATTCTCTTCAGACCTTGAATGTCTGTATAAAAATAGCAAATCTGCCAACAGTTATAAAACATGTTTCAGTCTGAACCAAAGTGGCGGACTGACCCACATCCCCAGCAGCTTTCCTGGCCAAAAATCTTGGTGTCTAATTTCAAAAACACAAAGCTATGTACCCATGTAGTAATCCCTTAATGTTGCTGTATATTTCAAGCCCCAGAGTCAAGTTGGACATGTTACCTACTGGGAGGCAGCAGGAGTTTAAAAGAACCTGATGTTGCAGTGAAGGCATGAGGCTGACAGAATAACTGATGACTGACAGGAAAAATGACATCAGCTGCCACTCTGCTGTCTGTTGATGGCGGGCAGCAACAACATGGACATGAATAAATGAGAGCTCTGTCCTTGCACCAACTACAGAACACTTAACCCAATCACAGATTCCCACTGTGTCGCGTCTGGAAGTGGCTCCAAGCATGTTCCTGCTCACAGTGGAGGACACCGCCTGCAGTACTAGGACTATAGAGAGCAGCCAAACACTGAGACATACGTTGTGTATGTTCGCTCCATGTACAAGTATGATTATCAAGTCTTCTATAATATTGCAAGACTTGGATATGGCCAAATGGCTGTTTTTCCAATGCAGAGAGAGGTTCCAGTTATTTCACATGAGTCAAAGCAAAGCTTTTAGGGGTTAAAAAGGTGACCTAATTTATGACGCCACATGCACCACTACATGTCACAATCGTTCAAAGCACAGGTCAGCGAAAGGACATGTGTCTGTCATTCTGCCAGCCTGCATCAAATTTCAAGGCCCAGGATTTTAGTGCCTGTCTATTTATGCAGTGATTTACTTTATGCTTCAACAATCTATTTTTGTGTATACTGTACCAAATATTGAGTTACTGAAATAGCTTAAACCACTCGCAACAATCAGGTATTTCAGGATTTTTGATTATAGTATCATTCAAATTATTTTAGGATGGGACAGTGTAGTGCCTTTTTGATGTTACCATTGGGGTACACCAAAGTTAGAAATTTTCTAATTCTAAACACAGTGGCTTTAAATAATTAAAACTAAATAAAATCTCTATTTCAAACAAAAAGAGTCACATAATATAGGATATTCAAAAATGTAATTAAAGCGGACAAATCTTAGGATGGTTGTGATGGGGCTGATGTGTAAAAATGATTAGCCACACTATAGACGGGATGTACAGAAGGACCCTTTTCAACAGTAATTTCTTTCAAATGTATATATTTTAAGTCATCCAAGGTTATAGAGTAAGCAGTCATCTCCACTGGAAAACATAAAACATGACCAGACCCTATTATAAAATGATCCCATTTAAGCCAAAAGACAAGCTTCTGTCTCGCAACTTATCTGGCATTTACATCCACCAATGAAAATAAGACATACTCTCTATGCTGCTTGACCCAAGAGCAACACGTTCTGCAAATGCAGCACCGGGAATAACAGTTAAACCAACAACCAGTAATCAGAAATGAAGTTGCAGGAGGAGTGGGTAGAGTACAATAAAAGATGCCGGGTAGCTGCACTGGACCAGCTCAAACTAAATAAACTGTTTTTATATAAAGAAAACCATAACAGGTGACAGATGAACACAATAAGGAGTGGGTGTTAAATGAACTGCTACTGCACATGGTGACTGCACTCTCAATGAGTCATTTATAAGAGTGGTACTATTTGGGTCCACCTGCTGTGAGCATCAGCATCGGCTGGGCATGTTGCTCAGTCTGGGTCAGCTTGTCTTTCATTATGAGCAATCTTTTTTCTTTTTGGTCTTTAATGTGCTGCCATTTCTCTCTGACTTCAGGAGTTGGTACTGTGATTCTCAATTCATTTCTGTTTTTAACAATCAACATCATAGTGATTTGGAGATATAAATCTGTGAATAAATCAAGTATCAGTTAATTGAGCTTTTCTTTCTGATTCCAGACTTTACAAAGATTAAACTGCGTGTCAGTGCGCAGAATGTACCAGGAAATCAGTTCTTGTCCCTGACTGGTTAAACAAGACACTTATTACACACAGGTTTAAATTAATAAAAAGGCAGTTTTACAACTGAAATGTAGTTTTCACTGCATGGAGCTATGTCTTAAAAATTCACTTCTGATTCAAATTGTGTTACCTTTTAGACATGTTAGTGTTGCCTGTCACAGTGGCTCTAGGAATGGCAATGTGGGTCGGTTGGTCTACCACTTAATTTCAAACTGATTTACCTTCACAACCACTGGATGGATTGCCATGTAAAAATGTTGCATATATTCACGGTTCCCAGATGATATTTCCCACAGACTTGTATGAGCCCCTGACTTTTCCTCTAGCTCCACCACAAGGTTTACATTTGTAGTTTGAGGTAAAATGACTTAACAACTATTTGGTACACCCATTCATGTTCCCGATAAGATGAATTGAAATAACCTTTTTGTGATCCCTTAACTTTTGTGCCATCATCATACTTTGGTACAAAACATTCCCATCAGCCTCAGTTGTAGGTCTGTACTTAGCACTAATTAACTGAATTGGTAGCCGTGGGAACACTACCTCCTAAACATCTGTAATTTCCATTGTGAACAATGTTAGCATGCTGACATTAGCATTTAGCTCAACGCATCACTGTGCCTAAGTATCGCCTCACAGAGTAGTATAGTAGTATAGTATAGTATATCTGTAGACTTTTGGTCATGTTCCCTTCATTTGTCCATTTTAAGGTTTTTGCATAACACAGGCAACAATGCAAAAGGTGTTCTTTAATTGCTGTGTAAAAACATACGAACCAAATTTTGTATTTTGATAAGACAGGTGGCATTGTGAACCATTGCATGATTTTTTTCCCCCCACTGCATGTCTTTTGTATTCCCTTCAGACTGGTAGAAGAAAGAAGTGGAACTATAAGCACCATTTCCTATTCAAGCACAGTTTTAAAAAGTCTATGATATCAGCCTTTTTTACTTTTTGCTCTTTGTGTTTCCAGTAAAAAAACAAGCCTGATGACACCTGCTGAGTGCTTTTTTGCCTTCTGCCAGTGAGAAGAATAGCTCTGACAAGGTGACTGGCTCCAAAGAAAGGAATTCAAATCAAACCTCTTGAGCTCTGCTTGACAGGCTTGTGCAGATGACCGAAGACCAAATGGCAGACTTTACATGAAAAGCCACTCACTGTCAGCATTGTCATCTTTTTGTCATTTATTTATCTCTTTTTTAGAATTTTCTTCAGGTCAAAGGTAAAAGATTTTCAGATTATAGCATGCCTGAAGAAAACTAAGTGGCAAGATGCAGACATACTGTACTTGCATGGAGACTGTTCTTTGTTCTAAGGAAAATATTTCATTTCTAACATATTTTGGTTTTAGTGGATAGAGATTGTATTCAACAGGCTTCTACTCTAATTCATTGGATTATTCTGCTGAGCAGTGCAAACTTTTGTAGAGTCCCACGATGGTGTTAATGCTGTTTTTAAGGCTTTAAAAACTGCAATTAAATGTTGATGCCTGTGTCCCCAAGCACACCACTCACCACATTGCTTCCCGCAACTTGTTTCCTGTTTAAGATTTTGGTGTTATAGCCTGTAGACAAATTTTTTTAAACACAGGGCACAGACCTGGTTTGTTTCATCCACCCACCACTAGCAAACTGCCCCATAAAAACTCTTTCGGGTCGGTATTTTTTATTGACCCGTT
>NC_045745.1:12762955-12766519 GCF_008692095.1 Etheostoma spectabile | reverse complement strand
AATCGTGAAATACGGATGCCTGGGCAGTGGCTGTCAGTGTCAGATACAATGCAAAAAGCACCCTTCAACATGTCTGTAGAACGCACCGGGCAGAACAGCAGCTACCGGGCGTGTAAAGACGACGAAGTATTAACCGTGACGACGGTAGCGAGTAGTATGACTGGCTGAAATGGGATGGGCTTGTAGATGGGTCAAACGACACAGTAGACCAGGGCTTGTGTCCCGCCTATCACGTTTCCTAAACCCAACTGTCCCATTCTTGTCCTGCGTGTCACGGAAACATATCTTTTATCAGCCCACCCACGAGCTTAACCTAACTGCGTCAAAAGTGACGCCAATAGTCCCGACCAAGCCTGTTTAAATAAAACGCATTTGGATATGACGCTAAAGGAGACTTTTAGCGTCAATAACAACACCAAAGTCGATGGGAGTGAGAGTGAGTGGTTTCAACCCCACCTCCCAGTTACTTTATAGTTTAGAAAAAATGATAGCTCAAAGATGACACTGACAGGGGTGAGACTCAGAGATAAAGTCACAATTAAAAAATCTGTCCGCCGCTTCAGAAACAGCGCGATAAATTTATCAATGCATTGCTTTTTTGCCCCGGGCACGTCTGCACGTCTGCGCCAGAGGCATTTGGACAGCCCTGCAGGAAGTAATACTGCGAGAGCATCCAGTCAATTTACCAAAAGGCATCCCCCAATGTCGTATATACGTATATCTCCTCTGCAACAACACAGACAAGGAGAGATTCATCTTGAAAGTGGAAAATATAATAAACAGCAGAAATCGTTTTTACGAGGACAACACCAGAAAAGAGAAGGCAAAGAGTTTAATTACAGGAGTACCTGGAGTGAAAGTGGATACTAGCTAATACAAATGTGATTGTTCTTTGAAGTACTTGAGGCAAGGAAGATGCTCCGTTTCTGAGATGAACCCGGTGTGGTATGACACGTGGCAGAAGGATGACAAAACCACGGCTCTGCCGGAACGCAGCCCAGTGAAGTCGGGGTTAGGCTAGTGGTATTTCAGAGCCGTGGTCGGGGCCACAGATTCTTAGATAGACAAACCTGAGTCAGATAAAAGATAGATGAGGATGAATTCACTTATTGTGAGTAGCTCTTGACAAAAGCGTCTGTCAGATGTTTGTACAGTTTTAAAGATGTATTACTTTTACTTTCTAGGGACAATGTTAAAAAAAAGAGAGGAGATTCTTTGCAATGGAATAAATTAGTGGATTTTGTAATGTAGGACTAATGTCTTTTCCACTGAATTCATTATTTGAATTTCCCAAAAAGTCTAGTTTGATTTTTAAATTGAGCTAATGTCATGTCCACCATCCACCAAAAAGTACTTTCTTTTGCAACCACAGTTCACAGCAATGATGTCCTCTGTGATGTGCAAAACTCTGATGCTTTCAGTACTAGGAACAGAAGAAAGAAGTTCTGTCAAAAATTAATAAATCACTACACAATTAAATTACCGATCCAGAGTTGAGGGTTTAAGCTCTAAATGTGTTTAAAATCACCGGCATTTCTGAATTATTTTCATCTCATAATCAAAATAAAACTTTGAAAAAACTGAAAGCTATTATCAGTCCAATCAGCCGTTTCAGTCTGACATAGTTGTTGCTCGGCTTCTTTGAAAATCATCTTAACATGCAGCTCAAACCAATTTCCCAACAGCCACTTTCCCTCTCATGTTCCTCTTCCTCACATCATACGGTGGTCAGGCTTACTTGACAAGCGCATCCTGACATGCACTGCATCATGAGCAGCGCTGCAACTGCAATGCACCATGAATAATGATTGTGGCGTGTGTTGATGATGCTAACTTATGTGAGAACCAGAACCGCCGCCGTTTGCTCACAATTGTCAGATTTTCTTCTGCGGTACTGACTTGCATGTGTGTGTGTGTGTGTATGTGTGTGTGTATAGTTGTGTGTATTCTCTTGGGAATACAGCTGCTGATGAAAACTGTTGGCTGCATGAGCACATTTACTTTAAAAGGCCAAACCCAGAAATACCGACTCAAATTAAAAGCAGTATTTGCAGGAATATGTGCGGCAGATGCAGATCTTTTGGTTTTATCATTTGCTACTTGCAGCATCCCCTCCTTCCCTCTCACCTCTCTCTCAAAGTTTTAACAGTAGTGTGCTCCTTTCCCTCTGCTCTGCTTAGATAAGAAGCAGCTACACTCATCTGCTGACTCCTCCTCACCCAAAGCACTGCTTATCGGTCTTAAACACACTGCTCCTCTGGAACTAATAATTGTGCTGGCTTTCTGCCGCTTTGTCGCTGGACCAGTAACGTACAGAGTGCGAGCATTTTCAGCCCAGCCAGTCTTCTCTTGTCCTTTTGACTTCTCTCTCCCTCTCAGTCCCACTACAAATCAGACATTTCAAAGTTAAAATCACACTGTCAAAGAGTTAATCTGAATCCTTCCTTTCCACCTTCTTCTTACAGTAAATATTAACACCACTAATAAAGTGTTAATCTCCTTAACAGACCCTGCCAAATGTTTTTTTAGTAGTACAAGGGATTGAATCCAAACTCAGCCTCCCACACATTAAAAGTGACATATTTACACGTTTTATTTGCACATATATTTGTTTTCCTGAGATATACAGTATGTTATACATATTTTGTAATTTCTTTCCTTTTCCCCTCTCTCTCGATTAACCTACTGGTGTCCCAGGGGTAAATATTCACACCTCACTTATACATTTCTTTGTTGTGAATGCTGTATGTTGTCATTACAGCAGACAATAGAAATGCATACACAAACCGGTACTGAGGGGGCAATACTTTGAACACAATATACCAAGCTGTGGCATAGCCAGGAATTCACATATCTATATATGTATGAAACAAATATGTAGTATATGTATTTTTTTTTGATAGGGCAGTCAATATTAACTCCATAAGAAGGAGTTAATGCAAATGAATTTAAATGATTGTGATTAGTGCACACGCACTCTATGATTTGGGCCTGGGGCTGCTCTGTAGTTTGAGAAATCGGGGATCGATCAGCAGGACCGTTGAGGATGGCTAGCAGAAACAAACATCCTTGAGCAGAAATAGATAGTATTAAAGGTATAATATGCAGTGTTATCTTAAAAACAATGTATAGACTAATACAAAAATAATCCCTCTCAATCGTCACTTATGACCAGGGGTTGAAGTAGATCTGGAAAATCCGGAACGGCATTCCGAAAACCTTCGATATAACCGGTAAATGAATTAATCTGATTGGCAGTTTTTACGCTGTGTCTAAGCGTGCTGTCCCGCCACTGTTCCCGTGGTCCGAGCCAGAACCAGAGACGATGGTAGGCTAGAGACATCTGTGTCCTGTCAGTGCTGACAGCAGATGCAATGAGCAATGTACCCGAGAAACTATCTGTTAGTTGCCAACATGTTGGGAATTATTGTTTAGTCTTGCTACACGTAATATCCTTACATTTTATCAGCTGTGGAAACTAACTATACCATAGACTACTTTGATTCAATTGGGCAGCACGGTGGCTAAGTGTTTAGCACTTCTGCCTCACAACAAGAAGGTGCT
>NC_045745.1:12762860-12762945 GCF_008692095.1 Etheostoma spectabile | reverse complement strand
AATCCAGGTCGTTCCAGGCCTTTCTGTGTGGAGTTTGCATGTTTGCGTGGGTTTCCACCGGGTGCTCCAGTTTCTTCCCACCATA
>NC_045745.1:12747935-12762850 GCF_008692095.1 Etheostoma spectabile | reverse complement strand
GCATCCTAGGTAGGACTACAGTTGAAAACTTGCCAATTAGCTAACACTGGCGCATTTACAGAAACGTTCATTAATGTGCATTGTCCTAATAAAATAATAAATAAAAATTGAAATGTGCTTTTAATTGAGTATTTTCTCCTACTTATTAGGCTACTTCTAGTCCACCACAATCCAGAGTCAAGTAGGCTATTGTATGTTTTACTTGACTATTTATTGTACTGCTTTAGTTATTTTGCAGATTCAGATTAATAATACAAAATAATTTAAATAAATTGTGATTGATGTATGTAGTGGATAAAGATAAGACTTCATTGATCCCGTGGTGAAATTCACAAGCTACCTGCCCAGTCATACTTCCTCTTTTATTTTGGTGAAAGTAACTCAAATGTAACGCAAAAGTAGTGTAAAGCTTTGGTGCAAAGCATTACAATTCAGAGACAGCAATATTGTAATAGCACTAATTACCCTCAAATGACAGCAACTATTAATCAATAATGTATTACATTTTGGAAGTAACATACCCAACACTGAACATAACTGCCATGAATTAATCAGAAAACAAGGTTTTATTCCTGTGATTCACTGCTGTGTTCGAGCAGTGCGGTGCACTATTTTTAGAGTAGAGCATCTGAACACTTCTACCAATGACACACACAATGAGTATTAATAAAAAAAAAAAACGAAAATAAACGCCACAACAATCTAACAATATTGCAGGTTTCAGGGTTTTTTTTCAATTGTTTTTATTAAAATAAAATCAGAAAAATAGTCTTTGCAATAATATACACAAACTGTCAGAGTGTAACTATCTCAGTTTCCACCTTATTTTAGGTAAGAAACATCCAACATTTCCTCGTACTTTTTCACCAATTATTTTGGGTTTTAGACCCAAACGAGCCCCCTGCCATCCCACATCCGGTTCACAGGAAACATAAACCTTAAAAAAATGACAAACAACCCTGCCAGATCACAGACATGTTGATTCAAATGAGACTAGTTAGTCGATTCACATTTACCTATATCATAATTTTTACTAACCATGACTATTTTCAGAATTTTTTCTTAACTTTATCTTTGTTTTTCTACTTTTCCTGGCAGGAATGGGCTTCTAAATGCAAACGCCTCAGAACCAATATTCACCATCCTCCTCTTTGCGTCTAAATGTTTCCACATACAGTAGAAGAAACTCTGCATAAACAAGTCCAACCACTGTCACTGTTCCAGTCTTAAAACACGTTGTGCTTTAGCAAATAAATGCAAAATGTGAAATTACCCAGTTCCATATGCATAACCTTTGATCAAATAATTCTTGTGCTCATGTTTTTACTCCCAAGTTATCAATTAAAAAGGAACTCTCAAGATGTCCTGCCTGCCCTCTAACTATCTACATACCTCAGCACATTACTGGAAACATCACAGATAGGGCTTTGCGTTTGATATGTAGCATGTGGGGGATGTATGGGATGGTTCTGAAGGTCAGAAAGTGTTTGTTTTTACCTCAGAGCTACAGTGTGCAGTAGAGTGTAGAGGCACAGAACAAGAACAGTGCTATTCTTACACAGTAAGGAAAAGCTCACAGAGTATCTGCAAAGGACAGCTAATTGAAAGACAGATGGACAACAATCACTTCCATCATGTTTATCTCTTCAGTAAAACTCCAGGGAAAGGATGATGGGAAATCAAGGGGATTTATGGCAAATGTGGTGTTAATTTGCAGAAACATAGCCGTATTAACACCACTAATGTCGAATCTGTCATCTGCAGCAAACTGATTTGATCAGTACTTCGCTTCCATATTCTACCCAGTGCATCTTAATATTGAGACAAAAACACAGATGATAGATTGTGTGTTAAAAAGGCTGCATCTTCACCATGTGAGCTGTCATTTATACATTGACTGAGAGATTAACCCCGCATGTTGCCTGCTGGTCAGAGACGCTGGACTTTGAATGCATCAGTATTCTGTAGAGTTAGTTCTGGCTTTGGCTTGCTGTGTCGAGAAATGCTTTGATTGAAATCTGATAGATAATTTATGTCGTTGAGGTGAACCTGTAATTTTCAGGGGGAGCTGTAGTCTATGTGCTTGGCTGGCCACCATAAATGATTAATATGTAAACATTATTCATCACGTTCCCTCATAAATTTAGCTGGTCATTAATTGTGCCTGCCTATAGGTCGAGGGAGGGAAAGAGGATGAGTTTTAGGCAGAGCTGTGAAACGGCTCAGAAAAATGGTGTAGACTGGAAAACGCTCATTGTTTTTGTCCCTAGATCAGTTCACGCTTACAGACTTTTGTCTTTCTGTTGATTTTGTAACAGCAGTTTAAGGCTGTGGTAAAACACAGTTTTCAGCCCAGCGGTTCGAACAAATTAGCTGCTAAATAGCCAGCGTCTGCGTTGTCCTCTGAGAGATGTTTCACTGTGTTTTTTCCCCAGAAAGAAGGGCTTCACAAAGCAGATGATCTGAGGTGAGAGCCTTCTGACAGAAAGAACTGAAGATTTATTGCAGGAAAACACTCTGTGTAGGATTTAGACTTTGATTGGACAGCTCTTCTGCACACAAAGAGAAGTGTCTTTAAGAGTAATACAGTAGCAAAGATTATAAACTGCTATCATGCATTTACCCAGATGTTTGGGGAGTTATTGCTGTGTTAGGCCAGGAGCACAGACGTAAGCTATGTCCACATGTTGCTTTGCCATTAGCTTAGGTGCAGTTAAAGATAGTATTGGTTTGAGGCCTCTTTAACCTAAATCTCAAATCACCTACATGCTACCAAAGGTCATTGCAGACCTGGTTTAACAAGCTTCAAGGTATTCAAATGTAGGATGTTTACGTTTCTTTAATCCATTTCTTAAACATCAAATTGTTCAATATGTATGATCTTATCAAGGCAACGCTGTCACAGATAAATTCAAGCATTCATGTTTCGGTGCAATCTCCAGCAAGCATTTAGCATTTAGCATTAGCACCGGACTACAAAGTGTAGTCTGCAGTGGATACGTTGCATAATATGAAACTGAGCCTGTAATGACAAAGCAATCAGATTCAATTCAGGACACTGTAGCTGTGTTTAAAGCTCTATTAAAACTATAGTCACATTATGTGTAACGTCCTCCAATGGTAAAGTATACAAGCCAGAACTTCTCTTTTACTATTTAATGTCAGATGTTCAGCTTGAGGTTTGTCAGTAAAATAAACTTTAATCACCATTAATCATGCATAGAGCTTTTTCTCAGGCTGAGAATAAATACAGACAGCCTCCCTTTGGCCATGTCTTTTATGTTTTTTTCTTTTTACTGTAGGTCTGTGCTATTTCTGAAAAGCTAACATCATGAATTTAATAGCGAGAACATTTTGCTTAGTGGTATGACTGAGCGACAATGAACAGAATAGGCCCAGATAGGATAAGTGTTTGCACAAGCACAAGTTCAGATCTGTGCATTTAAGATAAAGATTGGTGATATCATGTCTTGTCCATGTGTCAAGGTTTTGTTTATAGTTTTTTTCGTGTTTTCTGTTTAGTTTTCCTGTTCCTGTTTTATTTTGAACTTACCTTTGCGTCTCATTTCAGAATTCCTGATCTATGACCTCCTTCCCGCCTGTGTGATTACCTGTCCCTGCTCAAAAACCTTGTGGCTGAAGGCATTTTGACAGGTATCTGCTAGGTTATTGTCAGTGAACTGCAGGTGGTTTGAAACTGGTCCAAACCACTGTGAGTTTGCAGCCACCTCATACACACTGGGTTGAAATAGCAGTGAGAGTGAGTTATAAAGGGTTGTCATGAGCAGTTGCTTGAGCTAAATTACAAAATGTCGCCAGCAGTGCAGTAATGTTATTTTTCTACACGTAAACAAGTTGTTATCTCTTAAAAAAATGTATCAATTTCTAATTAAGATGGCCGAGCTTTATTAATATTCCGTACATTTTGTGGATTTGTTTCACCCAAAAAAATATTATTTAGATAATCTATAAAGAAACCATCCCAAGGGAAGGAATGATCAGCTGAAAATGGAAGACAGAAGAAACCAAAGTCCCTTTGCAAATAAGCAATTGAAACACTCTTATCTAGGGCTGTAACGATGCAAAAATAAAAACAGAATCGCGACACACCCCTTCCAACTCCCAGAGTTATCCTTCCTGTCCAGATCCAATAGTACCACAACTTTAAATTACTATTAATATCAGTCCTTCTTGGTGCCTTATCCCTGGTTACACACATCCCTGACTTGTTCAGTAAACTGCCGTTAGCGTCTTTAGCGCCGGAGTCAAGTGCTGACAGGAATCGAATCGTGGGTCAAAATCGTGACACGAACCAAACCCTGAGTTTGGGGTATGTGTATATGTATATTTATGTGAGTACAAAACTGGGTTGTTAAAGAGCAGCAAGTAGCCCTGGTTGGACTCAGCTGGGGGAGATCGAGGACAAGGCCAGGCCAGACCACATGGGGGAAATACTGACTTAGATTTATAAACTGGAGAGGCAGGGCTGGGATAGAGGTGATTGAGACAGCAGACAGAACGGTCAAGACTGCATTAAAGCAGGAAAAATTTGATGTCAGAGTTTGTTATTGCTGGAATGAGTGCAGTATTAGAGAATGAATAGTTAGGCAATGGCAAAAGAGTGGTACTAAGAGATGCAGTCAGTGGCCAAGTTGGGAGTGGAGACCAACAGTACGCCAAACTGCTAGAAATGTCACAGATTTTGTTCATGCTACAGGCCTATATATGCACAGACACACACACACACACGCACACACGCACGCACGCACACACACACACACACACACACACACACACACACACACACACACACACACACACACACACACACACACACACACACACTTTTATAAGAATACAGGCGTTGAAGTGCAGACTATGAAGTACTGACAACCCCATCCAGAGTGAGGCAGTAATGTGCTAAACACACCTAGTCTGCTGTAAAACTCCCTGAAGAAGAAGAAGAAGAAAAGCAGAAGTTAAGCTTTTCCTCTGTGTTTTGGAGGGAAAATGGCTTCCTCTTTAGTTTTAATTAAGAGAGCCAGAGATATATTTGGTCCTGTGGACTCATATCCATGCTAACCTCTGTTTAAATTATTAACAACCAATGCACCGAAAGCAAAGCTTCATCTCTGGACTGACAGGTAAGGCTGATAGTTCATCATTGTGACATGCCGTTGAGTATAATGTGCTGGTATTTGGCTGCAGTTTGTTTAAGCTGGTCTTGTGGCTTCTATAAGCCATGTTTGTTTTGTCCCTGCAGGTTTGCAGTAGCATATTTTGTGTGGGTGTAAGAAATTATTTTGTTAGGAGTTTTAACCTGTCAGGAGCTGCTGATGGAAGCCACACTGGTCACATTACACTTCTACTTAAATATCTTTTGGACAAGAAGCAGTAAAATATAATTTATTAAACCACAAATACAACATTTGCACAACTTTGGGATGAAGCCCTGAATCTGATAGAAATTTTAAAGTCCATTGAAGGGACTGTTGGCCTTTAAAAAAAAAAAACTTAAACCATAAAGATAATTTATTAAAATAGGAAAGATGTAACTGGCACTTAATCACATTTTCTCCAATGAAACCGTAGCGCCCACTTAATCACATTTAATCTACCACTGGGGCACCCTTTTTTTCAAACAGGGGGACACAAGGGTGGGGCCAGTCTGCTGTCTGTGACAGTAAAATTATACCCAGACAAACATTTATGGATGAATACAAAATCTGATGTAGATGGTCTGAAGATGCCAAAAGGTCAAATGACGAAAAAGATATGTGACTTAAGCTTAGTTTTTAGCTGACTTAGCAGTAGACATCTGCTTACTTTACTTTAGATTGTGTTGGAAACTATGTTTATGCATCTTAACTGGACTTTGTCTATACTCTTTATTACATATTAACTGGACATTTGAGCATAGGTTTTGTTTGAGTGTGTGTGATAGCTGTTTCAGTCTGTTAATGGTTGTTTGTCCTGGCTCGGTCTCTCTTGAAAAAAAGATTTTCTTCTCAACATGACTTTTACCTGACCAAAAAAAGGAAAATGAATGAATTAGAGTGCTCACTCACCCTGTAACCAAAGACAACTTGATGTATGGTCCTTTCAGTATTTTGATTTTTCGTTCTCTGTGTGAAGGTTTCCCATCAGTGCCTATATCGACAGCATACTTCAATTCAGGCAGACACAACTTTAGAGAGTCTCAGTTGGAGCCTATGGACCTCGCTTCAATGCCGCAGCTCTGCTTTGGGATTCAGGCTGTCGAGGCGTTCAGTTAAAGTCCTGCCTAGATCAGCATTTACTACAGCACATGTGAGTTGATCAATTTGTCTCTTTTCCTCTGACAAGCTGTTTCTTTTTTGTCCACCTGCATCTTTTAGCCCCATGGTTTTCCCCTGCCACCAACCTTGATTATCATTTATTAGCATTTCTTCTGATTAGTTGGCAGAAGCCACTACATAGAATGAGAGACTGAAGATTTGAATATGGGGACAATAATGGGCCTACCACACACCTTGGCAAGGAAAATACAGATTGTTTGGATGTCAATATGTTGTGCGCTTATTTACATTGACTGGATAGGGTGATGGATGGCAGAGGGGACAGCATTTTTTGATAGTGGAAGACAGGTACCCTGGAGAGTTGGTCTTTTGAAGCTTTTATATCGCATGAAAGCTTCAAAAGGCCGACTCTCCAGGAAACTCTACCTTGGAAAGGTTGGGCGCTTTGACCAAAAGGTGCATTATTTCACACGCCTTCAACTGGACCTGACTTCAGATCAGCCGCTGAGTCAACGCATTATTACCCGGAAAAGCTTCTCCTGTTGCCACAAAAAACGCTAAATGAGACTTACCTGCACTCATTTGAAGTTGTCAAAGTTTCCCTAAACAACACTGATTGACTTTGAACTGACTTTGCACCTTGTTATCTGGATGTGCTGACTCCAGCTCACGTCCCTCATGTACCATCTCAGGCCTCTCCTTTTCTGCATTAGCACTTTAAAGCACATCTGTTTGCTGCCAGGGCAATTACTGCACAGATACGATGATTTCACGTGAAGATTTTTCCCATCGTAGACGGAAAATGAGGTTGGAATTTTAAAATTAAGGAACTAATGATGGAGCTAGAAAAAAAAGATCCATAGGGAAAAAAATCTAGCTTTTAGAGAAGGAATACATCAGTTATCATGAATTTTATGTGCCGTTTTTTTAAACATTGTACTTGTATTTGTGCTGACCCACATTTCCTGTTGGATTTGCCTCAGAGGACTTGGCTTTGTTTTCAGGGTTGCATATCTCCGTCTGGCCATTTCAAACAAAAAAATGCACTTTCTAAACAAAGCCATATGCTGCGTTGGAGTCCTTTCTTTCTGCATTATTCTGATACACACATATAAGAACACTCACAGTGAAGAGCCACATTTGAAAATGGTCATTTTGACTAAATTGTCAGTTCTGACATAGTTTGTGCCTTTTTATTTTATGAAATTTACGATGCAAATAACCAAAATGACTAAATTGTGTCAAACATTATGTAAGAATTGATGAAAGGATAATTTTGGTTTATTTCAACTTGGGTCTGACTTCAAACTTTAATTTGAATAAAAGTCAGTAATTACTTTGGTGCGTAGTTGAAATCATCATACTCCAGAAATGATGCTTTAACTTGAAAAAATATATACTTTTCAATAAAGATGAAGGATTTAATCTAATTAAAGGGCCTTTTTGAGTCATTAAGGCCAGCTCTGACCTATCCTCAGCACTCCATTCATCACTCCAGGATTCGGTCATATTGCATTCCTTCCGCATACCTTATTTATCACGTAGCGGGTTGTGTTTTTAAAGCTCGTACCTCAGAGATGTCTCCTTTCTGCCTGGAATGAGGAAAATATTTGTTTGATGCTAACCTGATATTTAAATACCTTTTTTCTGCTCTGCTACTTTTTCACTGAAATGTACTTTAAGGAAACTGAGTAGACTGTGGCTGGCGCAGTATGTAGTAAGTATTGAATTTAGGGTTGGTTTTCCACCGGGCAATCTTTTTATCTTTCTGTGAAGACACAAGACATCTGTTGGATCACAGGAATACCTTTCAGAGATTCAAAACTCTTTTACATTTACCTTTTTGTTTGGTTTTTGCCGGGAACACTATGCGACAGAATCAAGTAGTGACATCTTGAGCGCTGAGGTCCCAAAAGGGGCTGGATCGAACCACGTCGTTTTGTTCCTGCATTTCTTTTCCACAGCCACACAGTGTGGCTTGTTGACAGGTGCCCAATGACATTCAGTTTAAGTGGTTTCTCTGCCCTTAGCGCTACATAATCAGCAGCACAGTGTTGGAGTATTGCATCCATGTTCCTCCCTCTGCTCACTACACAGTCCCTGGTGTTATCTCACCATCGCTGAGCCTTGTTTTGGGGGAAATTCCCATGAATCGCGCAGGTTTATCTTTCAGTTCCACCAAAAGCACATAGATGGGTTTTAAACAATCTTTCTTCAAGTAAGGCTTTAGTAGTTTTTTGGGGGGATAATCCGCAGAGAAACATCTCAGGAAGAATCTAATCATAATGATATTGGCTGAAGACATTTTATGACCTGAGAGACCAACAGGACATTCAAGCTCAGATCCTAAAATAAAAACTGTTCTCACATCCCAGAAGACATTCATATTAAAGTCATTCTGGTCTTTAAGAAGACCATAAACTGTAAGTCAAAGCTCTATTTTGCATCTGGGGCAATGACATTGAAAACAAAACAAAGAATTATTGTTAATTGCATATGCTGAGAAATTTGACTTTTTATTGATGCTATATTAATAGTACAGTAGTAATTCTGCATAGTAGTGTTTTTCTCACTTAGTAAACTATTTTGAAAAGTCCTTAACGACTGTGAGGATTAATCCCTGTTTACCAACCTTTAAACTGTATCATGAGATACATACTCTTATAAATAACAATCTGCATTCAACAAGGTCCAGTGTGTGACGTTTGTTCATTATCAAAATCGGTGTTGCCCGTTCACAAACTTGTCCTTTATTTTCCACCACCATCAATTCCAAGTATTCCTATTGAATTGAAATTTACATTTACATTTGCATGAACTGGGGTAGGTGCTCCATATTCATGTGCCATGTTTGAAATACGTTAGCATGCATGCCATGCTAAAGGACATACAGGTTACATACTACTCTCAACGCTAGATGGGAGAAATTCCTACACATTGGACCTTGAAAGTCCAAAGCATCCACACAAACCAATTACTGAAAATAATGGCTGGCTGATGTCATTTTAAATAAACAAACCCATCAAGCTAGTTTTAGGTTGGGTAGAGTCCAACAAAACAAACTTAACATATCTATGAGGCTAAAAAATATAACCTAAATAACAATATCAAAGAAAACACATTATATTGCATAGAATACATACAGCCACAGTTGTGTGACTAGTGACTGGAAATGAAAGGAGATGGAAGATGTGCTCCTTTTTTTTTATATAGTGGGCTTTCATCTGAAAGGAACCAATCACCTGCAAGCGAATGGACCAATAGCCTCCATGGTCTGGTACACTCCTGTTTGCGAATAAGCAAACTCATGCAGGGACTTCAGTGAGATAATGATGTTGCCCCATGTCTGCTGGATGTGTGAGTAGGCTAACATGTTAGCCAAAATTGACTTCACAAGGCAATACATGTTGTGCTGTATGTCTGTCACCTTGTTTTTCTGATACTTGGAAACCAGACAAATGGAAACCAGACAAATGGAAACCAGACAAATCTGCGAGCTCATTTTTTATTTGCTCTGGCAGATGTGTTTCGTCCACCACCATCTGCTTTGGACAGATTTACAGCAGCCTGAGATGGGTTGGGCATTTCACGACCGCTTATCTAATATGGGCTGAAGGCATATTGAGACGAAGGCCGTAAAGATGAGCGCTGTTGAGGCATTTAAAAAAAACACCAAGATGGCTGCAGCTGATAAGCTTTCTTTTGAAGCTGCTATCATGTTTTTGAACAGACTGAATGATACATTTTTAATATATCTATATATTATCTTGGCAAAAGTTTAATACATCACCTCATTGCTGCACACTGTAGGCTGTTGACATTTTAACTTCACTGACTAAGACCCCCCCAAAGTACTGTGATTGGCTGTTACTACTGTGCTGTCATTGGCCATATACACCGGGGGGACCAGAGGCCTGTGCAACGAATCAAGAGCAACATAACCTGGATTTCTTACAGTTACCCGGCTTCACCTAACCTAACAACCGCGGCCCCAAATAAGCTGTGTCACGACGGTGGTTAACTACTAGTTCAATCAACCCAGGGTTTCCTAATCCAGCTGAGCATTTGTTCACATTAGAGGTGGTGTTTGAACTTTTTGACCAATCGCAAATATCTACCAGAGCCGCATATTTTACATAAGAAGAGCAAACTATAAGTCTATATATATATATATATATATATATATATATAAGAACACAGACACGGTTTTAGAGGCAAAAAGCAATACAGTCACTGTTTCCTAAAACAGGAAGGAAAGCTGGCAAAAAATAGCCGAGGCTGTAAATGCGTAAATCCCAATGCTTATCAATATCACTTCCTCATCCGCCAGTCACATCTGACCATAATTACACTTGTGCTTTCCATAAACTGTCATTGCTTTAGCCTATTATTTCAGTTGCAACCCTGGCGATTGTGAGAGCAAATAAAAAGTATAAAAACATAATTCCACCGGTGTCCGCATTCCACTGAAAATCTCTATCTTTCATAAAAATGTTAACTGGGTCGTCGGTCTCTAAATGTTCCAACTTTTCTGAGAGCACCTCTCTCTCCTCGCACTAAGCTCCACTGGATCTTCTAAGAACGGTGACGCCGTTATCAATCAAGGATTGATTGGTCAGTAGGCGGTGCTTTTACATATCTCCAACATAACCTGCTTTTGAGTAGGTTGGGTGTTCAGCGTAAATTACCACGGCGATTTAACTTAGTAACAAGTGATCCACCATCGTGATACACAAACCTGGAGTTACCTCGTTAACTACAAATCTTGCATCGTAGTTTAGGTCTCAGGTCACTGGTTGCTTAGTGCTACGTCACATGTTGACAACCCATTGATGACGTCTCTTATCAATCAGAAATAAAATGTAAAGTTCCAGACTAATTTGCATTTGCGATTTTGTCTGACAATGTCCAAAATGGCCAAAAATTCATTTTTGCAGCCTGAACTAAATTTACCAGTATCAGTATTACTTAACATAACTGGTCAAAGATTAAAACAGGGTTTTCATGCTTTCTTGAAGTTGGATAACACAGATGTCGATGGAAGAACTAACAGCTCATAATTAGGTTAAAAAAAAGATGGGACAAGGTTTGTTATCTGGGTTTGTCAACCGTAAAAAAAAAAAAAAATAGACCTCTGCGTAACAGATGCATGTAACAGATCTGGGTGTCACTGAAAAGTTGGCAGCAAGGCAGGCTTTGCATCGTAGTTTCAAACAAGGCTCCTGAGTCTTCAGAGCACCGGAGGAGACAGCTGCCAATACAGACTGCCTCGCCTCTCTGCTGTGATGGATGAGTCTGCCTCTTTCTCTCATCTTGCTCATGTAATTGAGGCTTCAGCTGCTGTCACACCACATGCTCATGGTCATAAAGGAAAAGGCAAAGAACACTGCCCTGCACTTACAAGCAGCACCAGTGAAACCAGAAAGTTTGACTGGATCAATTTTAGGTCATGATGTCTTGTTAAAAAATATGTTCACTCAACAGGATTGAGCCACCTCATGCACACGGGTGGAATATGTTTGTAAGTTCAGTGCTGTTTTAAAGCCACATTGTGTAAGAATTTCTCTCATCTAGAGGTGAAATTGTAAATGACAACCAACTGAATATTACTTTCTTGCCCCTCCCATTCTGAGTGCATTTTAACTCCTACGGTGGCCGAATGCAAAGTTGGGGTCCGTGAGAGTTCCTTCCAGTGTAATAATAGTTTTACGTTAGGTTGGTACTATTTCATTGTTAAAATGAGGTTCCCCATATGCAAGCTAATGTTAGTAAAGTATCAGTGCTATTGTTTTTCTGTATATTCTAAAATTGACGTGAGTAAAAGTATCTTAGACGTCAATCTAGCGTATTGCACAACCACATATCGAGACGCAACATGGCAGAATACATAGGAGTGACTAGCTCCTGTGTATTCTGAGAGTCTAAGCTTACGAGAATACTTTGATTAGTTGATGAAAGTAATTACACACGAATAAGCACATATGTTTGTTAAGAAACAAGGAGGTTTTAGCTAAGAATCAACTCAAAAAAATTACTCAATGGAGCTTCAAGAACCTGACCTCTTTTTTTTTAATTTGCTTTCATGAATAACTACCCTTGGCATGTGGTTTTATGGGAGTTTTTACATGTGATTCAATTGGTTTGATTTTGTTTAGTGTCAGAGGGCATTCTGAACAGAATTATGTAAATGAATACCCACCAAAACGCCTAATGACTTTGCTAGCAGCATGGCTTAAGGGTTGCTAATGTCAGTCTGTCGTTCGGTCAGTCCCCTGCTTTGGTCCAGACGAAAATACATCAGGAACTACTGAACACGGTTATGAAACAATCCAATCACAATTGGTTTATGTCATATCATCCACTGGCTTGAACTCTGTGAGTTGATTCTGAAATCCGTTCCAAGATCTCGGAGAACAAAGCATCACAAAGCAGGGTTCAGTTTACAGTATTCCAACGGTTTAATGACACACACAAGGATTCATACATTTTCTAACAATCATCTCTTCTCTTTGATGATGTGAGAGTAGATAAAAAAGAAACAGCCACCATAGGAAAGGAGGATTGGTTCAAGGTAGGTTCACGCATATACATCTTCAGAAAAGAAAACAATTAATTTATGATTCATTAAAACGGAGGAGAAAGAGTTTGTTCAGAGTTGAACGGATACACACAACAAATACATTGCCAGGCAGATATTCATTTTTTTTTTCTCCAGAGGACAAATTCTACTGACTTTGGTGATTCACTGACCTTCCCGGCAGGATTTTAGTAAAATATTTTGACAACTATTGGATAGATTGGTGACATTTGATAAGATAATATAAACCTTTTTAAATCCTCAGGTGTCATAGCTAGTCAATTTTCATTGTTTAATGCACAAAACAAGAGTGCTGACTAAATGCTGACTTGCACTCATACAGTGCCTGAACGCATCCTTATGGAAAACTGAAGCTGCTGCTACTTTTGCTATGCAGGCTGTGTCGACATGCTGTTAGTTCATGTTTATCATATGTAAAAGGTTTGAGTTCTGGTGTTTTACACATTGCTTTTGTCCACAGATGTGCAATTAAACAGTGCTTTATTTCACTTTCAATGAAAGAATGTGCATGCAAATTCTTGAAAGTGCACCAACAATACATTGACTTCTCAACTGTTTTTGAAGAGGCTCATAATTGAAAAACAATGTGGTCACTTAAACAGCTAGTAACAGTTTTTTGATTTTGAATGCAAAGATGACCATAAAAGGGATTTATTACATCACTCACCAAGCAGGTGAAACATCTGATCCATCCTCTCCATGTGTCATATCTTTAGAGGCGTCATCCTCTTCAGTGTCATTAGATCCAACATGCTGTGCAGCACTTTTGGCCTTTTTTAAGGATTCGAAATGGATCTTTAACACCCCTGTCAAAACAATCCGCGTACTGTTTCTTAGCAGTAGAGTGCCAGAGTGGATTATCCAAAATGAATCAACATTTTATGTCTGTCTGATCTGGGCTCAACTTCCATTCACTGAGGCGAAAATATCTGAGAAGCTTTTGCCAAGAGGCCAGATGAAATAGAGCTGATGGGTGATAATGTTCTGTCTTCTATGTGCTGTCGGATACAGAGATTGCCAGAACACAATAGAACATAAGATTACACCAGTCTGATGTTCTGCGCACAATATCTATCCATTTGCCTGCTAATGCATTCAACATGAGCTATGATAACCGTGTTTCCTGCGGTGTGTATTGCTAACCTGAGTGCATTTTGATTTAAATGAATTTTGAAGGCTCACAGTATTTCTGCCGAGTTAGGACATATCTTGCCCGATAGCTAGATGCTTAAAATGTAATATATAACACAGTCTAGCGATCTGTGAACACAAACTGTAATATATATGAGCAAACATGCAGCGAGTGAGCGATGCGGATTCAGTGGAGCTGCTCTGTGAAGCAGAGGATGTTTGGCTGGGTAAGGAGCTGAGGACCACTTGACACCTCGAGACTCAGTTTCTGTTGCTCTGCTTCCCTTCCCTTCAGATTGGTTTGGGGGTGGGGGGTGGAGATGACTGGAAAGTATGTTTGGATGAGATGAAGTGTGTGTGTGTGTGTGCGCCGTGTGTGTGGTGTGTTTGTGTGTGTGTGGTGGGTGTGTGTGTGTGTGTGTGTGTGTGTGTTGTGTGTGTGTGTGTGGTGTTGTGTGTGTGTGTTTGTGTTTGTGTTTGTGTTTGTGTTTGTGTGTGACAGTACAGAAATGAGAAATTCATGTGGAAGCCTGTGTCAGCTTCTTTGCATTAGTGGCCAGTTTTGGTTCTTGTAGCTGCAGAATTGGAGTGCTACACTAGTGCAGTGCCCGTTGAAAATGTGCCTGTTTGGAACGGACGCTTACTTGGCATGTGGTACTGCTGCTTGTAGAATTAATCAAAACCACATTATACCTCTAAATGACTTCCATAAGGACCCCAAACCACTTAATATGCAACTCCACTGTATAGCCCACTACTGATGCACAGTGTAGGCTACTTCTACATCAGAGGAAGACATTGTACTACTGTATTTACCTGACAAAGAACCCTGCAGATTCAGGTGAAGTGGCGGATTTGTTATGCGGGGGGTATTTTGGCGACATAATTAACCCAACCCAGGGTGAGTC
>NC_045745.1:12746481-12747925 GCF_008692095.1 Etheostoma spectabile | reverse complement strand
TGATGTATCTGCCCGGTTCAACTCTTGAGATTTTCTGGCATTGCACAGCTCTCTGAAGCAGTAATCTCCAACATTTGGCTTGTTATGTTATGTTCTGCCAGCTCACAGCTATTTAATACAATAGCAGGAAAAGAGTCCCCCCGCTGTTGTAAAGTGTTTCTGCATGTGGCGTCTGCTGATGTGCAGGTTACCTTACCTACCTTTACCTTACCTTCTACACACATATATACAGATATGTCTCGGTTTGTAAGATAAATAGCCTGCCTATAAGTGGCATCACGCCTGCCACTTGTTGTCTGTAGCTGGTTGTGCTTTGCATGTGTGGGATTCTGAAGCGTCCTGAAATTTGGGAATATGTTTATTCGAAGTCAACGACAGTCCAAAGTAGTGCTACTTTGCACATTTTTGTGGGTCTGAGGTGTATGTCTCATTTTAGCTGCAAAAGCTTTGGTGCTCTCAGTCTCTGGTCCTCACGGTGAGAGGGGGAGTGGCCAGTGGCTAGAGAGGCAAAGCCAATGCGTAATTCTTTTACCTAATATATTTAATGACATATTTTGCATTTCTAATTCAATAACTGTCAAAATCTGACAGGGAAGTAAAAAACACAGGTGATGCTAATTGAGTAAACAAGTCATATTGGATATAGCATCTTGCTACCGAGTCCTCTATTCTTATAGTGGCAGAGGTTTCTGTCTTGTGTGTCTAGAAATTCTGGCAGTTTTATGCAGTTGTCATAAGTTATTGTCGGTGACACAGTTGCATTCAAGCGTGATGGGGTCATGAATTGATTTTTTTGCTTCCAAAGCGTCTGCATGACATTAAAGGTTGACAAAAAAACACTACTTTAACATTTGCAATGCTCAGTGTGTCAGTCACAGTCAATGACTATAAAACTTCCGGTACCTGCTCCAAACTCCTCCTAAATTTTGAAGGCCAACTTTGCTTTGGCCACATCGTATTATTAGTGCATTTCACATGATTTTATGAAGTCAGTCTGTCACAACACAGCACATCACAACTTGTGGACAAGCAGCTCATCACAGTTGTACCCCAGCAATTTAGAACATGACTCACATGAGGTAAATAATTAGCAGCCCTGGACGAGATAACCTGAACCGGATCATACATTTCCCATAATGCAACCATTTTTCTTGGAGCCTCCACGCCTGGTAAATACCCAAGTCTTTCACACTTCACACACCCATTTTTTTTAGTATAGTATGTAGGTTTTCTGTTGTAAATTTGTTTGACAGATATCAGGGGTCAGTTTCAGAAAGCAGGTTTAGTGAAAACTCTGAGTTAGTTAACCCTGAGATGAGGGGCACTCTGGGGTTTCTCTTTCAAAGAGGGAGGTTAATCAAATCTGAGAGAGAGGGGTTATTCTGGCCCGTTTCAGAAAGAGAGGGTGACTTAACCTCAGAGTCAGTTACTATGGTAACTGAGC
>NC_045745.1:12731810-12746471 GCF_008692095.1 Etheostoma spectabile | reverse complement strand
AACCTGGTCAGGAGCAGGTTTTCTTCTCAGTCTCTTCCCTCTGACACAGCGCTCTTTCATTTCCTCATTCAGTCATTCAGTCTGTATCAGGTTCATTTTAGCGCAGTTTATCTGCATGAATAAATAAACATGTTGGTTTAATAACCATGTTAGGCAGACTATAAAACTTTTTATTTTTCAAAACATGGCATTTCCTTGTGTCGACGATCCCGTCGATGGAAGAAGCTGTATTACTTCACAGGGAGGTAAACATACGTCGGGAGATATTGAGGCCCCGACTGTAGATGTATTTTCATTTCCAGATGACTACATTTATGAGCGGTATCGTTTTTCTTCCCAGTACATAACCTTATCTGTCCTCATTTCATTAACGTCACCCATCGTGGATACGCTCTTCAAACGGCAGTTTTCTTTACAACATTGTTGATGCGGGGCATATTAGTGAAGCCACTGTGTAGCAAAGCGTCGTCAGAAGAATGTGACTCGCTCTGAAGCGTTTTTTCAACGTTTTTTTAGTGTTCCCTGGACACATACCAGTAAGAGCCATTAAACAGAAGGTTCCACAGTATTGCAGGTGAATGATGTAAACCATATGAAATAAAAGATTATGAATTATAATTCTGTTTAATGATGGTGCTGCAGCCTCAGAATGGGATTAGTAGGCCCAGGACTTTTACAGATTATAGGTTCAACACAATTTCACCAGTAATATTATACTTAGGATTAAATATGAAATTAATACACTATATTGGAATTTATGCATTTACTCTTGAAGCAATTTTCTCCAACGCAAATTCTCTTATGCAGCAGCCCCTGTGTTGCTTTTTAAAAACAATGCATGTTCAATCTCGCAATATGGGTGCATGAGTATTTCCACCGATCGATTTGATTGTGGTTGTTACCATGGTGAAACATAGTCATGCTGCCTTTTTATAGTGGTGGAGCACACGCTTAACTCTGAGTGAACCTACTCTGAGTTGACTTAACCAACTCAAATCAGCTGTTCTGGAACCAAAAACTCAGAGTTCCCATCTCAGGGTAAATCAACTCAGAGTTCAGGGTGAGACTCAGTTTGTTAAACTTCCTTCCTGGAACAGGCCCCAGTACATTACAACATTGCACCTGCATATGTGTACATGAATTGTACATGGCTGTTTACATAATTCAGTGATCACGGACATATTAGAGAAACGTTTCCTTGATGTTGTGATGCCTAAATGCCATATACTCTATACTTCAAGTTTTGTACATGAGTGAGTCTCAAACCGCTCATTGGTCAGAATTGATAATGCAAAATAATCTAGCAAATGTTGAAAATATTTGTCAAAAACTTGATTGATTGTGACATTGTTTCTCTCACACGTATCTCTTTATGCTCTCGTAATTCAAATATGCAATCTGTGTGAAGAAGGCCAATTAACCGCAATACTGCCTGTCTGTCTGCTGTTAAATAGTGGATCTAACTGTGTGTACATACACACGGGCTAACGCACATTATCTCTCTTTTCACAGTACGCACAAAGTCAAATGGCTATGAGGTGGGTGTACATTGGAGCACACCCAAAAGCTCAAGCCGTTTAGACACAGCTTTACCGAGACGAGTGCAATAAATTTAGCCAGATCGACATGGTGGGTAGAAAGCAGAAATCCCGGGCCATATGCTTCACTTCATATACTCCATTTAGTATGTTGTCATGGAGGATCAAAGCATTCGCCATTGCGCTCTCTTCCAGTAACATTTTAGTGCTATGCAACTCTCAGCTCAGCTGAGGGATTAGGGCAGCCTTGAATTTTAAGGGGGCGGGGGTAAATTTTAGCCTACAGGGGGTGGCATGTTTCTATTTATGGCAAGAGCTGCATAAACTCAAGCATGGTGTCTTCCAGGCATTTACTGGAGTCGTGGCCCTGTTTTCAGAGAAATCTTGTGGTATAATTATGCATTGGCACAAAATGAGCCACATGCAGGTATTTTATATCCCCAGTATGTTTGTTTAATTTATTCAGCATTATGAAGAAAGAAAGTGACAATTTTTTTCAAGAATACTGGTGTGACTTTTTTATACTAGGCTAAGCATTTTACTTCTTGTAAGATTCCCCAAACTATTTTTAGGTCTATGAGAGCGTGTCTGGCATGCACTGATAGTGAGATTTCCTCCCCATGCATGTCCAAGCCTAACCCTTTATAATTAATGGGAACTCTCCGGTTTTTGTGTCTTTGACTGTCGTCTTGTGTAAAACGCAGGTGTCACTGAGATCATCGGGGGGCCGGGGGCCTGGTGTCACATACACCAATCATACCAGAGCAAAGATTGACCAATTACACACCAGCTGTGCGCACAAGGGAAGGGGATGGTTGGAGGGAGGGGGGCAGTAAAAAGGGATGGAGATGACAGAAAGACATAGAGAGAAGGAAATCTGAACAGAGCATTTTTGACAGGAATGGCATGTTGTCCATTTTCTATTAATAGTCCAATATTTGTAGTTGAATGAATAATCTCCTTTTGACTCTGTTCCCAACTGGTTGCTTTCCACTGTACAAGCTTCAACACTGTGATTAAAAAAAACTTTATTCATGCCAAAGAGCCAATAAAGCTATTCTCTACTGAAACAGAACTTTAACATATCCCATTACCCCTAATGTTAATAATATTCATGGATGCAGTGTATGAAAACTTTAAATATTATTATTTAAATATGTATGGCAGTAAGCAAGAGCAGTCTGTGATACCTAATTTGACAGAAATCTATGCATTTACCTGTTATTTCAGACAATTTGATAAACAACTCTATGTATTATGCTTGAGTAAATGAGACCCTAATTAACAAAACTGGTTAAAAAAATGAATATTAATATTTTAAAAAATCACCGGGAGAGTTTGGTACAGCCTGACTCTGTTGATAAAACTAAGATTCGTGTTCATGTTCAAGTTTATGTTTTGCTTGTTTAACAGTTGTTAAATAACTCTTTAGGGAGGATTTTAATTACTATTTTTTTATTTCTAATTTTTATCATTTTGGGGCTGGTGATTTTTCCTTTGGGCATGGCTAAAAGCTCTCTGGGGGGTGCCAGAAATTCCTCTATGCAGGAAAACCCCTGCATAGAGTACCTCCCTGTAAAACTATAAATAGTTTTATTTTTCTGCTTGAGTGCAGGTTTAATAAATGATATGCAGTATGTTAATTAATGAGTTTTGGAAGGTGTATTTTTAGCCGTGCTAGGGATGAGGCTCGAGGGATGACAATGTCGGTCTGTTGGTCGACCACTTTGGTCCGGACTGAAAATATTTCAACTAAGCTATTTGATGGATTGTCCTGGCATTTTATACAGAGATTCATGGCGGCCAGAGGATGAATCGTACTGATTTTGAGGATCAAATTACCTTTCCTCGTTCATCACAATCAGGTTCACTTTTTTGTTATTTTAGTGACGTGTCTTAACAACTATCGGATGCGTTGCCATAACATTTGTGGTAGACATTCATGTTCTCAAGATTAATTTCAGTTTTCACTTTGGTTGCCTCCGAACTTTTCATGCCATCATCAATACTTAATCTGATTCTTGCCTCTAAAGCATTGCTCAGTTGTGCCATTTATAAGTGTAACTGTACCCCTTGTAGAGAATGCCTTTACCGTGTTTAGGTCTCAGAGAAAAAATACATGTCTCCTCTGCAGCAGAGTGCATACAGTGCCTGTGAAATCACACAAGCTCTGCCTGATTGTCATACAGATAAGCTGAAAGAAAATCAAACACTTTTGTCTTTGCGCCCGCATAGATATTGTTGTACATGCTTCAAAGTGTGTGTGTGTGTGTGTGTGTGTGTGTGTGTGTGTGTGTGTGTGTGTGTGTGTGTGTGTGTGTGTGTGTGTGTGTGTGTGTGTGTGTGTGTGTGTGTGTGTGTGTGTGTGTGTGTGTGTGTGTGTGTGTGTGTGTGTGTGTGTAAGCAGCCATTATCAACATGGAAGAAATACTGCTTATAATGAATACAAATACCCCTTTAAAAGAAAAAACACTTCTTCCATTTTTGCATTCCTATAGCAATTCCTCTAAGTCCTATTTAAATATGTATGCAGTTGCCTCTCCTCCACTCAATAAATAAGCACTTAATAAATGCTCATTAATATTTAGTTGTCTTATTGTGCATTTTAAGACCACAATGAGCCAGTTAAGCATTTCTCATAAAAAAAAAATTCTGATTAACCGTGTTAAATTAAAATATGTATTTATTTATTTTTTAATGCAACTTAACCATGCTGAGATGGGACTCAGAGAGCAGCAACACATTTAGTAACAATAACGTATCCTCAAACAATGGTTTGACTGATAGCTTGAGAAAAGTTATGCACACATTTTCAGTGCATTTCTGCATGGCAGAAGCTGTTTATGCAACAAAACTACGTGGCCAGGTTTAGGAAAGGATCGCTGTTTGAGATGTCAACGTTGACTTTTGCTTTTGTACACATGGAACAAACAGCGGTCTCCTGTGTGAAAGTCCTGTTTGTTTGACCCATCCATCCACCTCAACCTCCTCCCTATGTGGAATAAAAATAGTGGAACATACAATACCAGCTATAGTACAGCTATAGTACAGTGGTGCAGTCATATGATTTAAAAAGGCACTCCCATCAGTCGAGTTTGCAGATTTTCTGTTCTGCCGTACATGCAGATGAATGGTGGCAGTACCCTGAGGTCGGCGTTTTTCCGCCACTTGAACTCCTGTTGGATGGCCGCTTCAGACGGGTTGAAAATCTGCATCTTTTCCTCTTTAGCGTTTAACTTAGCGTGGTCCAAAAACACTGGCTCTAGTCGTTTGCTACTTCCTTTTTTTTGGTGCTGGAGGGAGCGCACCAATTTGTGACAATGCTTACAACATTTAACTTCACTACAAAGACAAAAAATTACAATAATATCAAACACGTTAGATTTTATCTGAACATCAAGATGGGGAAATGACTGTCTCGGACTGCGTTTTATAACCATCTTACACCAATTGATTGAGACGACAGGAGCACGCCCCAATTCTAGCAAGACTTCATGATTTCATTCTGTTATTGGAAATTAGTATGCAACAGTGGAATCGTTTGAAAAGTCATTTGGTGTTAGGTCGGCTTAAATTGAGTCTGGTGGTTTAACAACTCATGGACCATGTGTTCTGAATATGATTTGCATATTTGTGATATCTTCCAGTCTCCTAAAATAAACCTTCATTTTAGCAGTTGAAAAAGCCCAAAGTAAACTCAGACTAAAGTAAAGCACTTGGTCACTTCCTGTTCTATGAGGGCTTCTGTGGACAAGAGGCATCCAGTTTTTGTCCAATGCCTTATTCTGTGATGTCAGACTGATATATGGCTCCACTCAAAGTCGAGGTGGGAAGGACAAACAGATCTCTCCTGGAGGGCATTTTGAAGCTTCAGCTATTGTATCACTATGATAGAGAGTGGTGGGGGTTCTGTCTGTTGGAGTTGTGTTGGCAACAGACCTTATGATTGTCCTACCCTTCACTGGCAATGGCAATTTAAAAATAACAGTCAAGTTTTTCCGTTCGCCCCTGAGCCAGAGAACAGGAACTGGAAATCCTCCCGCCATATCTAAAGACTAAAGCGTTCAGAACTGCCAATTGCCAACTACCAAGATTCAACGACAGGTACAAACAGGTTAAAACTTTCCAAAATGATGTTGCAGCAGTGGCACAGAGAGGGAGGGTGATTACCACTTTGATGGTTCAACTTTTTGTACTTTCTGCAGCAGCTCGCCGTGTGGCCATGGACAAGTCTGAATATCTGGTCTGAGACAATAAACAACATTAAAGGACAATAACGGCAATAAATGAACTTAGGGGTTAATAACATAAAGTACTATCATCTACTTTATCGTACGATAAAGTCTATCGTTCTCTAGGATCCGTTTTCATGCTAATCCAATGTGTCTCTAGCTAGAAATATGCTACTGCAAACCGGTGGTTATCTGGTTATCTTCTAATGCTAGCTTTCAGGGCATAGGGTAAACTGCTGTTTTATACTACTAACAAGGCTCAAAATAGCACCACACTTCAATGGTAGCATAATGAGGGTCCCTGCACATAAACCGAAGAATTGAGAACTTTCAAAGTGTACAGAAAGTTTAATAAAAAGGGAGATTATAAAGACAGTAGCGTTCATGTTTACATGCAGGCGCCATCTTGGAAAACAGGCATGACCAGTCGAACCACGAACGTTGTGTTTGAGCATGTTACTGGTTGCACGGCGTTCGTTGTTCGACTGGTCATGTCGTTTTTCCAAGACACTAGTCACTTTACTAATCGTGTCATATTGCTAACTATTTCCTCTACTTTAAGCCACAACCTGCAATATTATAACATTGAAGCAGCGCCAACTGCTCACTGTCTGAAAGACCCTTTACTTCCCCAAACCTGAAAGACAGGGACTTTTCAACTACTTTTGCAATGGTTGATCATAAACATCTGTGATGAGGTGCAAGTACTTACATAATGATTTGAAAATTAGATCAGAAAGAAAAACAGATGAGCAACAGATTTTTGGACCGCTCTTGATATATTTAGGTCTTTTCTCAGAAGTTAGTGGAGTCTGGTGTCTTACCTGATTATGCTACAGTCTTAAGAAGCTTTTAAAAGCTGAGTTTAAACAACACATGAAAGGAAGTGACTCTGATAGGTGACTAAAACTATGTCTGAGTTGAATCATATTGAACTGTGTAGTGTTGCTGTTGAGTGGTAGGCTCTTCCTGAATGTCTGATGTGATTAGGACACTCCCTGACTCCTTGTTTGAGAGTATTAACGCTGATCTGCATGTGTCAGCATTAAACACTGACACATGCAGATAGAAGGATAGTCAGGGAGGGGCAGATTACACTGTAGCTAGATGACCTGCTGTGCAGTCTTGTGCCACAAAAACTGTTTTCACCTGGTTTTGTAATCTGTTCCAAGTGTCCTGATTACAAGTGGATTGCTGTAAGTACATCAATTCACACCTGGCATTAAAATGTGCCTCCAACACTTCAGTCTGCTGTTAGACTGAAGTTGTTTGTTAATGACATTTTTCACTTTAAATGCATTTATTGTGAGGGAAACTACTGTAGCAGGTTAAAAGTAGCATTAATGGTGTATGTAGTACACATTTTCCCTGAGCAGATACACAATGATGGGTCTCTAAGCATGTGGTACCCCATTATTAGCTAAGCCAATTCAACATTGACTGCTGTTTGTGATCATGGTTGTTTACGATTTAATTATGAAGCTGTAGATGGGGAGATGGTGGTGCTAAATGTGGGACCTGTGATTGGAAATGCTATTTTTACATAGACCTTTTAATTAGAATTACATTGCTGGAAAATAGCCTGGATTTCACTTTATCTACTGTCAGCTACTGGTATTAGTAGACACAGCTGCAGAAAGTAAATTAAATAATACATTTAACATGTTTACTTTATGGGTGTCAAATGGCCTGGACATCCCTTACACCCCTTGGGGACCACCATAGAAACCATCCACCATACCCCCACTCTACTAGAAACCCAAAGGACCCCTGGGAACACAACCACAACCATGGACATTTAGGCTGCAGTCTGACAGCACATTTGTTTCTACTTGTTCCCTGAAAAAGGCCATTAGTCAATATTAGTCAGATAGGCAACACACATAGTTAAAACTGCATTTGAGTAATTAAATGAAGCAATGCTATTCTTTTTCCGTTGCCTGTCTGCTGTTGTTTGGAGCTCAGCAGTGTGCGGCTCAGCTTTGTGTAATGGGACTAACAACCTCGATAAACCTAAACTGGAAATGTAATGAGAAACTATTCATAATGCGATAAAGCCAGCCTGTCACACAATGTAATCTAATGACCAGCAATGTTGTATCTCGTTCTTTTTGGAAATATATTGCTTTCCTTGCAAGAATAATGATACCTGCTTCTCTGTTTATGCCGAACTGGCATGGATGCTTCATATTATTTTGTAGTGAATAGATGTATTCAAGGATGTACTATAGTGCAGAGTAAGATCACTGAACAATCTGTTTAAGCATTGTATGGTGTCAACCCACATCAGTAGGTAGCATATTGGTGCTCCTGTACTATTTGCACATATTTAAATGAGTTAATACATTTGGTGCAAAATTAGCCTCTCTCTTTGCCAATGAGCCTTATTGCAATGTGAAATAATCTTAAATTATTAGCATCTTCAGAGAGTTGAAGTGCATTCATAAGGGGTGTCCTACGCTTCAATTCACGCTTCTTTTACAGTCTGAAGGTACGTGTTTAAAAAAAACAGCAACAGCACTGACAGACTGGGATATTAAATCTCTCTGTCACGTTTAAATTCCTTGCCTGAAATTTTGAGGAATGCCTCTGCACCTCATCCTCAGGACCTTTTTGTTTTCTCTCTGCCATTGTTCTGCTGATTGTTCTCGGTGCAAAGTCAACATTTATACATTACCACATGGATAATTGCATTTAGATGCAACAAAAGGGCACATTACACTCACCTGCAAAACTGAATGAGCTGGTTAGCGCTGTAATATCATTAGTGGCATATTGTAGTCGGACCTTGAGACGTTGCAGGTGAATCCATAGATGCCAATAGTGGCCGCAATTAATTTTTTTTGTCACCAGTTTCTGTCCGCTTCAGGCTCTCCATGTTCTCCTGGAGCACCCTGTGATGTAGCTTAGCTAACAAAATTAGTAAAAAGAGCAGAGAGAGAACCATGAAAGGCAGAAAGAGTGTGGGGGAGAGGCCTTTGATGAAAACCCGACAGCAGCTTTAATCACAAGAGCGCAGGCATTTGTTCTGTCAGCAGAAAAGAAAAGCGTCACAGGGGAAGTGTGTATTCTGAAACAAGGCTGTTTTGAGCGTTCCTGCTTCTGTGGACGGCAACTTGAATGTGCACATGTACGGAATCACTGCAATGAGTGGCAGTCCAGACACACACGCACATACAGCAACTGGAGACATGTGAGGATTTGTCTCAGCATTGTCTCAGTGGATGAACACACACAGGGGGAGTCCTGTCTCTCCTCTTCACCTCCCAAACCATCCTCCCATCCTTCTCCTCCGACTTGTAGGGATTTTGGCATAATTGGCGACAATCATTCCCACCAGGTGGAAAATACTGACGGATGCAGGTCGACCTCTTGGGCTCCCTGGCGCTCTCTCACACAGAGACAGAACAGAGAGAGGAAGAAGCCTTGTCTTGTGTAGTAATATATATCTCTGCAAGGTTTTCAATCACTGTGGTTGGCTTTGATTCAGCTGTAAAGATGAAGTTAAGTGTAAGGTGCGAGTCATATATCTGTTTGCTGATGCGTATTGGCTAATGGTACAGTAGATTGGGTGAAAAAATGTATGGAAAAATAGAATGAGTTACGTTCGAGTTTGATAAAGACAAGGAGGAAATGCTGAATGGTTTGTATTTACCTTTTGTCACATCTTGAACATTTCAAGAATATAGATTTTGTACTTGTTTTTTAAATTATGTAATTCATAATACACTCATGTATAGGCCTATTTTTGAACTAAGATTGGAGATGAGTTCATGTCACTGCTGTCACAATCTTTCTGTGTTTTTGTTTTTTTACTGCATCTACTGGTCAGGATGTAATATGTCAAGTAACATGTCTATATACTATGGTTAGCATTTGTAAATTGGCACTAGACAGAATGTAGAGCTGAGGCTTATAAAAAATGTAATCATATTTTTAATTACAATAATAACTTGATGATGGCGTTAGTTCAATGGTCATGGGGTCATCAAAATTATAACAACTTATTATGAGATGAACATGAATGTATTTACCGAACTTCATGTCAATCCATCCAACAGTAAATACATTTTATTCAAAACTGCAAATGTCAACCTGATGATGGCACTAGCGTAAAGTCAGAGGATCTCCAAAGTCAACAGAATACAATGTCTGTGAACCATAATTGTCTGTATAAACTTTTGTTCCAATTCACCTAGAGGACGTTGAGATATTTCCCAGGATAAGTGAAAGCGTTGACCTGCTGGTGGCACTAGATGAATGGTTCATCCTCTGGAGACTGTGAATATCTGTAAATGTTCTAGTATTCCATCCAGTTGGCCAGCTGAGATATTTAAGTCCAGTGCCAATATGCTAGTGTGCTCAGTTTTAAAGATTATAATGAATACCATAGCAACAAATAGTACCCTTGGATGTAAGTTCAGCACAGAGGCAGATGTGTTGCATTGTCAGATGTATGACATGGACAAAGGTGGTAGAATACAAATAGGTTAACCTATTTGCAGTAGTCACTTATTTTTATAGGTCAAAGTCTTAACAGCAACATGAATCATGCTCTATGAATCACACACAGCCCAACAGCTTTTAATGGTGGTTACAATTCTTTCCAGCCCACCTCTGCCAGTCACACAGTTCAGAAAGGAGCTTACAGAGGAGTGCAAAACAAAAGAGTTCATAGCTATGGATTATTCTCACTAATGGTTAAGACCTTTTGCAGTGGCAGCTACCAAGAGGATTGTGGGAATTCCACATAATTCCACATTTTATATTCATGAGATGAAAATGGAAAAGAAAGCAAGAAACAATGAGGAAAAAGAAAACCATGGTTCAAGGAGCCTTCAGTTGGGGGGGGGGGGTGCAGATCAATAAATCAGTGCATGCTCTTGTGGTAGTCAAATATTCACTTTAAAGAAGCCGTTTGGCGATTTTTACACTTTTTTGCTTTCTTGCCAAGATGTTACAGCACGTTAACCCTTATAAAACCTCAGCGTGTTGGTTTTATACTTTGGGTTTTGTCTGGACTCAACAAGCATGTGTCAATGAAACATCACCAGGCCTTTTTCACTTGATTTTAAATCTTTTTTTGGTTTAAATTACTGGTTAAAGTTAAAAAAAACCTGTCTGACTGTTTGGCGGTGCCCAGTGGGCCTCTAGTAGACGAGTATGTGTGGGTTGATGAGAATACAGGCTGCAGCGCTGCTATGGGAAACAAATTAATTTCACCGCAGCAAATGTCATGTGTGTGAGATCAGTGAGGAGGCCAACCTAGAGAGGTGTGTGTGTGTGTGTGTGTGTGTGTGTGTGTGTGTGTGTGTGTGTGTGTGTGTGTGTGTGTGTGTGTGTGTGTGTGTGTGTGTGTGTGTGTGTGTGTGTGTGTGTGTGTGTGTGTGTGTGTGTGTGTGTGTGTGTGTGTGTGTGTGTGTGTGTGTGTGTGTGTGTGTGTGCAAAAAAAGGGTATTTACCATAAAACACCAGGAATGTTTCCCTACTTACAACACAGGGTAATTCAGCCTGGAGCAGCTCACCAAGATTACAAATAATACACAGCAGCACGCAGACATTCACATACACACGTGCACTTGTACAAATAAAATGTGTATACAACATCCTGGGGGTATGAAAGTAGGAGTGCTGTTATAAATGCGTTCCACTTGGCCTGCACAAGAAGACATGGCTGGTGGCTAAAGGAACGGTCAGCCTGACACTAAAGAAACATACAAATGTAGCTAATACAGCTGCACTGTTCCTGCTGCTGTGGCACTATGAAATCTAATGTCTACCGTGCACTAATTGATTTTGGTTCTTGCTGTGAGGCCTGCAGGGGTATACAGGTTTAGTCTGTTTGGTTTAGTGTGCATGTGGGTACTTTGGGAAGGCACAGATCAATAAGAGAATTATTATCTACAAACAGTTTTTAATTAGGATTACTATATTACTCACCTTCCTCCTGCAGGAGCATCTTAAGTCAACTCATCTTTAGTGACGGGTAGTTTATAAAGTAATGGGGAATGGTACCTGAGGAGGTGCATGCTGAATAGTTTCTGCAGAGGAAAAATAACCATCTCCATTAGCATCTCTTAATATACACCTGAGGGTATTCTAAGGGCCACTTGTTGAGAAGATTTAAAACGGAGCGCTTATTCGTCTTTTCTGAGAGCATAATGATATTTAGGTGTTTTTTGCTGCTTACTTGAAGGAAGATTGTCCCTTTGCAACATACTGCTTGAACACATCTCTACTGCAGCTGGTGTGTTAAAGTTTGACTACAGCACTTTTAAGGAATTCCCAAATCAAATTAACACAGTGTTTATAAGCCCTTTGCTGATTTGCAATCTTGTAACTAAGCTAGTTGTTGAGGCTATCTTATTAGCCTCGGTATGGATGGCATGGTGTTCTCAACGCGTAGCTACATATCTTATGTTTAGGCATTAGTTCTCTTTGGGTGGTGTTCCTGTTAATTATAAAAGTAAAAAAGGGGTGTTCGCATAAAATAGTACTTCACCCAGTACTGATTAATAAAGTGCTGTGGCGTGCTCACGGCTACGGTAAGAACCGTGTGTTCCCCGCCATCCACACCTTTCCCTCATTGATTACCACACCTGTAAACCTAATTCACAGTGATGTGCCACACCCAGTGCAATACTCCCCCAAGTGGCTAAAATAAATAACTAAATTAACCTAATTTAAAAGGTAGATACAAATGGCTCCTACACTAGTCAAAGGAGTGTGTGTGTTCTCACATCATTACTGCCTAAGAAATGCAATGCCACTTTGTCTGTGAGTCCAACACTTTGCTTAAGGTAACATTATAGACAGCTGGATTTGTTAAAGTTACATTAGTTGTGATCAGAAACTAGTGAGACAGCAACTTCACACCCCAAAATTAAGCAGGTGCAACAACACACAACAAGACATATCAAGCCAGCTAACATTGCTTACTAGGCCAACAGCAAGATGGGCAGCTCGCTGTGTGTCTTTCAGCCTTTTATGTCGGGAAGCGCTTTCCAGCAACTAAAATACAGAAGAAAAGTCAAGAATGAAACTTTCATGCTAAAGATTTGATTTAAAAACAAAAAATAGATTATTATCATAGATGATTAATAGATTAATTGTTTAAGTCATTTGTCATATATATATATATATATATATATATGTGTGTGTGTGTGTGTGTGTGTGTGTATGTATATATATATATATATGTATGTATGTATGTGTATATATATATATATGTATATATATATATATATATATATATATATATATATGTGTGTGTGTATGTATATATATATGTGTGTGTGTGTATATACAGTATGAAAGCATTGTCTGTTTCCAGCTCTTCTAAGGATTCCTTGCTTTTCTGTTCATATATGATAATTAACTGAATATCTTTTGGTAATGGACTGTGGACACTTTATTTTTACTATTGAATTCCATTTTACAGACTAAACAACTAATCAAGAAATCAAGATAAATAATTAGCAGATTAATTGATAACAGCCCTGGTCTGCATATTGTTCAGACAACCCTTTCATTAAGCTTCTTTGTTTTCTCTTTAATCTGTGACCCGACTTTACAGTATCTCAACAAACTCTGACCACATAGTGATGAATATCAAGAACACATTTTCCTGCTCATGCCTGACCTTAACTTTAGTCTCACAAACAGCATAACATGTCCACTTGTAGAAGAAATATCAAGATGAAATGGATATGAGATTTACTCTGCACATTCAGTGCTGTAGCACCCTGCTGTTCTATATCTTTAAATTGCAAAATTATCTCATAATCAAATCTGCGGATTGCCATGAAATTTGCTGAGCACATTCATGTTGGCTAGGAAATGAAACCTTTTGATCCTAACAGCCCTATGATCTTTAAACAGTGGTGGAAGATGTACATGTACTCAGATCTTTAGTAAAAGTAAAACTACCACAGTAAAGAAATACTCTGTTACAAGTAATCCTGCATTCGAAAAATTGTTCAAGTTCAAATGTATTGGCAACAAAATATACTTCAAGTGCTGCATTGGTGGCTTAATCCATAATAATACAGCATAATTTATTAGTTACTAGTAGTTATTAGTAGTTATTAGTTTACACTCTGAATCTACTAAGTAAACAGTAACTGAAGCTATTAAATAAATGTAGTAAAAGGTACAATAATTTCCTCTGCCATATAGTGAAGTATAAGTATTAAATAGCAGAAGATGTAAAATATCTATATATAAGTATGTATGTTCTCTATTCTCTCCAACACTTTAGGTGGGTTTTAATGTAACATTGCAATTCTATGCAACACTTATGGGGATTTAGAGAATTGGTCTTGTTTTCATCCAGAGACATTTTTACTGCAAAATATCAAAATAAAAGAGTTTGAATGCTAGAATGCTTTAGTGACAAGGTGTATGAAGGTTCCTCTCTCTGTAAAACCATGCGGGTCGTGTTTTTGGATTTGTAATATCTGTGTAAAGATACCCTAAAGGAACCTTTTATTAGCCTTTATTGCCAACACATTCAACTTGCATTGTGGGAATTCCTAAATGGTACCAACAAAGCACTCCTTCACAAACACTTCCAGCTGTCACTGTCCAGCTGTTTAGCTGTGTTAAAGCAAAAATGTATTGGATGGGTTGAGTTGTGGGACTGTCAGCTATTCTGAATGGGGAGGGTCTTTGTAAAAGAATAATGCTTCATCCCATCATGGGAATAACTGCCTGAGTGATGTAACGGTTAGAGGCAAGACCTTGAAAGTGGATCCACATCTAAAGCCATTCTGATGGCAGTTACTGTCAGGGTGTCAGTGGGTCCTTGCATGGATGTATATTATGACAGGCTGTCTTAGATGTTCTGTGTGTGTGTGTGTGTGTGTATGTATATGTGTGTGTGTGTGTGT
>NC_045745.1:12728917-12731800 GCF_008692095.1 Etheostoma spectabile | reverse complement strand
ATAGATAGATAGATAGATAGATAGATAGATAGATAGATAGATAGATAGAGACATACTGACCACCACATATTGCATAAGGGGAACATACAAAACATACATACATATACATACAAATACCTATGCAAAATAATAGGAACAGATGCTTGTTCCAGTGTTTCTAGAGTTGTGGGGTACATCTGGTATCGCTAGTTGCAGGGTTGGTTAATGCAGTTTAAATTGTATTCTCTGACAACAACAAAGACTTTAAATTTAATTTTTTAACCCTTTTTATTATGGAACAAGTGTTGTGACTTCTACCTTCACATCTGTGCTCATCTGCTGACTTTTGTTTTATTTAATCCGAGTAAGAAATAAAGTTTACTACTCAAATGAAATTTTGATGTAGTTACTCTCAACAAACAGAGTGTTTTTACCAATTGGGGCACAATTTGCCATTTTGGGAAATCAGTCAATCAACATTTATTTTAATAGCACTTTACAACAACCAGCAGGTATCCAAAGTGCTTCACAACAGAAACTAAGAATAAAACAACATATACAATAAAAAGAATGAAACGCAGACAGTAACAGTAATATCAGAAAAGGTTACATAGAAACAGGAGGAGGAAATTGTCACACCACTACTACGTATTAAAAGCCATTGTAAACAAATAGGTTTTGAGTTTAGACCTAAAACGAGCTACATCTGTAATAGTGTGAATATCAGGGGGTAACTTTTTCCATAATCTCAGGGCAGCAACTGCAAAAGCCTGATCACCCCACCGTTTATACCTTGACCGTGGGAATTTCAAATTCAGTTGGTCTGAGGACCGCAATGACTGGTTATGCTCATGCAGGGTTAAAATCTCAGACACAAACTCATGGGCCAGCCTTGAAAACAAACAATAAAATATTAAAATTGATTCTACAATGCACAGGTAGCCAATTTAGGGTGTAGAGAAAATGTGCTTATATCTTGTTGAGAGCTAGATGAGAAGATAAATACCACTCATGGTATAAATTTTCTTAAATAACTCCCGGCAAGAACGCAAATAAGCATTTTCCAAAAATGTCAAGCTGATCCCTTCAACACCAAAGGCTTAGTGTTAATCAAGCCATAATGTAACCACGAGGATGCAATAATTCTTCATAGAGTTGCTATCTGTATTCCAATGCCAGATCCTGGGGTTATTGACATAAATATGCGTATAGGGTTGATTTCTTTTTTCCTTTTTTAGTTTTGTTGTTAAAGTCAAACATCTTCCCATTTGTTCTTTTATCACTTTGGCTGGCAGAATCCCAATTTCCCAGCCATTTATCAATTACTTTGTTTGCTTGCTTTCTGCCATAGCAAGAAGAAAAAAGGCCATTGTAGCTATACACATACACATGCACACATGCAAGATCAACCTCACAGTAACTTGTTATCCTATTTGGTTTTACACATAAAATCTTTTTTCCAGTTAACTAAGCTGCTCCACAGTCTTTCCATGTGCCCCCAGTTGGAAATCGCCAATATACTATGAAACATCCAAAAATCCAGCAATCTATAGTGTAGTAAAGCTGTGATGACAGACCAGCATGCCTGGCAGAAAAAGGTGAGGCAATCTGGGATAAAATGCATTTAAAAAATCTATTAGTACATCCCATAAAAAGGGTTTATTCGCAAAACATTACATCCTTAGTCACTAAACAAAAGTTATTTTTTTTTTATACAATACACAAACAACATGTATTGCCTTGAAGGCTTCCCCAAGTATTCATAAAATGATTTGTGTGATGATAAGCCTTCAGGTGGATTTGATGAATATACTGTTCCTGACACTCTTGCCTGCAGGTGTTTCCTTGGTGACCCTAGACTAAATATATGAATAATAATGAATAATTAAAGATAAATGTGACTCTAACCTGAAAGCTGAGGTGAACTGTATTTCTCATATTTCCAACCGACGGTTGGTCAGTACTCTCTTTTCCACAAACGTGAACAATTTGTATTTTGTTGTTTGATTTGGAAGACTTGGTGCACCTGTAAAAACTGATGTTGATTTGGAAATCTGGGATGGACCATCTGCCGGCTCTGACATGGAAGTAGGAAGTGCGATTCCCACGTGAGGCATCCTGGGAGTCAGTCCTTGCCTCAGTGAGCTTTTCTCAGGGGTTGCTGTAGGGCTTTGTATCCTCTGTTTTTTCTTGTCGCTTTCTATTTCCTTCATTTTGTTCCCTGTTCTCCCCCCCTTCATCTTGCCTGCTCTAGTGCTAGAGCTGCTTATTGTGTTATGCTAACACAGTCAAATCACCCTCTGTTCTTCACTCTTTTCTCTATTCCCCCTCCCCCCCCGCCCGCCTGTGGAAATCAATAATGTGCATTCTCTAGACCTCAGCCATTTAATTTTGACATTTGATCCAGTCGTGGGTTATTTATGTGAAGGAGATATAAATGAATTCTTCCTGTCCACCTCCCCTCTCTCTGTTCTGTTGCTCTTTTGTCACCCTTTACTCTGGAGGTAAGGCCGTCTCCAGTGGAAGTGTGCTTATGTAAGCCTTTGTGATACACCATGTGGTAATACTAGTCATTGCCTGTGGTCGAGATCCCTATTTCAGCATGCATGACTAATATCTTGCATGACTAGTCACATGCATCCCACTCTATATACAAATTAAGGCAATTTGCAATTTACGTGGGGTTATTTACGGTGTCTCTATTTGCTAAGATTAGGTCGCTACTATTTTACAATCTGGGTGACTCGACTGGGGTTACGATGGTGTCAGATTGTGCATGCTTGGGTCTGTGATGTTTATTATTACATATAGCAGAGGGACAAGGATAATTACAGTCCCTGACAAAAGTCTTATTGCTTATCTATTTTGTAGAAACACCTGCTATTAACCTGACTTTTAATTAAT
>NC_045745.1:12709858-12728907 GCF_008692095.1 Etheostoma spectabile | reverse complement strand
GGTGTAAGAAATAGCTCATATGAAAAGCTATAACCCTCCCAAATGATGTTCAATGCACTGAAATAAATTAGTTTCACTAAAAAAATATTATTTAAACAAGACAGAAAGGTCAAATTTTGGCAAGACAAAAGTTTTGTCGCCTAACAGAAATGAACAAATTTACTACAAATACTAATATGTCAGCAAATTAAATAATGGTGCTGTGAGATTCAAATTTAATATCTTGTATGACTTCATGAGCTTGAAGGACTGCATCATGCGTTTGGCAAGATTCATACAATGTATTGATGAAGTCATCAGGAATAGCTAGGAAAGCAGTCTTGCATGCCTCCCAGAGTTCATCAATATCTTTGGTTTGGTCTTCCATGCTTCCTCTTCATCTTACCCCACATATGCCAATGATGTTCATGTCAGGGGACTGGGCCGGCCAATCCTGGAGCATCTTGATCTTCTTCGCCTTGAGGAACTTTGAAGTGGAGATGGAGAGATGCGATGGAGCACCATCCTGCTGCAGAATTTGGCCTCTTTATGTGGAATATAAGAGGTAGCTATGATTCTTGGTATTTGAGACTATTGATATTGCCTTCACCACCCTGCAGAACTCTCGCACACCCATACTGGATGTAACCCCAGACCATGATTTTTCCGCCACCAAACTTCACTGTTTTCTGGGTGAATCTTGGTACCATGCGGGCTCCAGTAGGTCTCCTGCAATATTTGCGGACAAACTGTGGTGTAATTCAACAGAAGATTCATCTGAAAAATCCACTTTCTTCCTCTTCTCCACCGTCCATCCTTTTAGCAGGCAGTGGCCCTTGGCAAATACCACACGGTTTTTCAATTGTCTTTTGTTTAGTGCTGGCTTTCTTGGCACTGATTCGACCATGGAGGCCATTTCGGACAGAATCCGAACAACCGTTCTGGTTCACAGGGACTTCAGGGGACCAGGTCTGGGTGAGCTCTGCTGCAGGAAAATGGGCTGCCTTGGATTTTTGAGCCAACAAACGGTCCTCTCGAGCAGTTGTCTGCGGGGTCTGCCTGACCTGGCTTGTCAAAACATCCCCAGTGTCTTCAATGTTTTTTTAATCCTCTGTACTTGACGCTGAGACACATTGAAGGTGTCTGCCACATCAGCAGTGGATCTGGTCTTCAGCCTCTTGATAATCAAACTTTAGTCTCATGGTGATCTTAGGCATGTTTGCAGATGTCTAGTTGCAGTTGATGTGATTGTCTAGTGTACTGGGGTTGTTTTTATACACACCTGAGACCTTACTGATCCATTATTAGTCACAGGTGAAGCTCATATGACAAGGCGACAACACTTACTATGTCTTTGCAAAAATTGACTCAATGGGCTTTACCAAGCTGTGAATAGAATACTTTTTGACAGTTTATTTTTGCTCTGAAACATTATTACAAAAGCTGTTGGGATTAAAATGAGCCATTTCTCGTAAATGAATCTTGATATAAATATATTTCAGCGGCACTTCAGGTCAATTTGTACACAAGCGACAAGACTGTATATTAGTATGTACTGTATATTAATATACAGTATATTGTACTGTATATTAATATACAGGGACTGTATTTTAGAGGAAAAAAGCAGTCCTTTACTTCACCTTTTGTTTCTTTCTTCCCCACATGACATGATATAATAAAAACAAGAACTCTTTGTGTCTTCACCCCAAATTAGATGATGTGGCGTTGCATAAACTGGATTAAATGACGAACATGGTAATGACATTTTCCACCCGTTTTGTCACATTTAGGGGAAGGTAGAGGTTAAAGTACAACCACGATTGTCCCTGAACCTTTAAGCTAAGTTGGTTTAAAAAAAAATTTGGTTTTGTTTGTTTGTTAAGCAGGTTTATGGAGAAAGAAACCTGACAAGACAGACACACAGACACACAAAAGCAGTTCTTTTCCAAGCTAACTTCTGATCCGCAAAGGACCAACTGACGACATGCATACATCCCTAGGGCTTAAAAGGTCGTCAGTTGGTCCACCACTTCGAGTCAGTCCTCAGTCCAGACTGAAATTCTGCTAACTATTGGATGGATTTCCAAGAAAATATTGTACAGATATTCAGTGGTGAAATGAAAGTACTGTATTTACTTTTTGTTGTGGTTTGGGGTTATTTTTCCCTTTTTTTTGTCTTGCCTCCTTGTGTTTGTTTCTTAGATTTCTCCCTGATGTTGTGTTGTTTATCCTGTCTCCTGTTCCCCGGGAAGGGTCTGTTTGTTCTGCTTCCTGTTTTGTTTTGGTAGTATGGTTTCTGTCTTGTCTAGCTTTGCTTTGTGCCTGTCTGATTGGCCAGCCCCGCCCTAATGTGATTCACCTGATGTCTCACCTGTTCCCTGTTACCTCGTTACCTTGTTACCTCTTGTATTTAACGCGTGTGTTCCCTTTGTCCTTTGTCAGATCCTTTTGCCTTTGTCCTGTCAGCGTGTTTAGTTGACGCGTCCTGTCAGCACGTTCCTGTGCCAGATAATCCCCGTGAGTCCTCCCCTGTGTTTTTTTCCTGTTTTTGCATTTCTTTTACCCGGACCTGTTTTGGACTTTTGCCACTTTGGGTCTTTTGGGTTTTTATGTCCTCGGAGTTGGCCAGTTCTCGTGCTCACTGTGATTTTTGTTGGTTCTTGTACTTTTGTGGACTTGTGCCAATAAAGCCTTTTTGAAGTTTCCCCGCTACTCTGTGTTTGGGTCCTCCTTCCTTCCCCGCAACAACTTTTACTACTATAATACATTTCAAAGCCAAATATTGTACTTGTTACTCCATCTATTGGAAACTTTAGTTACTTTTCATTATAAAAAACCTGATATGCTGCTATATGAAGCTATGTAGTACTGTGTTACATTAATAATCTACTTAGTGGGATACAAGGTATCTTAAAGTGGCTCAACATTGACCAAGTGCTACATTAAAATATTCTTGTGATGCCACTGATGTCATTGCTGTATAAAAATAAATCTAGGTGTCTATTAAGAGTAATACACCCATTTTTTATAGTAATACTTGATGAACAGGTACCTCCATAATTTAAAACATTAATATTAAGATTAAATTGTTATCACTAAAACGTCTCTGCAGAAGGGGATTAGAAACTCAGACCTGTATGTTGATTTTTAAACTGGTGAAAAGTCATCAGGGTTTTGTTAAGTAAGTCGGTTCTTGCAGATATTGTTTTTGCACTTGTTCCAAACTGACTTGGGTAGATTTACTGTATCTGGTTATGAAAAGAGGACTACATGTGCATGCTGTAGCTGATTTATCAGAATGTGTTTGGCTAAAGCAGGTGGTGTGTCAGTTTCCTGCTGTTAGACATGGTAGCTGCAGCCTTCCTGGGTGTGTTTTCTTGTCTGTCAGTCAGTAAGAGGACATGCAGTCTCTATAGTATTATATTTCTACAGAAGCAGAGAGGGCTAATACTTTATTTTAAGTGCCATTTAATGTAATCCCATCTTAATTATCTCATGATTTCAAGATAACAGATAGTGGTTAAAACAGTATTACTGTATGTGTAGACTTTTTTTCTTTGTAGATTTGCTCATGCTTTAAAATCTTTGGGTTTTATAGGTGGCTCCACTGTGGGGCTAGAGCCACTGTTACCAATACAACAGATAATTGACACACTGGATTTGTTTATTTATTTATTGGTTGGTTTGTTGTCTTTCAACAAATTTGCGGAAAAAAACGTCTGGCCCGATTATCATGGAACTTGGTGTAAGGGTGTAGCACGGGCCAATGAAAACCCAGTGTAATTCTGAAGCGGATCCGCATGAAGGGTCATGGATGCATTAATTACTTTACTTTTGTTAACATTGCAGGATACAGTAGGGTGTCTGTGCTGCGTTCATGTGGTGAGAAAGAGCATGGGCTCTCCAAGTGTCCTTCTGGTTTTTCATATGTATTTATAACCAGTCCCATAACTATACTGATAAATCCTTGCAACCTGTCAAAGCAATAAAAAATCTCAGGCACCTGCAATGGTTCATTCTATATTATAATTTGATGGTTTATATTTACTTATGGTTCATAAGTATTGCATTATCCCTGTTTCACATAGAGTGTAGACTTGGGACAGTACATCTCTATTAAAACCCTGGTCAATACAAATAAAAACAAGACATATCATATTAAATATTACTTATACTGTATACATTGGTGTCAGATCCTATCACAAGCTATCATAAAAGTGATGTCTAATAGTGGATTCTCTCTATACCGAAGAGATGATGCATTGTAACCATACTACAAATGACAATGAAATATGAAAGACAACACCAATTTTCTGCAAACTGTCCCATTCAGCTTTATTAAAGGGCTTCACTGTCTGATCATAGCTACACTTGAGAACAAATGAATAGTTAACATTTTGATTATATCCACTTCACGTTGACAGCCACAGTGCTTTCTTTTTCTTTTGGAAGATTGCCCATGGTTCGCCTCAGTGCTTTAATAAGTTCCATTCCAACTTGTCACCGGCATGGCAGATGGTTTTGCTGAATGGATACTTCACAATGGAAAGGAGAGCCCTTTTACTTTAGCAAAGCTTTTCTTTTGCTGTCTCTGTTTTCTTTTTCTTTCTTTGCAGATGTGGAAATGGTCAAAAACATTTTATTTTATACTTTTCAAACCCGCTCAGAAAAATTGGGTGTCAAGAGCTGCAAATTGAATTCTCAACTTTACTAAAATGGGGGTGGAAGAATCCCGTTGAGCTGCAAACTCGATTTTTCTTGTACAAACACATATGTACACACCTAAGAAAAGAGAGAGAGAGAGAGAGAGACACACACACACACACACACAGAGGCATGCACACATGGAAGTAGAAAAAGACACTGTGTGTGTATGGGATTCCCTAACAGCAGTTGGACAACACTCTCTGTCACCCCTGGTGTGAGCAGGAAAAACCTACTGCAGGCTTCCCATCTGTTACACTCCAGAGTTATGGCAGAGATCCATCACACACACACACACACACACACACACACACACACACACACACACACACACACACACACACACACACACACACACACACACACAAACACACCATTCATAAAGTCGGTCAGATTCAGACCCTAATCCACTGGGAGTAGAGTGTGAGGGAGAGTAGCAGCAGTGTTAGACAAGCTCCTCCTGAAGTAGTTTGGCATACTGTGCCATTAGTGACATCAGTCACTCTGCAGTGCATTCAGTGTATGAACAGTTTCTGGACTGTTCAAATACAAACCTTCATACAGCTTGAAAACTAGTCGTCACAGCATGAGAATCTACTCTCTGAATCATAAGAATCATATGTTCAGATCATAATGTCTGCATAGATATCTTTAACCATTAAAACACATTTTGACTATCTAATTTACACTTAAAAGATTTGTTGTTGCAGGGTAGCACGAGTAAATCACAAAATTTAATGCAATGGATTGTTGCCTTGCGGCATTTTCCATTCATTATACTTATTTCAGGCATTCCATACAATGCTCAGAAAGATAAATATCCTTGATACATTTGTCTCTCACTGACTTTGCCTTGCATTCCATAGTCTTCCAGCTGCAGTGATGTTGCCAGGATACCATTATGGACACGCTGCACAAAAGGGCTGGGTGAATGCATAAAACCGCAAATTGGCAATTTTATTTTTCTTGTCATGGATCAAACAAATAAGATACAATCTGTTGTTGTCTATTGCTTTATTATGCTATTTGCTTGCTGGGTTATTTGTCTCTGAGGATGCTGTAGCAGTTCTTTAAGTCAGCCACAGTAACTCAGTCAGACGCATTCAGCACCACGGTCAGCTCCCCTCCCGTGTACACCGTAAAGTCCCACTGAGTTGTTGTTCACACACTAAGTCGAAACAAAACAGCACAGTGGTTATCCAAAGACTATAAAGATCCTTTACAGTGTGCTTGTTTTTATTAACTTGAGGGCTGATGTGAAAAGCCAATGAAATGCATTTGTTTTCATACAGCAACATAATTACAGGTCCTAATTCTAACAAGTTGGAACAGAGATTTACAGTAGTTTTTCACAAGCATTTTAAGATGGTCTGCGTTCAGGTAGACCCCAAGACAATATAAAGTAGAAATGTGAAAAAGTATGTGCAGACATTTGTGACCAGCTGGTCTTTATCAACCACTTTTCATTTCCAGGATTGTTCAGGTGCTGCCAGAAATTTACCCAGATGTCCCTCATTTCGGCCAGATGTTTCTCACCTTCCGCTTTCTTTGTGTTGGCGTTGTAAACTCTGTCAATCTATGAGAATATGGTTAACTGCTTCTCAGATCTCTGCAGGGGAAATCCAGATTTACAGCTAGATAGACTATCTGTCCAATCAAAGTTTTCTATTGCACGACTAAATCAACTTTTGAACGTACTTGTTTCACCAGAACAAGTTCCTTCTCAAGGCTATTATACAGAGGCATTGTTGTGCGTTTAGTGCCGCCCAATACAATTGTTATTGGTTTAAAGAAATGCCAATGAACCTGGAATGCTGTGTAGACTAGCCAGACCCTCCTTTGCAGCGCTGTGGAGGAAGGTCTGGCCATGCAAGTCTAGTGACCCACTGACTCAAGATGAACTGACTCAATCGTTTCGCTACATTTTTGTACACAACCTCAAACTGGGAGACAAAGAACCTTGTGCTTGTTGCTCCTCATCCTTAAGTGCTATACCTAAGTTATTATTTTCAAAGATGTACATGTGATGTAAATTCCAAGAACTGCAATTAGGAAGCGAGGCATGTGCCTAACAATCCGTGCAAGTCTATAGCTTTTTACAGATTTGTTGCACAGCAAGAGACCACTTTCTGCTTCAAAGCAACAAAATTTAAAAGAAAAGCAGCACTTTTTTGCCTATATTGAATATATGCTGGAGAATTACATGAATAATGCTTTGTGATAACGTATTGGCAGATGGATGAGTGTGTTTTCACTGGAATCAAATCAGTTTCTCAAAGCGTCAAGAGCCTTTTCTAAAAGGGTGTAAATAAAATGAATCTTTATTGATCCGTGTGGGGAAATCAGACCTTTGCGGCAGCAAATATAATAGAATACAGAAAAAAATGAATAAGAGTTCATTCGTGACCTTGGTAACTGTATGTTGTATAACATCCAGAGAAAAACACTGGCCCGAAGGCCAGAGTAGGATCTGACTTCAGTTTAACTATACACTCTATATCCTGCGTTTTGGTTGATGAGACTAATGACACCAGAACTCAGGAATCAAAACTGAGATGATGGATTAAAGTCAGTAGCATTTAGTAAAGTCCAGCATTAAAGATACAAAGAGCAATTGCGGGTCCACAGAAATCGATCCTAAGTACCCCTGATCGCAGACACACGTACCCAGGCCCCGTCCAAAGTGTACCTCGACTGATCAATTTCCTTAATCTTTTATGCTCTGTTGCTTGAAGGCGTCTCCTCCTCTCCCCCCTCCTGTCTCCTAGGCACATGTTCCATCTCTTGACACACACCCGCACTCCAACACCCCCTCCCCGTTGTTGTGTCATGTATGGTACAGTAATACAGTATGTATGAGTAACATTTCCTGGATATACATGGTGATCATGCTAAGCTTTCTGTGAGTCTCGGACTATTATGCACACGCACAATATTACAATGAGAGTGAAGCTTACACAAAACACATTCCTTTATATGGAATTCACAGCGAGCTGACTGAATGTATACAATGCCAGAGGAGAGGAATGGGTTTTCCACCTCATGACTACAACTATGAGCCACACTATAGTTTACTAAGAATCACTCATTCTAGACTTATAAAATAATTCTGCAATGTCCAACAAAATAATCCCAGCTCAACGGACCTTCATCGGTGATTGGAACTGGCTGGAGGAGGTCAGGTTGTCGCACTTGTTACAGAAATATCGTCAGTGAACCGGTTTGATGTTTGCTTTAGAGTTTCAACCCACAGAGACGCTGGCATGTCCTGCCCTTTTGTTAATCAGAGTTAAATTACCTATTTTTTGTGATAAACAGCGTACAAAATAATATTTTTTAAAACAATACCCAGAACCCTCATGATCTTTTTCCATATTTCAACATCTTGTCCAAACATTCTGGTTCCTTCAGGGCTGAAGAACTGGATCCAAGAATCCCCATTAACAGATGGTGAAATTGGAAATATCAAAAAAAAAAATAAGAGCAACAGATTTTGAATTACCTTTTAAAAACTCATAATAATTATTAGTTTTTAATTTTTTATTGACCTTAATTGCACTGTAACTAGGCAACTCATTCAGAGCCCATTCTTCTTTACAATGGTGGCCTGGTAACATGCATTTCTGTGGCAAGGTTTCTTTTAATTGGATTCAGGATTGGGAGTTTAAGCTTCCACTAATATCATTAGAGATGGCAGCTCGTCTTGTAGAGTCACAGACTGAATTTCAAACCTGTTTTTTTGGATGAAGGAGGGTGGGCTGATCCTCCTTTGAACAGATTTTTTTTTTTTTTTTTTCGGGATTCCCAGCATGCTCAAACGATGGTTTAGTGATGGTACCCAGCCTTTCTCACATAGACATGAGCAAAATCAACTTCCTGCACTGCTTCCAACGGTGTCTCGCACATAATATCTCATTTTCAAGCGGGTCTACCTGAGGCAGCCAGAAACCTCAAAATCAGCAAAACATGAGCTGTCTGCAACACTATCTCCTGCGGTTTGTACTTTAACTACAGCCCCCCCCCAAGGAGACTCCCCTACACTCCCTTAATGTCTCACAACACAGGTTTTCACTTCTACTTAGAAGACAATAAAAAAAAAATTCAAATAACTTTAAATGATGCTAGGGATTGAAATTATGCAATATTTGATCAAAGACACAGAGTTTAAGTTTACCAAACCAACAGCTTAAAGGAATAGTGCAACATTTTGGGAGTCAGGCTAGCCGCTTCCCCCTGCTTTGCCGTCTTTATGCTAAACTAAGCTAACTCTCTCCTGCCTCTAGCTTCATACTTTTAGATATGGTGTTTCTGATACAGAGGAGTGTCTCTATCATTCAGCTTACCCTTATTAATATGGGGTGTACAAAAATAAGACGTCAGTCAGTATAATGCAATCTAGCACCACGAACTGCAACTTCCAAAATGACCATGCACTTAAATCAACAACTTTCTGAACAGTTTCAACAAAATCTTAACACTATAAAGTTCATGAGGGTAGGATTTATTTCAGGACTGTTATATCAAACTGTATTAGTTTTAGCTAGATGTACCTTTTCCCCATTGCTCTCTGTTTTGTTCCCTGTCATACATCTGGAAGTGACCAAAACTATTTTAATGTACATACAAATATTGTTTTTGAAATTAGACTTGAAAGAAAATGTGAACTTATCCTTATTCCTCAACCAGTGCTGCTGGTTGAGGAAGCACTGATCTAGAGCAGAGTTTTCTCGGGACACAGCATCTAGTGGCCATTAGAGGAACTGCAGCCGAAGACACAACTTTTTTTTTTTTAATTTGACACTGTGTATCTTTGACATTGCTATTTATATTCATGTTCTTGTTGAAACACTGACCATGATGCTGCTGTGGTCCAAGTACAAGTTTAGAGAACTGTGAGTTTTTTGGGTGTAGTTCTCTAGTTTAACAATTAATCACACTGGCCAATACAGCTAGAAAGAAAGTCATTTTTATTTATTAGGCTGGTGGTTTCTTAACACCCAGCTATTATAGTAAAACATTATACATGAGACTAAACTCCAGTCTGAAGCCATCTTGATCCTGCAAAAGTTCACGGACAACAAACCTTTAGCATAGGTTGTAACGTGTTCATTATGAGCCTGTTAATTAGGCAACGGTGCATTTAAAATGGCGACTTAAAAAAGCTTAAAAGCAAAATGAATTGAGCTCGAAGAGGACAGTGATATTCATGTTAGAGTTAAGCACAAGTCTCTTCACATGCAAAAAGAGCTATCTGTAATAATGTGTCACACTGTAACTAAACCTCTCTTGTCAGTATTCAGTCATCGCAGACGTTCACTGTGTAGTATCGCATCAGCAGATCTCGAAGTTTTGCTGTTAAATGAGCTTTTCCGACGCTCGGTGCCGCGCGGACTGACTGACTGACTGACGCCCCTCCTGCCTGCCCCGGTCGGGTAAAAGGCGCATGTGTGTCATAGCTGTGATGTGAGTTGAGCCGCATCCAGACGCACTGGCCGCCGCTGGCTGATGCTCCCCCCCCCCCCCCCCCCCCCCCCCCTCACACCTCATCTTGGTGGGTTGTGCGCAAAATCTCCAGCACCGGACGGACGCAGTTTGACGGTACAAACGAGCGGCACTGAGGGGGGATATCCAAGAAAAAGCCATCCAGAGACGACATGGATATTTAACGGGCATTTAATTTTTTTTTTTTTGTCTTCATTCGTTTTTACCCAGGGATAGTGCTTTTGCCCCGGGGGTGTTAATTAAACCTGCTCGATGTCTCTCATCAGTTTATAACCGAAACAAAATGAGGATTTCTTCTCGCGACTGGTTTCTGTTGATATTCTCTGGCTTTTGGGGACTGACAATGGGTGCTTTCCCGAGCAGTGTTCAGATCGGTGAGTGTGTAAGCCTTAATGTTAATTCCAACCACAAAATGAAGCATGTGAATGACTGTGTGGACGTCCTGTCTGCTGCCTCTGCCCTGCCATGTAACACCTCATCACTACTCAAAGTGGAAATTGTTGATTTCCTTCCGCTGTTTTTTAAATTTGTATTCTCTGAAACACCACATACAGACAGGGTTCTTTCCTCTGTTGGTGCTGAGTACACACACACACACACACATACACACACACACACACACACACACACACACACACACACACACACACCTAATGTGCTTTGTATCTGCAGGCTAGAGTGTATCCCAGTGCACTCCGCCACTGCAGCAGATCAGAGCAGCAAAGTGTGTGTGTGTGTGTGTGTGTGTGTGTGTGTGTGTGTGTGTGTGTGTGTGTGTGTATTCCCCATGCCGACTGCCTGTGCATTTACTGCTGTTAACACTCTCGCAGACCCCCAATAAACCTCTGCCACGGTCCTATAGGCCTAACAGCTTTTCTGTTCCTCTTTTCCCAGTTGAACACTTTTATTTTTAAACATCTGCATGTTTCAATTAACTTGAAAGTCGTGGGATGAATCAAAATGTGGTGCATTCAGTTTTCATTTCGCTAGCAGGCAGATTGACTTTGTTGATTTAAAGGCAGGGGATGAGAAGAAGGGCAAACTGTGACCTCCAGTTGTTGATCATCACAACCCTCCCAAAAAAATCAATTATCAGAAAAGTCATTCATGCTTTTTTTCTGTACAAATTGAACTGTTTCTTTATCCTGATGATGGTGTCAAAACCTTGTCTCCTGAATTAAATAAAAACGTTTTCGTGGCTTTACCCTCCACTGAACCCCTGCTTGTAGCACGTGAGTTGAGGCTCATCAGCACCAGTCAGGCTGATGAAAAATGACAAGCTGTTCAAACGATTCCCCTTGTCCTTTTATATCAACGTTATACCCGAATCCCGGGCCCCTCCAGGGGAGGTCAGAGGTAGGGTCAGAGGTCAGAGTATGTTACAGAAAAGCACCCCCAAAACTGAGGACACTTGGGCTGTTTGGGGGTTTAAACCTTTGCAACTGCTGTACCATCATGCTGAACAATCAACTAATATTTGCTGCTGATTTAAGCATAACTCCTGCTGCCATGTGTGGATCTTTGCTTATATAGTGTTTTCTACAATTTCAGACACATTTTCCCAATGTTTTTCAAATCATAACCACTTCTCATATGGCTTACAGCATTGCTGCCAATGACAAGAAACGTTGATTTAATACCAGTGTCGTCATAGTTCCCCTCTCAACCCTGTAAACGAACTCTGGGAGTGAGAAAATCCACTATGTGCCAGTGTTTCCTCTCCCACCAGACTACAATTAACACTTGGTACAATTTGAACTGCCATCCCAGAGCTTCATTACTTCTCAGAGAGGGCAAACCTATCTCCCTTCAACACTCATCAGCTTCAAATAACTGTCACTGAAAAAGCAACACTTATTAGCAGTGTGGAATTTGCTGTGTACACATGCCTGCAGAACAGAAACAAGTGCACAAATACAGTCATAGCAAACATGCTTCGCAACTGTCACAGATCAACTCTGACACCAGTGAGACTCACAAAGACAGATCCTGAGAATTTATTATACATCCACCCTTATTATTCATTCATTTGCTGTAGTGTCTGCCTTACATAGAGGACAGGGGAGACATCCTCAACAGGAAGTCAATCAATCAATCAATGGGCGCAATTGGATAGTCCTTCAACCAATCAGACCAACGATCCGGGTGACGTAGCAGCGACAGCGGCATCAACAGGTTGCTGTGCTTCAGAGGCCGTCATGTTGAATGTATACAAAAAGCTGATTGCTTTTGCTGCGCTATCGTCATTGTGTAAAGCCCGCCTCAATGGTTGTGATTGGTGCCTCGATTTTTTTGGAAATGGGAAATGGTGGGAGAATTGGACATGTGCTTGAATGGGCTCTTGGCCAGATGGACTTGCAGTGCAAATTTCAAATTTCAAAAGTTCATCAGGGTTTTCCCAGGCTATTAAATGAAAACTTCTCCCGTTACTTTCTTAAGCTGCTACTCACAAAACTATACACAACCCCTTGATAGTATCCTACATTTCTTTACCTCTACCTAGAGCCAGTCCACACATACACTCTTTGTAAAACTAGCTTTTTCTATGTATTGTTTTCGCATTTGTCCACATGCAAACAGATTTTTTACCATTTCTTCTAGGGTGAAGCTTTTCAGAAACTCTGTTTTCAGTGCTGATGTAGACAGGGATTTTAACAAGTGTGCTCCAATATCTTCTATGTGAGGCGTCACAAATGAGGCGACATTTCGTGCAATGGCAGACGATGCCAAAATGTTGTTGGTCATAGCTGGGTGATATGGCAAAAATCTTCTATTGCGTTATAGGTAATTTCATATCTCAATAAGGACATATACTACTGTATTGCATGTTTTCTGCTAATTTTATCATTTTATCAAGAATTTTAATGCAAAGTGAATATAATGGGCTCAGAATTGGATCAGAATGTTGTCCAAACGACATACATAAAGCAGTAGTACAGTTCGGCATCTGGTTTGTTGACATTGCGTCAAACAATATAGAAAAATCTGTACGATAGACATTTTTATGTTGTCTTGACAATGTAATTGTCATATCTTCCAGCTGTAGTGGTTCAAACTGCAAACAGGACTTTTTAAATGTTTACACTTAAATGTACAGTTACTCTTCCACTATATTGAGGAACAGAGGTGTCACAATGTGCTGTGGACTGACAGATGATCTTGAAAGCGCTTTATTTGTGTTTTCATTTGAATGGAGATTTCTTTAAACAGTGCTTGTGTGGACATGATTTTATTTTAAGAACGAAGGTAAAATTCCAGTTTTCAAAAATCTGTGTGTGTGTGTGTGTGTGTGTGTGTGTGTGTGTGTGTGTGTGTGTGTGTGTGTGTGTGTGTGTGTGTGTGTGTGTGTTTGAAATAGGCCTGAGACAGATCTTGTTTTTTGGCCAGTTGGCCAACTCTGCCTGCCTAATTTGCATATGTAGATCAGATCATAATGTGAGCTGAGGAGTTGAGATTACTTATAATAGCAGGTGTAAATTCAAAGGCCTGTGATGGGATGTCATCATCCACATACCAGATGGAAATAGTCTCAAAATCAAACAGGCTCTTTGGAGCCACAAGAGTGTTGTTGTTAGCAACCCATATGGCATTTATAGACTTCAAAGTCCTGCAGTGTGTACTTCTGTACTGAATCTTATTTAGGGTAACCTCTAGCAGAAGGGAAAGTTGAAGCTAAATAGGTGGGATTAAGGTTAAAGCTAGATTTTTCTTCTCTTTTAGTCAGCGTTAAGACATTTTCAGATTTGAAATGTATAAAGGGCATTCTTACTGATCAGTTGCCAAGATAATTTTTTTGAAATCCAGAATTAACACCTCCTGTGAGCATTTGTGTGAGTCAATGGTACATGAAACCATCACAGTGAAAATTATAGCTGCTCCAGTGCTTTTTCTTACTATGACTCTATGCAGAAAGATGGAAAGGATTTACACGAGTGGGCATCATAAAGTAGTAAAATATTCTAAATCTTACCTTTTTAAAGCGGTCAGCCATATAAAGAACATGCTGGCATTTTGCTTTAAATGACATTTATACTGTCTCATTCCAAGAAATATAGCCTTAAGTTAGATTTTCAACTTTCTTCAAACCTAAAACACCACTGACATTTGCGCAACCATGAACAGCACAGTCAAGATCTACATAGGCTGAAGAAGGCTGTAATGTAAAAAAAAAGAAAAAAAGAAGAAGAAAGAAACCAAGAGCTGATGCCTGAACTGATTCTGGACACTTGAGCTGCTCATGCACAAAAAACGGAATGGAAATCTGTGTTGATCCAGAAGGGTATTCATGGAATATTAAATCACTTTTTATTTTTGCATTTATATGAAATCAAGGTGATTTACATGCTAATCACACTGTATCCTACATTGTTGCAAAGTGCATGGTTGCTTAAAGACTTGTGAGTTGCTATACTGTAGGATTATCACTGTGTTGTCAGCAATAGTGATATACCAGACCAATATCAGACTTTTATTACATTTCATATATAATGTCCAGTCAGCTGTGTCCACCTTTAATATGATAGATGTTCCTCTCCTACTACAGCTAATAAAACCCCAATAGACATAATACCATAAAATCCCAATAGACATTTGGTAAAAGCTTTTAAAACCTTATGTTGAAGTTGTCCTCACAAGAAAAATGGCAGACGTTTGTTCAAATGCCTGAATACGACTAATGTTAAAGGTCCCATGTCATGGTGCTCTTTGGATGCTTTCATGTAGACCTTAGTGGTCTACTAATACCATATCTAAAGTCTCTTTCCCAAAATTCAGCCTTGGTGCAGAATTACAGCCACTAGAGCCGTCCCACAATGAGCTTTCCTTAGTATGTGCCATTTCTGAGTCTGTAGCTTTTGAGGAGGAGAGAGTGGGGGGGGGCAAGGTGGAGGTTGGGGCCTTGTCTCGGTTTACACTATCACCATTTCTAGCCACTGGGGGACCATAGGCAGGCTGGGGGAACACATATTAGTGTTAAAAAAACTCATAAAGTGAAATTTCCAGGGTAGGATTGGGAAGATCCAGGAAATTTGAACAATGACAACTTCTCAGTCCCCCCCCCCCCCCCTTTCTGCTGAAGCCCAAACGGTCTCCCAAGCCCCACCCCCCACAAGGTAGAATTGAAATGCAGTTAGCATGCCTAATGTAGTTCAACTCAAACACCAGGGTCAGTTTGAGCAAATATGACAGAAAGTTAGTTTTATAAGTCTTACCCACCGCATCTTTAACCTGACATGTTTCTGTGCTAATCAGAAATAGTTGAACTGTCTGTTTTAAGATTCAACATATGGGTGAGATAGAGTGGATTATTTTCTGGTGTGCTTTTTCATCAGACTTGTGTTTCTCCCTGTCTGTTTAGGCGGCCTGTTTATCAGAAACACTGATCAGGAGTACACTGCCTTTCGTTTGGCAATCTTCCTGCACAACACCAGCCCAAACGCCTCGGAGGCCCCGTTCAACCTGGTGCCTCACGTGGACAACATTGAGACGGCCAACAGCTTCGCCGTCACCAACGCCTGTAAGTCTGTCACATTGTTTCCCGTTGTGTATGTGCATTGTGGTGTTTTGATTGCAATAGAACAGGAAAATGAGGCTTCCTGTGTGTGAGGTAACCGGAATTTGATCTGATCTGATCTATGGACAATATTGGCTTTTTAAGAATAATTCAGTTCAAGTACAATCAGTGTCTTGATTTCACCGTCATTCCTATTGGTAATAATAACATTGTATTGAAATCAAAGAAATGGTTCAAAATTATTTTGAATTAAGAAGCTGGAGTTGTGACGTGATTACACCATGTAACATCCTCTAAAACCACAAACACATTAATTAATAAACTTTGGATGTGTGATTAGGTATATTGTTGAACTTTGAACAGGGCCTTGTTGTTTTCCAATGCTTCTAGCCTTTATGCTAAGCTAGGCTATTCACATATAGACTCCAGCTCTGTACTCAATGCACAGACATGAGATCGATCGTTTCATTTCTTTTTTAGAAAGAGAGCATTTTTTCAAAAAATTTGAAATATTTTCTTAATTTCTGTAATCTGGGATCAGACAGCATAGCTAAAAATAAGAAACACAAGCAGTCAGAGGAGGTTTTGGTAACACCCAGTGTGCATGCGTGCGATGTGACAGTACAGCTGCGTCTGTGAGTGTCTGTTGGCTCACATCTGATTTAAGCAAAGCTGCACACACTGAAAGGGACAGCAGCTGTAAGCACACACACACACACACACACACACACACACACACACACACACACACACACACACACACACACACACACAGACACACACACACACACACACACACACGCGCGCACAATCAACAATCACACATACTGCCATGGTTATATCTCCAAACACTAGTAGGCAGTTATTTGTTTTAGTAATGATCCCGTGTGTATGTGTGTGTGGGGGGGGGTTGGGGTTCGACAAAGGCCATAAAACACTGCAGCCCGATGTCTTCTACTATCTGTGGTGTGATCTGGTGTTAAAAAATCAATGGCTAAATTAAGCAGAGAATGAAGTGCTGCTATGTGTGTCTGGTAATTGAGAGTGTGTTTGTTTGTTTGTTTGTTTGTTTGTGTGTGTGTGTGTGTGTGTGTGTGTGTGTGTGTGTGTGTGTGTACCCTACAGGGTTATCCATAGTTACATTTTGGTAAATTAGCACCACTAAAAGTATGCCGAATTAGCAGTTCCTGTTTTTCTATGATTTCTTAACGGATTTAGGGACACTTGGACAAACGCTAGAGATAAGGCTATCCTCATTTAGTACATTTTCCTCTGCACCATTGCAGTAAATGAAAAGTCTAGTTTTCTTCTGCAACACTATATAAGCTTTTCTCAGGTGAGACCATTGGAAACCTTGAAGCCTTGCTGATGTACAGTAAACATTCAGTTCAATTGTTGTTAAAAACAATGTATCTGTAAGGTTTTGCCTGGTAATGACCTCTAAGATAAAATTACAGTACATAAATCTGTATTGATCTCGGTGGGGAAATGAGCCAGAAGCGGATAGAATAATGCAGGGAAAAAATAGAAAAGTGGGTTAGGAGCACAAAAATAGAATATATGATGAGCAATTAAAACATTTGCAGGTTGATATACAGTTCATATGCACACATAAATATGCAGTTGCAGTATATTTAAACAGTGCACTGAAAGAGCATGAATATTAATGTGACCTTAGTTTAAAAAAGACTAAATATACAGTGTGTTTAAATTATTTAAAGGAAACTTATACATAAACATAATGATCTAGATCCAAACTTATACTCAGTGCTTGAGTATCTTTCATGGGCTACTTAAACTATTTGTAATACTATGCACAAACGTAGCTTCTCTCTTATAATAAGAGACTAGGGTTGCCGTATCTGAGACATCTTTTTTTCAATAATCCTTTTGCATTTCCCCTGTAATTTACTTGCAAGTTTACACCATCATTGAAACAGGCATTTTGTGTCCACCCGGTCAATACAGACACTGAAATGAGGCAGTGAGAAAGATAACCGGCTGTTAAAGGAGCTCTCAATGGCTGGGGCAATGAGATGAGAGCAGCAGGTGTCCTATAATAGAGGAGTGTGTGGATGGGTGTAAACCGAAAAGTTCCAGAAACAGAAGAAACTATGGGATTTTTCACCTCTAGTCTAATGGCTGCACAGTCACAGGAAGCAAGTCTGCAGTGCATTGATTGGCCAAGCCAAAAGCAGAATTACATGAGCCAATCAATGGCCCTGATAGCTCAGGGCCAGCGGGGAATTCGGCATCACTTGCTTTCACTCCCCATTTTACATTTCCCACTGCTTTTAATCTTTTTTCCTTTTCGTCCCCCGTTTTGCTCCAATAACAGGGGCCCTGAGATAATGGTTATGAATAGGCATTGTTACAATGTGATGTTTAAGGGCATAGCATGTGTTTGGAAAGGGGAGATGAGTGACGGAGCTAATTTGCGAAGAGAGATTAGGCCATTTAGGGGCTCGGCAGCATGCTGCTCTCAGGAAGGCTGATGGGGACAATTGGTGGGAGGACGGTGACAAATGTTGTATGTTCCCCATTGTCATTGATGCTCATTCTGTAGACCCAGACAAGGATCAATAGTGTTTCATTTTTTTGATTAACTGTGTAGTCTTCATGATATCAAGTTACTAATAACATTTTATATAGTTGGTTATCTCACAACTTTAACAAGGTTCTATTGTTGGTTGTTCGTCCAGCAAAAAATGTATCAGTACCAAGTTAATTGTGACACCTTGGTATAATTATCATTATCAAGTGAGACCGTGGTCAAGTCATTTGTCACAGTGGTGGAATTTAATGTCTCCCACAGGCTGAGAATTAATTTGTGGTGCTCAACGCTATGTGGTAAAATTGGACTTCTGCCAACAAAGGAAATATTCCAAGATATGTAAATAACTAGGTCCTTTAATAATAGACATTAATCTGTTAGAACACTATATTTTGCTCAATTTTCCTAAAAAAATAAATTCTTTTGTGTTAAAACAAACTAAACTGATAGCAACTTTGTGACTACAGCATCTTTCAAATGCAAGACTACTCAGCGTTGTGTCCAAATGTTACACAAATTACAACCGAATTTTGAGAAAATTGGCAAAAAAACAACAAGGCAATTTGCTTTTCCTTTTACTACTATAATGTACATATTGTATTGAAGTTAAACTAATCAAGATAAACAGCTGCTGTTGCTAATTTTCCAATCAGGTGCCTTTAAAACATTGCAGGAGATGGTAACACAATAATGTAATTAAAAGAGTGCCAGTCAAACGTTGTGATTTATTCACCAAGTCTGTCTCCATTGCACATTGTTTGTTTTTATTGGTACACCAACAAAGCGCTATATTGGCTT
>NC_045745.1:12691756-12709848 GCF_008692095.1 Etheostoma spectabile | reverse complement strand
ATTTCTGGTGTTTCTGCAAAATTTCAAAAATAAGTACAGTAGATGGGAAAACACAAAGTTTGCCACAGTGACTTTTTTGATAGTAGCATACGGTCCCCCCATGTCGTATTGAAATTCTACGCGCAGTGAGGTTAAAGGATATGGCTGATGATATCATATATTTTCTTTCTGTCAATAAATCCATGAAAATACAAAAAACAAAAAACAGCTGATCCTAACAGCGAAAGCCTGTTACTGTATTGTGTTTTTTTTTTATGATTGTTGAACACCATTGATCACACCACCGTTGCACTGGGATCCTTAATGACCATGAACACCAAATGTGTATTAATCCACTGCTGAAAATAGTGCCCAACAAATGCACATCATAGTCCTGTTTGAGTAAAAAAATTGCAGTGACCTACTGCTTTTATTAGAAATGAAAACTATATATTTGTGATCCGTTTTCTTTCCAGTAGGAACAAATTGACTTGGAGAGAATAGGAAACGGAATGTGTTTTTAGTCTTTTCATGGGATTGGTTGACAATAAGAAAAATATACAATATCATCAGCCATATCCTTTAGAGCAAGACTATGTAACGCAATCTTCCTCTTAGAATTGAAAAGGCAGTAAAATTCAGCTGTGCACCAGAGGCGTATTTATTGATGACAGATTTAATGACATACATATAGCATAGTTAATAATGCATGTGTTTATTTACTACTTGTGTCTTAATTTAAATGTACTTCTGGTGAGAAGGAGAGTCTAATTGGTCTCTATCCATCCATTTGGTTTCATTTCATTACATTTAGTTGTCTTCACACAATATCTCTGACACAATTATCAGATTTTGTGACATCGGAAAAAAAGCTGCATCTTATATCATCAGCTATTTGGCATTTTGAAAGAGGCCATCAGGTCACAACAGTGGCACATTTGTTACTGACTGGCCTGGAGGAAGATCAGCTGTGGGGAGTGAAATGTTTATTGTTGCCTTATGTCACCTACAATGCTGCATGATGCATCACTTAGATCAGTATTTTACAGAAACGGATATTTTTTCCAGAATGCTCAAAATGAGGCATAAAAAGACACTGGGTGTGGATTTCAGTCTGCCTGTGCGTTTTTTCCTATTAAACAGAAAATCCTTTGTTTCTCACTGTACATGTAAGTAAAATCCCAAAACAGCAGCCTGCCTGGTTAATTATGAAACACTTAGGGAGCGTGTCGATCATTTCATGGATCTCTGCCTTGCTGTCAAGGTGCCATTGCTGGTAATGTGCTGAAGTTCAGGACAGTCAGAGTCGGAGTGACTGTTAGAGTCTGTGAGTCCTTGAACTTCTCAATTTGTTTGGATGTGAGGACATGTCCCCTGGGAGTTCAGACTGAAAGTCAGTGAGAACATCCAGGTGTTTCTGACAGTGACTTGTATACGAGAAGCGAGTTCTCAACATCACCACTGAAATATCTTTGAAAACAGGTGAGAAAATCGATGCACTCTTTCCAAGTTACTTGTGTAATATTTAGGAACTTGGGATATCCCATCTATTTTTAAATGCAACTGACACACGTGAGGAAATTACATCTCTGAGGAGATATCACCTCAACAATACTTTGCAGGATCATTCTCTAAGGTCAGATTCTCCACATTGAAGTGGAACAAAAGTTAGGAGCATATATGAGAAAGAAATAATTGAAAGAAGTTTTCTTCTTTCTTGGTGACAGGTTGAGACTGCAGTGAAATTCTCTGATTTTACTTAAGGAGACAGTCAGAGAGGAACAGACTCTGGCATTTTCTTGGAAAGTGGATATTGAATAAATGAACCTCTAATGAGCGGGTAAAGGATTTAAGAGAGCTGCATGTAATCAATGCAGTGGTTTGGGTGGAAGTGAGTATTAGATCTACCTGCCTTCATTATAAACTCCATATTAAATGTTGATTGAATTTAATTAGATTAGGACATTCTAATATGTGGAAAAGGAAATAAAAAAAATCTAATCTATATGTTTTGGAGCAGCTGCAGAGTCCTCAGTGGTGTGTGCTACCTTTTCATCTGCAGTTCATTCACACAGGGGAACCTTGTTGTTAACCATGCACCCAGACAAAGGTTTTAAAGATGTGTGGGTGTGGAAGGGGTTAATTTGACCTCCTACATGCAGCCCCCCTGCTTTCACCTTCATTGAAACACTGACATCTTAATCTGCATTGAGTCATTTATATTCAGCATGGCACTCTGACTCACTTCAGATCCAGATAGTGAGCAGCCGGTGCTCCTATATGCACTAATGCAGCATAGGGGACCTTACATTTTCTCTGCTGCTCACACGTGAACACATGCCTTCCTTCTCTGTCCTCGGGTATGAAAACGCTCTCCCATTTGTATTTTATGCATGCCTGTGTGTGTCTGCAGGCAAATAAGATGACTGTTTAGCATGTTAGCTCTATTCAAGTCTATTATTTCTCCCTCCATTGGCTCCATTCAGAGGGGCTCTTCTGCTCTGGAGTGCTGCCCTTTAAATGGCTGCCTGTGTCCCTCATTTGTTTGAGGATTCTTCTGATGCACGGTGAAAAATAAGCATGGCTTTTGGCAATTTGTGTGTGCGTGCATGCGTGTGTATGTCTAATGGCTGGTGTTAAAAGAAGGAAAGGATGGAGAGAAAGAGGGAGGGCAGGGCTGCTAATGAGAGATTAATGTAGCAAACTAGGGAGGAAGAGGGCGGATAGAGGAGTGAAGAGATGTGGGGGGTACAAGGAAGAGGAGGTGATGAAGGGTTAAAAGGGATTAGTTAGCCTTGTAAAAGGTAAAATGTAAGCATTATAATGTAAGAAACCCTGTTAATGCAGACCAGAATCTGAGCTATTTTGATGGCTTTTTGAAAAGTAAAACGACTTTTCAACATTCAGCTGCATTAGCACTCATCAACTGTCCCTGAAAGTGCAACGGTGAAACATTAGTCATACGTTGCTAAATTTAGTCAACATATTTTGATGAAAAGTGCCTCTTGTGTCAGTTTGTGTGGCGGACAAAATACAAGGACCTCCAACGAAAGAGTTGACTTTGCAGTCAATAGAACCAGCACCGCCTCGTTCCCTCTGCACAACAGTCTGCAACCCTGCTAGTCTGCTAAAATACAGTCAACAGCGTAATTTTACATAGGATTTAAACACTTGACGCAGCATTTTAGTCCAATAAAAAATCTAATAACCTCACACAGACATATAGATTGAATCTTAAATATGTAAAACAGAACATGCATTAAGTATGGCAGTTAAACTGTACCAATTATGCATATCTTTATTTAATATACTGTATATGGCATTGCAATCACACAAAGCCCTTATTAGGGTTTTATTCCAATAAAAAAAATCTAATAACCTCAGACAGACTTATAGATTGAATCTATTATTAAAACAAAACATACACTATGTATGGAAGTTAATCTGAACTGATTATGCATATCTTTATTCAATTTATTTGGCATTGCAATCACATCAATTGTGTGTGTGTGTGTGTGTGTGTGTGTGTGTGTGTGTGTGTGTTTGTGTGTGACACACAAGAAGGTAATATCAATTAGTTTATAAATGTTTCTAATCCCAGTTAAGGGGTAGACAGACTTACAAAGCTGATGCAGTTACCAAAAACCTCCAACTGCCAGTGTTGAATTAAAAGGGCAAGTGTACTAAAATCTACCTGTTCTTTAATTAAATAATGTTAATTATTATTAGCAAAATGTGCTCAAAGTATCAAAAGTAGAAGTACTCATGCAGAAAATGGCCTGTGTGTTATACACTATTATGTTTGGAAAATGTTTTGTTTTGCAGTTTGTGCAGGGAGAACTAATGGTGTTTTTTACTACTTGTATTTTATGAAGTGATCACATGTGATCGATGTAAAATTAGAAGTGAAATAAAAGGTACCTTATTTCAGTGGTTTAGTTGATAGTTGATGAGGGAGCTGTACTACTACAGTAGCTCTGTAGATCTAGGTCACTGAGAAGGAAGATGGTATACTCTCATACATATATTCCAATGGGGTTTTGTCTGATACCTGGGTATACTGTAAACCGCAAGACAAAGAAGTTGCTGTACCCTGTACCTGCCTATACCTCCATCACTGCTTTATGTCCCTCTGAATTATTATGGGGTAAAAATGTAAAGTAGCAGTTCCTCAAATTTCTATTTAAGTACAGTTCTTGAGTGAAATGTACTTGTGTACATTCCAGCACAACCAACACGACTGTGCTCAGTGTTTTTTGAACAGCATTCAAACCATACTGATAAAACACAAAGCTAGACACAAAGGCTGTAGCTGAGGATGCATTTTATTTTTTTATGAATTCCACTTGTAACTTGTATGGAGGCAGAATGTGTTCTTCCTTCTATTAAAAAATGAATGGCGTTAATTGCTTTTAATTAACTTCCCCTGACAACATCTGAAAATATTGGTCGTATTGTCAGATATCTGTAAAAGAGGCTCAACATAAACATTATCCTTCTCTAGCTTAACCAGAAGATACATATTTTCTTACGTCGAATATTTAAATATTAAGGGATTTCATAATGCAGTCTGTTGACTGATATAAAACCTGAGCGCCAGATATTATTGTATACTGAAAGGCTGTAATGGTTTTTAATCTTCAATGACACACACCAGAAAGTAACACATGGTCATTTCAAACATTCCTCATCTATATTTTGAATCACTCATAAGGATTTCTCTGCGGTTGCTCATTGATAAACAACTAATGTGTTTCAGCAGGCCGTGCTGGACAGTGAAAAGGTAAAAAAAGGCAATCCAGAGAACGACATGCAGTAAGTTTTATGAGTTATTCCCTCCATCATTAAAGGTAATCGGTGAACATGTAGAAGCCATTGCGGGTGTGAAGCTGCCTCATCAACATCTTACTCAATTAGAAATCTATTTTGGGATATGAGGATGTTTGGAAGGATTTTCTCCAAACTAGGACAGGAAGTCATGCCAGTTGCTTTGTGTTAATCATTTATATTTTTCTATTCCAAGTGCATCATTTGCCATAAACGAAGCCAGTGTGGCCTTAAATCCCTTTGTTGTCACAATGTTCAGTGGTAAATTGATTTTTATAATTTTCTTTATCAACATAAAAGAATTGAAGTGTGTCTTAGAAAGTTAACCAGAATTCCATCCTCAAATTTTTGTTTTGTTCATTTCATAGGTCATCATTGTGATAATAAACACAATTTTATCTCATAAAGGCAATGTGAAATGGGGAACCCCAAATATGCTACTAAAAGCTTTTCGGATGGGGCCCGACAACAGTAAACATAATACAGATAATGCACAAACCAAAAACTAAATTTACCATAGACACAAAATGGACAAACACCGAAAAAAGAAAAAAAACATGAAATCCAGTCTCAATCAACTCAAAATAGACAAAATACTACAAACAGACAGACGATCACAGCACAAAATAGTCACCAATCACATGTTAAGGGCAATTTTTCCTTAAAACTGTTGTTGAAGATGGAGACAGATTGCGACCATTTCAAGTTTCAATCTCGTTCCAAATCTGCGATCCCCTACAAACCACACTCAGGCTCGTAAACTTTAACTGTTTTTTTTTGCCAGTGAGGTTTTTCCCTCGTGTCACAGGTGTGCAGGGGACGATTGCTGCTGCAGTGTTTAACAAACCCCAAAGCACAGAGTTAGATGGACCAACATACTGAAGATTTTGCTCTTCTAACAGTACAAGTGGGACCCAAATTTCCATAAGCACTCTTGAACTTTTGAAGAAGCGTGTGTCGTGTTTGTTGTGAGGATGGACATCCCAAATAGATTATGAGATAATTTGTGTGCACAGTTGGCATTTGATTCTGAAATGGTTAATCCTTTTGGGAGTTTGAATTTGCCTAGTTAAATTAATGACCTTCTGTCTCTAAGTGTTTTATAGCGGTTGTGTCCAAGAGGAAATTTTGGCCCGATTTAACACTACAGTACAAGAAATGCTAGGAGGTCAATCTAGTCATTGGGAATTATCCTCTAACAGTCATATACACAGAAAATCTAATAGAAATTCAGTTTGTCATTTTTAAAAGTAGGATGCCATGCATTTAAGTGCTGGTTGAGGGGAACATTTGGCATGAAAGCCGCACACTACAGACAGTGATCTCTAAAATCTTTAGGCATTAAAAACCAAATTTCAATGCAATTTGGTTAATTAATCAAAAAGAACTCATAATTGGCCACACCAGAAGGCTGCATGTGAACAAAAACTCAGTGTTGTTTACTGTTGATATAATACATAATAATGCTTGATGGATTATATATTTTTAATAGATGTGATATATAGAGTGTTTAATAGAGTGTTTCAGAATTTTTGTTATGTAGGTTTTATTCAACCCTGAACCCTGAAAATGAAAAAGTCAGCATTAAAGATGCAACATATACACATAATATGGGTGAAAAGCCACAACGCAGACTTTCACGGTCCATGTCGACCTTTCAAACAACCGTATCAGTCAACTGCTAATACCAACATTGTTCATGCAACATTAACGCTAATGAAAGCCTAACGGATTGAAGTGAATTGCTTCGCGAGACCGAGACGCCCGGAATATTTTAAGAGACTGACACAGACAGAAAGGGGAGTGGGGGGGAATTAGCAGTAGGTCTGCTCTCACATCACAGTAAATAAGTCATGTGAATTCACAGATGACTTTTTAACAGGAACTCACTCTGGCCAGGAGTTTTTCTCACAAACTGGAGGATGCTGTTACAGCTCACACACATACTCATACTCATGAGCAGCTACCATAATTTTGAAATGACAGGAAGTAGCTGAAACACTGCCGCCCTCTGATTTCAAGCTGCAAGAGATTCCTTTGGTATGTAAATCAAGTAGAAAGGAAAACGCGGAGGAGCTCACGTTGAATCGCAAAGATTATCATCATAAAAGGACTAAAAGGAGAATGAAATCAAAGTAACATGATAAACAATATACCAGCTAAACATCAGCCTGTCAGCATAGTCACTGAGACTGTGTTAAGATGCTGACTCCACTTCTATCAAGCATGTTTTGAGCAGCTGTGTTCAGCATAGCAAACTCTTACAGACCCCACTGGTACAGCAACAACCCAGACAGATAACTAATGACGAGTAACTAATGCATATTGGACTTATATTCATCAGGAAAACTCCAAATGAATAAGAATGTTGCTCTGTAACTGCTGCATGTGTTGCATACACATTCTATAATGAAAACATTATAAACACAATATGTTGTGTCTTTAGCTTGTTCCATTAAAAAAAGGAAACAAATCAAATGATGCAACTTTTAAGCCACCAACGGAAGGGAAATTTAATGTGCTATTATCCTGCAGGATATTTTAATTTAAAAAGGTATCTTTAATATAACATGTCATTGAGCTGACACATTTATCAAAAGTGACTTACAGTTGTTATATATCAGAGGTTGCACGCCTCTGGAGCAACTAGGGATTAAGTGTCTGGCTCAGGGACACATTGGTTGATGTATTGCAGCAGGAATTGAACCCAGATCTTCCACACCAAAGGCATGTGTCATATCCACTGTGCCATCACCACCCGATTAATATAAAGAGTTTATTATTTTCAGCTAGTGCGGTGCCCGTTTTTTAAAAGTGTCTGTTCCAAACGGTCCGATTGCTTGGCCTCCGGTATTTCTCGAGACAGTGCACTTCCTTGGGTCCGGAGCAACACACCTGCCCTGACATTGTTGCTTTCCCTAGCAATGCTAGAGTACATCTGTCATTTGCTAATAGCTAGCTATTTGGGACCAGGTTATTTCCAGGAATAAAAGCATTCATTTCAAAAGGATATATTGCTGATGCTTGAAATGTTTCATTTTGCTGCAACGTAACATCTCGAGTCTATCTTTCTTTATCTGTTCCTGAATGTACTGTAGCAACCGACGGAGAGCAAGCTGCAGCCTGCATGCTGTTCAGCGGTGTAAGAGCTATTACGGGTCCCCTCTTAATACACTACACAGTGTGTCCATTACACAACTAAACTATACAGTATGTCCCATAGATGTCAAGAGCTCACACTCAACACTGCACTTTCTTGGCTCCTCAGCAATAAACCTGCTAAGTGAGATGGTCAATCAGATGACGGTTGTGTAGAAAATTGAAAGACAGGCAGACAGACAGATAGACTACTTCCATTTTAATTAGCTAGAGAATGACCAATATGCCCAAACATGAAACTTTTCTTTTTCTTCACTGTGTTCACTTTCTATGTTATCTTACATACAAAAGTTAATCAAAGTTAGTTAATGAGATATCATGGAAATTAATGGTGTTGAACTGTGATGACTCTGTGCTCCTCTGGTTGCCATGCAGACACATGATTAACATATTGGACAGTTTAACGAGAAGGTGTGGCCAAACAATTAGCGATCTGGTTTAATGGTTATTAGATTTCTAGTGTTAATGGACAAAGCACATTGATAGAGAAACCATTCGAGGACTTTGTACATTAGCCGCTGTGTTCATTAGTGAGGGGTCACATGTGCAAACTCCACTGGAAGGAGAGATTGAGTCATGACCTTGCTTTCCCTTGCCCCCAGTTATGACGTCTTGATTTTTAACCCCTCATCCTTGGGAAAACAACAAAGATGAAGGGGAGCCAACTATTTCTCTCTAGCATCTCTAAAAGTAAAACAATCCAAAAATGGGGTTTATAGATACCAGGGTGTGACCTGATGATCACAAGCTGAACTTGTTAGTCTCTTATGGAAGCTAACCGTTGTTTAGGCCTCCTTAAACACTGACATCAAACTCAGGATCATAATTATGCATTCTAAGTCTGATAAAAATGTGACACTACATTTAATACCCAACTTGCTCCTAGTGTTTGTGCGGGTTTCATTATTGGTTTCCTGATCACTAAAAACCCGCACAAACACACAAATCAGTGATCACTAAAGCTTTTATTAGCTTTGACAAACAGCTGCAGAAAGTCATCATGGTTCCTCAGTTATTTCCAGCATTGAATAATTTCACAGAAATGTTAGCACCTACATTGCCAGCTGCCACACATTCCCATCACAGGTTGTAACTCAGCGTTTACACATTCACTCTGTTATCAGCCAGTGTTTGTACAGTTACTGTGAAAAGTAGATGACAGTCAAATTCTTCATTTTAGAATCTACCTAATTAAAAAAAGGACAATGAATGTAATGTAATCATACTTCATTAATCATTTTACTGTAATGCTTTCTAGTTATCAACAAAAAGGCCAAACAAATATTAACACTTCAAATTTTTGTTTTAACGATGTCTCAAACACGCCAGAAACAATGTTTTTTAACACTCTGATTGGATGACTAATATAATGCTGTTAATTCAATTTCAATTCAATTTTATTTATAGTATGAAATCATAGCAAGAGTTATCTAAAGACACTTTACAGATATAGTAGGTCTAGATCACACTCTACAATTTACAAAGACCCAACAGTTCCAGTAATTACCCCAAGAGCAAGCATTTAGTGTGGCAGTTGCAAGGAAAAACTTCCTTTTAGGGAGAAACCTAGGGCAGACCCAGGCTCCTGGTATGTGGTGTCTGATGGTGCCGGTTGGGGGTGTGATGAACAGTGGCAATGTTCACAATAAAAATAATGGAAATATGACTTAAAATAGAAGTTCACTGCAGGGCGTTAGGTAATCCAAGGAAAACTTCGGGGCCAAAAAAACATAAGGTCTTTGGGGAATAAGATCCCCAGAGCTAAGTTAGTAACAAGCATTTCTGGGATATGGATACACACAGATGGAAAGAGAGAGGAGAGAGGAGCTTAGTGTGTCAAAGGACGTCCCCCGGCAGTCTAAAACTATTACAACATTATTAAGAGCAGATGCCAGGCAAACCTGAGCTAGTTCTATAAGGGTTGGTAGATGAATCTGACGACTATGAAGAGAAGGGGTGCCGTGTCTGTATCTATACATCCTCCCCTACTGGTCCATAGCACAATACACAACATAGCAAAAGACAGACAAATCACATACAATAACAAATAAGTCAGAGTTCTACAATACACAAAAAGAAGGTTCAGTTATTAACTTATAGACCTAAACGCTACACATACACCTGTACATGAAGATCTTGAGTACAGCGGGACAGGTGGATACATCAGCACTTCCAAACATTTGGCTTGCACTGCTCAATCATGGCATTTTTAGCAACAGCCTCATGCCATCATTGTATACCATACTGAGTTTCTGCATACTGCTTTTTTACAGTGCTGCCACAAGTGGTTAGTATACATCGGGGTGCAAAAAGCTTTAAAAAGTGTGGGCTTCACAGACATTGAACACATACTAAATATATTAATATGCCTTCAGCATATTAGCTTGTGCATACATCATACAGTACTGTCTGAAGATGTCCCTACCGTCAGACAGGTCATTAGTTATATTGTGCTCTAAGTATTTGACTTCATCACACACTTTAAGGACAATACCAGACAGGGAGAAAGCAGGAAATGACAGTTTATTGTCCTCAATGCTTCTAGCAATGATAATATGCTTCTTCTAAGAAGTGTACTTAATGTCAAAGTCTGAGCCATATTGGGAGCAGACCCTGAGTAACTGTTGAAGGCCAGCATTATACAGACAAAGAATCACCAGATCATCTGCGTACATCAGGTGGTTGATAATAATGTTCCCAACCATACAGCCTGTTGCACAGTTGTTTAGCAGCTTTGATTATCCATATAAATACTAAAAAGAAAGGGAGAAAAAATGCTTCCCTGCCTAACTCCATTGCTTTTATTGAATGGGCCATGCATATATACCCCATATTTATGTATAGATATGATGGTGCTTGACCATTTAGAGCTTTGTAGGTCTGAAGAAGGATTTTGAATTTAATCCTGGATTTTACAGGAAGCCAATGTAAATATGATCTTTTTTCTTAGTTCTTGTCATAACACACGCTGCAGCATTCTGGATCAGCTGGAGAGTCTTAAGGGACTTATTTGAGCAAATGGATAGGAAGGAATTACAATAGTCCAAATGCATTGACTAGTTTTTCAGCATAGTTTTGAGACAGCATGTGCCTAATTTTGGCAATGTTATTAAGGTTTGTTTTAAGTGGATTTATCCTGATCAAAAATAACTCCTAGATTTCTGACAGTAATGCTGAAAGCCAGGGCAATGCCATCCAGGGTAGCTATATCTTTAGATAATGATGTTCAGAGATGTTCAGAGCCCAACACAATAGGCTTGGTTTGGTCTAAGTTTAACGTTAGAAAATTCATCCATGATTTTATATACTTGAAATTTAGCTAACTGACTGGTATTGTCTGGCTTGATTGATATAATTGGGTGTCATCCACATAACAGTGAAAGAGTAATTGAGTTTTTTCCTAATAATATTGCCTAAAGGAAGCATATATAAGGAGAATAGAATTGGTCCAAGCACTGAGCCTTGTGGAACGCCATGGCTAACTTTAGTGTGCCTGGAGGATTCATTGTTAATATTAAAAAATTGAGATTGATCAGATAAATGGGACTTAAACCAACTTAGTATGATTTCTTTAATGCCAAGTTAGTGTTGCAGTTTCTGTAACAGGATAGTACGGTCAATAGTGTGGATTGCAGCACTAAGATCTAGTCCTTTGTCTGAAGCAGATAGAAAGCCATTAGTAATTTTCACCAGTGCCGTTTCTGTGCTATGATGCATCCAAAATCCTGACTGTAAGTACTCAAACAAACTATTGTTATGTAGAAAGTCACATAACTGATTAACAACTACCTTCTCAAGGATCTTGGAGAGAAAGGGAAGATTAGATATAGGTCTATAGTTGGCTAAGACCTCAGGATCAAGGGTGGGGTTTTCAGAAGAGGATCTATCACAGCTACTTTAAATGACTGCTGTACATAACCTGTTAATAGAGACATATTAATCATATCTAGTAATGAAGTGTTAACCACAGGTAACAGTTATTTAAGTATCCTCGTTGGGATGGGGTCTAAGAGACAGGTAGATGGCTTAGCTGAAGAGACCTTTAACGTTAATGTTGAAGGTCTATAGGACAAAAGTAGTCAACGTATATGTCAGATTGTGTCGTTCTTTCTAACCGTTGTGCGTTTAAAAGGGAACTGTTAGAAGTTGAGGGCAATAGGTGATGAATTTTATCTCTAATTGTTATAATTTTACCATTAAAGAAGCTCATGAAGTCGTCACAACTCAGAGCTATAGGAATAGACGGCTCAATAGAGCTGTGACTTGTTAGTGTTCCAGAAATTACCTGCGTGTTCATCAGTTTTTAGTGTCCCCTGGAATCTTCTGTTTTGTTTTGGACATCCTGTACGTGTAGTTCCTTGCATTTTCTGTATCTGTGCTGCTTTTCCTGGTTTGTTTTATTCTGTTATTTTCTATATGTGGCCTATATAGGGGCAAAATGGTGAAGATTTTTTTTTTTACATCCATGTCTGCTTGCTTGCAGTCTTCTTTGCTTTTGTTAGTGCATTGCCACATACCTTTTGCATCAGTGTGCACAACACAAACAAAACGGTGACCTACTTGTAAAAACATTGCACACATTGCTCCATAGCGCTTTATGCAGGATGGATACCTTCAAATAGAAGATTTAAAAAAAAAAAACATTCTGAAACATGTATTTTCTGTGTGTGTGTGTGTGTGTGTGTGTGTGTGTGTGTGTGTGTGTGTGTGTGTGTGTGTGTGTGTGTGTGTGTGTGAGACACACATGTTTGTGTGTCACACACACCATGAACATAAACATATTGACCTTTCACCCCATGCTTCTACTGCTGCGTCTAATGATAGGACTATTATTAGAGTGAATCATTACTAGTTATCAGTTCTCTGCAAGCCATTTACACTCTCTGAGTGTGTGTGTGTGTCTGTGTGTGTGTCTGTGTGTCTTTGTGCTCCAACTCGCTCTACAAGTGTAGAGCCCCTCATTGCAACATGACTGACCAATTACTGAACTTTTATCATAGCAGATACCCCCTCATTGGTTAGTGGACAGATGGAGGGAGTGGATGAGCTGATGAAGAGAAGTTGGGCATTTTACCACTGTGTATGGTGGTTTAATAACTCCATAAAAATCACTTCAATGATGGATTCAGCTCACATTGCTCACAGTATAGCCACTGAAAATAGATATAGACCACCAAAGCTGCTGTTTGAAATAAGCAGGCTATCCAAAGGCTTAGGCAAACCTCCATATCTAACCTCCTGCTAATCTGAAAATAAAGGGTCTGTGATTCTGAAGACACATTATTTACCAAACTTACTTTATCAGCAGCCAACAATCAAAACAATACAACAGACTTAGTAACAAGCCTGTAGAGTTTAAGGATAAAGGTTGCCATGTCAACCCTCTCTCCTGAACATTATGTTAACAGACAACTAATTAGCATTAGCAGATACATTTGATGAGAAATGTAACCGTGACTTAATTCAGTTTTTTTCCTCAACTCAACAAGAAACATTAAATATAAAGCAGATCTGCAAAAAACGTTGCTGTCAATGTATTTCAGGTGTTACAGTACATATACGAACCAATGTATACCTGCAAATTTTCAAAGTGGACTGACTATACTGAATCACAAATCATTAGCTGTTAGCAGTGGAGGTCCACTCAGTGGTCACTGCGAGTGATGTTGTAAGCTCAGTTGTGACTCACAGTATATTAGATATTTTTGAAAACCTATTAAACAAATAGCAAAAGACCACAGACACAATCATAAACTGATGACTCAATCGTAAACAATAGGCTGCTGAGCTATTTACCGTATATGCAGTGCTTATATAGGCTAGATTTCTACAGAATTGAAAGTGGCACTTGGACTAGCAAAAGAATGGTGAAATCTTACTTTTTTTCCTTAAGAAAACAGTTTGAATACTCCTTTATATGTGCAATAGCTGAGACAGTGGATTTTAATTTTTACATTTTTATTTTTAACTATTGAGAATTGTATTGGTAGTACACATTGGTAGTCACTTCCAGCATTTTTCAGCTTCAGGTTGCAACACAGTTTTGTCTTGTTTTTAACTCAAATGAGCCAAAAGAAACCATTAAGCAAGGCTACATGAAAACTTTTCTTCTTTCTCAAGAAATGGCTCACCAAACATGATGTGCTCAAAAAAGAGAAGTAGTTTTGGGAGGTCCTGGCATATGGCTGCGGTTGTAAAATCTATGATTCATCAATGGAAACTGATCACACAAATGAACATTTCTGGCTTCTAACAAAAGAGGAACGGACACTTTTTTTCTCTGGCAGCAATGTTGCTTTTGGTTCTAGATTACTGTAAAGATAAAACAAAAATCATTCGATACTGATTTGATTTTAAGCAAGGCCCTATTTGGCTCCCTTCTTTCTCTATACACACAAACGCACATTCACACAGCTGACGTAGAGGCTTATTTTCTGAGACATCTTGCAGTGGATTTGGAGGCCGAGCAGGAAAGCAGCTTGTTTATGCGATGCCCTTGACATTTACCAGCTCCTCGCTTTAGCTCAGTCAGAGATTCAAAACGCATATTATTGAACCGCCGTCCTACAGCACACCACTACATCCAGCCCCCACTTAGTGTCCTGCCGCACCCTGGCGGTGATAATAAATTGTCCTTGAATCTTAAACCCCCTCCTCTCCTCTCAGAGTAAATCCGCTGACTTGCACGACCCTGTGGGAACAGATTGGATGATGATGCACATTAATGGCTCAAGGAGAAAGGAGAAGAGACCCCCTCCCTTCCCCTCAATGCTGCATGACTGGGACCGATGAGATGTTTGATTCTGTAAGTGAACCAAGGAAGGAGATGGGGGGTGAAGGGAAGGATGGAGTGAGGAGAATGAGTGGGTGGCAGACATGAAAATCATTTTTAACTTTGATTTGTCATAATGTCAGCATTAAAACTGAAAATGTAAATCATTGCAGACGGAAAGAGAGACTGGGATCAAGGGTTTATATGACTTAGTAGAAGTTAAAGAAAAAAATATACATATAGGAATACCTGTTACTTTCTGTACTACAACTCTGTAATATTGCCAGAAGCAGTTGTTTGGAAACATTCAGAATTTGTTGTCAGCTGTCTGGAGAAATCATTTTGTTATGCAATATTTAAAATGTTCAAGAAGAGTGTGCCAGAAGATACCACTGCAGTGTAGACAGGTGGATTTGGATTTTTTATGAGCGCTTTAACAATGAAACAACTCTTTCTGCTGGGTCTACCACTTTCAGTAGTGCAAGTATTAAATATGTAAAAGTACAACATTGGCTTGTTTACAAATTTACCTCGAAGGTGGAGAAAACCTGCGACTTTTTGATAAAAAGAGGAATTCCCTACTGAGAATATATTACTTTGAAATTTAGCCAAGCTTGACATCAATCAATTTGAGACATCAGCAATTAAATCATCAGAGGATGGTGCAAGGTGTGACAAGGCAGTTTTCACAAAAGTTACACAAGCTGCTGGGTGCCAGGAAAATAATTATAGTTTTTATAGTTTTATTGCTTTTTTGTGCATATAAGCCTCCAGCACATTATGAAACATTAGTGAAAAAAAATGCTATAAAAAGATTTTTATTAAAGTATTAGTCTGTCCTGGTTGACGTGGAAACGTCTGTAGTCACTTGTCGTAATTGTAAATATGATTTAGTAACATAGGTCTCCAAGTTCCCTGAAACATTACAACAGTTAGTAGTTTCCTTGAAACTATGTTTATATTCTATTGAATTGCAAATGAAAAATACAATTTTGATGGAAACGTAATGCCGCCCAGATTATGCTTTCAGTTAACATCAAGGAATGTTGCTGATTAACATATCTTTTGTGTATTTACTTACAGTATTATATAATGGCAGTTTTAGATTTGACGCTAATTTTCAAATTGCTTAAAGGACAATTCCGGTTGATTTCAACATGTAGCTCTTTTTATTTAAATGTGGAGTACTGTCAGTAGAGAGAAAAATGAAACCAATCGGAGCTGCCTACACTGTGTTAGCCTCCAGCTAGAGTTAGCACCCAACAGGCTTCAACAGGGCAAGTTTTAAACGTGTTTTTAGCCTCTAAACATGTTAAAAATGTCATTACCAGTGCGTAGCCATTGCAGTGATTCCTTCCAAATGAACACAGTGAATCTGACTGCTGTAGATGTAACAGACAGGCATAAATGTGTTAATCAATACCTCTGTTTATTTCCTGGTTCCCGGTGAAGTCCACACTAGTCAATTGTCATAAATTGTATGCCATTTTGTCACATCTACTGCAGTCAAATTCACTGTGTTCTCTTGAAAGGAATCACTGCACATGGGTAGGCACTGGTATTGACATTTTAAGCATGTTAAGAGGCTAAAAACACGTTTAATACTTGCCCTGTGTAAGCCTGTTGGGTGCTAACTCTAGCAGGAGGATAACACGGTGTAGACGGCACCGATTGGTTTCATTTGTCACTCTACTTACAGCACTACAAATAAAACATAAAAACAGAGCTGCATATTGAAACAGACCGGAATTCTCCTTTTAAGATCACAACCATAAGTGTTTGCTTGCTCTTACCTTTTTGCTCCCTCCATCTCTATGGCATTTCATTTCTGAGCTCTTTTGCCCCATTTTTCTCTTTCCCAAAAGACACACAACGCACACTCACACACACACACACACACACCCATCATTCATACCCCTCCATGGATCCAGCCCTCCTCCCAGTGTTATTTCCTGTCTCCATGGGGAGCAGAGGGTGGCTTAATGAAGCAGACAGGCCAGATGATGCTCCTCTTGGTGAAGAACATCCAAAGTTTCTTAAACCTGCATTATGCAAGACCCCCGTCTAACAAAAACTGCAAGAGATAAAAACTGTGTATATGAGTGTCTGTTTGTATCTTTTTCAGCTATAATACTTGTTTAGGAATGTCAGACCAACATCCTCCCTGTATAAATCTAAGTACATAAGGGGAATTTGTCAACCTGGACGCTATTGTCGTATGTTTGTCCACTATCAGGACACCGCTGGAAGATTATAGGCAGAAAAATGGAGGAGGAGGGGAGAGTGAATGGGAGAAAGGAGTGTGCTCGGGATTGAGGAGATAGGGAGAAAGCATTTTCTGACGTGGTTTGACACCAGACTAATACAAAATGCAAACTCACACACACAGGGCTTCTCATTAACACAGACAGGTAGCAATGGGGGAATAGAGTTTTTTTTAAAAACTAGAGAGCTCGATGGTGGACCATATCCAGACGGGTGTCCTCCTCTCACAGTTTTTGTTTATTCCAAGACCTTAAGAGAAGTGAGGAAACTTTAATGAGCTCTGAAGGGAAAATGGGTGTTAGAGCACCAAAATGACAAACAGGACAACAGTATGTATGAATTTATGCAGTACAGTAGTACTGTATCGTTGTGTACATACAGAATATGCATAAAACTATCTACCAATTAACAGGCATAGAAACATCAGTTTTGGGATGTTCTAAACCAGTCTGTAGGAGCGGGATCCGGCCTCTATTTACATCATATGTTTGCTGGTTGTACCCCAGGTGCAACGACTCTTAAACCACATTGCAAGTAAGTAAACAGTAGAGCTGAACAAAAGAATATACGTCAACCAGGAGTTTTTAATTAAAGATCCAATCTGACAGTGGCTCACCTGCTGACAACTAACTCTTTGTCTCAATTTCTGACAGTTTGCAGGTGCATCGAAGCTCTATAGAGCAGCTGTTAGTAAAAAATGTAAAACAGCACCCGAACTGCAGGTTTTTGTTCATCTTGTAAATGAAGAAATGCTTTCTTAACTTTTTGGCAGAAAGATACACATTAATACAGGACACTGTTTTTGTAATTTATTTAGTAAAATTTTGCACACCAAATAAAATGCTGCATGAATGTTGTTCTTGTCGGCTTAACCCTTGTCTATATCGACGAGGTTTCATTTCCGCGATTGTTCAGATGCCATCAGAAATCCGCCGGATGTCCGTCACCTTCCACTTTCTTTGTGTTGCAATTTTAAAATCTGGTTGATTAATAAGGACTATGGCTAACTGCTCTTCAGATCTCTGCAGGGTGAATCCAGACAGCTAGCTAGACTATTGTCCAATCTGAGTTTTCTGTTGCACAACTAAAA
>NC_045745.1:12627020-12691746 GCF_008692095.1 Etheostoma spectabile | reverse complement strand
ACGTACACATGTTCCACCAAAACAAGTTCCTTCCTAAGATTATTTAGCAGAGGCGCTGTTATTGTGTCCAGCTCTTAGTGCCATCCATCCAAGACGATTGTTATTGTTTTAAAGAAATGCCGACAAACCAAAGCACGTTTTTCTCCCATCCCAGAATGCTATGCCAACTAGCCAGACCCTCCTCCGCAGCACTGTAGAGGAAGGTCTGGTAATGCGAGATTAGCCTAACCCCAGCCCTTGGATTTATTCTTCAGACATTAGATATGACTTCAAACACACTTGAGGGTAACTTGAAAAAACAACAACAACATTTTATTGCTTTTATTGAGAAAGATCAATTATCATCTCTTCTGTTTTCATTGTTGTCCCAGAACAGTAGCTCTGCTGTGGAGGGAAGTTGGGAGGTTTTCTAAGATTTGATCTGCATTTTAGGATCCTATTGTTAATTTAAGATGCAGCTGAGAATGCTAAGCAAAAAGTCAAGAAGAAAACATCATGTCAATACAGTTTTGATGTAATGTCTTATCAACAGAAACAAACCAAGACAAACTCCTTTTGTATATTTAAGTATTTTTTATTTATTAATATTATTTTTTGAATTATATCGACGACTTGTATATGGCATAAATATGGCATTTATTCAATTGCATTATCATAAATGTCAATTTGTCTATCATAAAAGAAATTGTGCTACTAAAGCAGACATAGTTAACAAATGATAGAGCCATGAAGCATAATTAATGATTTATGTGAATGTTAACCCCCATTTTGAGTTGAATTGAAAACTCTGTTTGGAATTCCAGGAGGTGAAAAAGCAATAATTAGACTGTACACAATACAGTGTAGCACCCCAGAGGATAATAGTCGAGCTGCAGGTATATTGGTCTCATAAACACTGAGTACCGCAGGTTAGTTCAAGTTGTTGTGACATTGTCTCTGCTTGTCTCTATTCCCCATTTTGCTTAAAGTCATATATTAATAGGGCTGGGTATTGATTTTTTTTATACTGGTACCCTTTACTAATACCTTGATTTCCATACCTTGTCCTGAACGATTTTTTCACTACCAATTTTATAAAGAGCAGTGGACAGCTATACATACCAGCGTCCAAGGAGCAACTTGTGGTTCAGTGTCTTGCTCATGGATACTTTGACATGTGGCCGGATGACCTGGGATTGATCCACTGACCTTGTGGGGCAACCATTTTACCTCCGGGCCACAAGCCACTCTAATCTATGCATATTGGCTCAGGAATTGCTACTATGCTTTTTAAATTTGGCATGCTAACATTTGCTAATTAATTAATTAATATATACAGTTGAGACTGAGGGGAATGCCATTAGTTTAGATGTAGTGGTTACAGGTCAATGAATCAAGATCAAGAAGATGTTCTGATACCATTTTGATACCTGAACTTGTTTATTGACCGATTCCCAGTAGCTTTAAACTACTAAACCTGTATGGTTTTGATGTGATTGCTATTGCTGCATGGCCTGACTTAGGTGAAACCCTTTGTAAAACATGCACAAATACAAACAGAGATGAATGCCATTACACTTCTAGGTATAAATAGCATTCATTTTGCTAGCTCTGACTAATATTACACCAGCATGATGGCAGTGCTTATGCGTATCATAAATGAGCTATCGCTACTCTTTGTTCCAAGCAGCACAGTGCAACTAATAGCGCACCACAGCACTGCATCGGATCGGTGGAAAGACATGCAAATTTTCCAATACTCTATCCAGTATGGAAGGCTGTATCTTAGCATTGCTGTTACGGGGATTGGTATCAGAAAAATAATTTAATGGCAGGAAATCCTATTGACAGGCTTTTGTCTTCCATAAAACCTCATTGGCCTTTGCGGTGAAAACATACAAGATCTTCAGCCACCGGTTTCAGTGCTGTGTGACAGTGCTGATTGTAGGCGTAAATCCCAGGGGGGTCGGGAGGGTCAGGGCCATTCTAGAATGGGAAAAAAACGTGCTTTGGTTTATTGACGTTTCTTTAAATCAATCACAATTGTCTTGGGCAGCACTAATTGCTGGACACAAGAACAGTGACTCTGCAAAATAACCTTAGGAAGAATGTGTACGTTCGAAGGTTGTTATAGTCGTGCAACAGAAAACTCAGATTGGACAGGCCCCTCCCTTGCCTCACAGTGGTTTGGTCCACTGCCTGCTTTACAGACAAGTCCGGCCGCTCCAGGCGGACCGTAGGAGAGAATGAGAGAACATATTGGTAGTAACGTTAGTTGTGGAATGTTGTAAGTAGGCTGTTTAAGGCTAGTTTATTCACATTAACATCGAATGAAGTTCTTCTTTTCTCAAGTAGAAATGATGCTGAGTTGTTAATGAATTTAGTCATGAATCATGATAAAAAAGTTTGCTATGTCAGTGTAATATAATGTAACATTACCAGCTCGTTGGATAGAAATGCACCCACTAACGTTAACACAGCGATAAGCCTAACGTTATGGGTATGAACTGATATTAGGGTTAATATTGGAGAGGTTGTGTTTTGCTCAATAGGATGTCAAGTGACTGATCAGTAGGTTTGCTGTAGTTAAACATGTATCCTCTGTCCCAGACAAAACCTAATATTTATGTTGAGGACGCAAGCTCATTTAATAATTTAATAATTATAATATGACTGCCTGGTGAACCTATGAACCTAACTCATAGACATCTGACGTTAAGGATTTGTGTTGTTGTTGCCCAAATAAAATGATAGAGAAAAGAAAAACAGACATAAGATCCTTTTTAGTACACCAAAACGCCGAGAGTATAATAAGTCCTCATATCAAGACGATTTGGTAACGTCTTTATAAGAATGGGTGCTTATGGAAATATTAACATCACTATGTCACAGGCAAAGGAGACAGAAAGAACCGAGGAACAGGGAGACCAGGGACAGTCAGGTGTAGAGTCTCAGGTACGCGTGTTGAGCTTAGTTCATATTTGTGGAGGTATGTGGCTGTCAGGGTTAGCAGATGAGCTTCACCAGTGGCTCAATATATTACATTATGATCAGCTAATTTAACAAATGTACAAAAGCATTGTATTTATTTTATATGGGGACACTTTTTCAAAATAAGACATTATGTTTTAAGGTATTTTTGTGGCTTGATTGTAAACTTTAAAATAAAGTAATGGTTTCAAAGAAGAATATTTTGGTCAACTTAGTCAGCTTTTTAATTGAATCAAGAGAAACACTGAAAAAAAGAACAATGGTACAGGCTCCATGCTACACTAATGATAGTATTAAGGCTCTGTATACACATATTCTCTACAAGTGTAATTGTGGCTCTATTATTTGTGTTCCCTTCAAAAGTTGCTTTTCAGAAATGTTATGTTTATCGTCCCCCCCAACTGTTAGATATGATTTACGCCCATGGTGCTGATCCATTTTTGCGACTGAAGCATCAACCATCATACATCCATGGTTGATGCCCCATGCCCCTGCTCAAGATTTTTAAACCACTGTCATGGCGGCTCGGACAGAATAGAATGTCATATTTTACGAAAATAGTTTACTGAAATGTTTTTGAAAATATTTTAAGCGCGAAATAGGCCGTGCAGTTGTTTAATCTGTCTTTGTTTCAGATCGACAAAGGTTAGTTTGAAAGATTTTTACCTACTTCTACTGGATATTTGTGTCACGTTCAATGGATTAATTTGCATAAAGATGGGCATCAGCCAGCTTTCTGACGCGCAGCATTTTACCTTCCCTGAATGCTTTGCGTGCACGTTGAAGTCGCTTGATGTCACCCATAGGAATATAGTGGAGCACAGCGCTACAGAAGCGTCACACGGACAAATGGATCACCACCGTGAGAATCTTCTGTTAGCCTTCGTGGCAGAAGGAGTGAGGGAGTAGCAGGGGAATGAGAAGATAAATCCTGAGCCCAAATGGTGTTGATAACGCTTGTTACTAGTCGTAATGAGGTCAGCGTCGCCGCTGTCTGCCTCAGATGGAGATTTATACAGAAATAACAAGGTCCAGCTGTCTCCCACTGCACATACCAATAAAGATAGATCTGGTTGAATAGCGTTGAGCATGGAAGGTGACCGCCATGATAGAGAATTCTGGTGGTCTGTTACGGAGGTGAGACAAACAAGCTGGGGCATTCCACATTATGAAGAAAAGTGACTTTTGGACTGTTGAAAGAGGGACAATGAACCCTATTCACAATCAGCATGTTGTTTTTGATGATTGGCCATCTCGCACCAAACTGTGATTTCACATTGTGAACAATTTAGATAATGTGTCGCTCTACTCTGACCAACAGTGGGGGAGAGAGAGGCATGATTGCATCCATGTTGGCGGAAGCCACACATTTTTAAACAGGAATATTTTTACTATTGGCTGCGTTGGTATTCTTTTTCATAGTAGCGTTTTGATGAGTTGAACTAGCGACGTCAAGACTTGGAATGACTTAATATCACATTAAAAATCCTTTTAGAAAAGAGCAACAAAGTCGCCCCCAGGAGGTTGGGCTGGACAAATGGGTTCAAGAACACAGGACTTTCACCCAGGAGATTGCTGTTTGTGTTCTGTATGAAAGCAAAAGTCAATGTTGACTTGCGCAGGTGCACTGATCGCTTGTGTTGCGCACATTTGTAGGAAAGGTGACGAAAAAAGTTGTGCATGACTTTTTCTAAGATATCCTATGAACCATTCGATGAGGATACATTGACTGACTATTCAGTGTAGTTGTTAGCTAGCTCATAACAGTGGGCCTGTTTGTGTGTGCGACAGCTCTTACCGATTTTAAAGCAACACTAGAGAACTATTTGTAATTTAAAATAAGGTTTCCAAAATTGTTTCAGTGGTTCATCAACTCGTAACAGGGTGAACGGTACTCCAGCATTCGCTTTGCTGGTCTCTACCGGCTATGACCGCACTATGCCAATTTGCCAGATCGAGTAGCGGATCTGTAGTTCCAATGAGACAAAAAGTTATTTCTTTATTTTCCCTCCAATTTCTGTTCTTTTTCTAGTCTTGTCTCTGTGCATTCATGTACTGAGAAAACATTTTGCTCAATTTAAGACATACTCTAGTCATGCAGATTGTTTTCCTATACTATATTGTTTATTTTTGTCAGTGGGTCATGTTTGTCTATAATAATGTTTCCCCTTTGGTTACCGGTTACCACTTGGTTACTGGCATAAGTTCAGGGTCATCCAGCTGTAGCTGGTAGCGGATTATTTTTTAGGAAAGTCAATTGCAAAATTTCCCAACTGAAATACTAAAGTAGAACTTCTTGAGGCTCACCCCAATCATCTTATGTATGAATCTGGGCCAGAAGGGAGACTTCTTGAAAGTGGAAAGCAATTAAACACACAGGCCGAATCGCTTCACTGTACTGCGCTTTACTGAAGTGTAACAGTAGCAGAAGGAGGAAAGAGAGACCAGAGTTATCCACTGCCGTGTCATATCTTCTCCACAGTGAGAAAGGGACTACATTGGTAGCAAAACAAATAGACAGCAAAGACAGGAATGGGCTGCTGGGAACACACACATTCACAGTCAACTGGGAGGAGAGAAGGCTGAAGAAAAAGAGAAAGACAAAGAAGAGAAGCCACAGGGGATAACAGATGGAGTGTGGAATCATATCTCATTTGGAACTGAGCCGAATGTTCCCGTGAGGATAGGTAGGAAGGTGACAGTTTACCAGGTGCCCCTTCACAGGTACAAAGTACAATGTTCTATAGGACTGTAAGTAAACTTACCATCACAGCTCCAAACTTTATTTCAATGTAATCTTTGACACTGCTCAGTCTCTGCAGTACCACAGTGTATAGCTGCCTCTGCGGCAGGTCAGTGTGACTTCTACAACCTTGAAAACACCCTGATCCTCAAAATATTTGAATCTAGACCAATTAAAACCCCACTGATAACATTATATTTAAGAAAGGACTCTGTATAGTGTATTGAATGATACATACAGAGAACTGGACACATAACTAACACATAATGGAAAAGTAGTTGTAGATTTAGTTTTTATGTTTTCCTTTCTGCTGAGTAATGGCTAAGTTGGGCAACAGGAAAATTGCAGGTCCGTCTTGTCCTGGAAAACCTTTAATGGGGACCCTATGTGTAAACAAATACTCTGATCTCCTGTTAGATGAAAAAATGATCCTTCATGGTGTCATGATGTCCCATCTACACATCGAGCTTCAGCAGAAATAACATCACATTAAGAAAGAATTTATGCCATGTCATGAGGCCTTTCCTTGGATTTACCTTAAGCCATAACACTTGATTGTTGCATTTCACATCAAAAACTGTTCCCCTTTTTAGTCCACAATGCACAGATGTAATTGCTGTATTGATGTAATTTCACTCAGGATATACAAACACAAAAAGTGCACCCTAAAGATCTTGCCTCATAGTCATTAAATTTAGACGTTTTCTTCAAAATCAAAAGTAAAATAGTTGATTCTTGTCTATGCATCCATTGTGACACATTGAATGCATCATGACTCTCTATTCTGCTGATTTGCCAATTATAATGTAAAACAGGACTCAAGTGTTAGCCCACAGCTAAAGCTTAATTTTTACATTTCCGGTCAAAGGTCTCTGCAAACCTCTGTATGGCATCTGCTCTAAACCTAGAATATAAGACTGTATACAACGTACGCACATGTGCCTATAGACATCTCTGTAATAGGGCCTACTAGTCTTGCTTTTGCAAAGACACTCCTCCACGCTGCAGAGCTGCAGAGGAGGGTCTAGCTAGTCCACACAGCATTCTGGGATGGGAGAAAAATGTGCCAATCCAGTGTTCAAAAACCAAAAGACCAACTACTCTATACTGAACTACATGGGGCCAAACGAGAAGTAAAATACATTATCCATTATATTGTTCATTTAGAACATCAGTAGCCTCATGTTTATGAAGTTTAATATTAAAGATTTAATTTAATTCAAATCAGGAAAAACATATTTCCTGTATGCGTCACCCAAAGCAAGATAGATTTTTATCATAAATTAAATGAGAAGTGACAACAATGCTGTTTACCTTTTACCTGTTTATATTTTTATAATCCTTCCTTATATTTGGGCATTGTGTGTATTCTAGATTCACATCTTGTTGATATTTTTTGCACTCTTTCAAATTCATACTGCAACTGCTGTACAGCAATTTCCCTCGGGATGAATACAGTTCCATGTTATCTTATCTAATATCCCTGAACCACTGACACTCTCTTCTATCCACTCACCTACACATATTTGCTGTATGTCTAAAGCCTCTGGACATACAGGCAAAAAATCCAAATATGTAAAATTGCATACCTTTTAAATAAAACAGTCCTGGAATATGTATAGTGATGCTGTGATTCCAAATGGCTTAGCCAAACCCTAAACATTAGCATCTGATTGCATGCCAAAAGCCTATTAGTGGGGTGTCAGTTGAAAGTGTGTGCATAGCATTTTTATCGCTTATTAACACTAAGAAAAAAAACAATTATGTAATGGTGTCTCAACACTGGCCAGCCAGTCATTTTCAAGGTCAGAGTTACCCTTTGTACAGAATTTGGACTGAGAAAACAATTCCTGTTGTATTATGAGGCTTGTAAATGCAACACAAGGTCTGGGTTATTTATGATCTGAGTTTTAATAATGCATTGTGTTTTGACTTGACTTGAATTGAATTGTTTAACTTTCCATTCGCTGCATATTTCACAACAATAACAGTGAAAGTGAGATGGTGCCGTGCGTGTGAGTCCTTGCAGCTTGCCAGTTTAAACCCCCAGGAAGAAAAATGGAGAAAGTCTCTTTAAACAATTACTCTAAAAGACGTGGTAATTGTGGTCCGTGTGGCTGTGTGTGTGTGTGGTGTGTGTGGTGTTGGTGTGTTTGTGTGTGGTGTGTGTGTGTGTGTGTGTGTGTGTGTGTGTGTGTGTGGTGTGTGTGTGTGTGGTGTGTGTGGTGTGTGTGTGGTGTGTGTGTGTGTGAGAGAGACAGAGATTGGGTGTCCATGCTCCTCTGAGCGCCAATAGGTGTTTTCCAGTGATGCAGTTTTTAGTTCCAACCTTCAATCCTCAATCACACACCTCACATACTGTAAATCCTACACACACACACACACACACACACACACACACATTCTCTTTGTTGGGTCTTTCAGTGCTCCCTGTTGGTGCAGCCCAACACCGCAACATCGTGTTCAGGCATGACTCTCTCCTCATTAACCCTCCCATCTGGTTGCAAGTTGTGGCGATGTTTAAATGGAGGCATGCTTTCCAAGCATCGTCCCTCAATCACCATTTCCTCTCTCTCGCTCTCTCCTTTTCCTCGTTGACACTGGGTCTGGCGTTCTCTCTCGTGTGGTTTGTTGTCTCAGTCTCTCTCTCTCTCTCTCTCTCCCTCTCCCTCCCTCTCCCTTTCTCTCTCTCTGGTTCTCCTTTAACCTCTCAGGCTTGTTCATCTTAAAGTTTCAGACGGTTCAATCACTGTCTTCCATCTCTGACATGATAGATCCACAAGAGCTATCGTCAGCATCCATAAAAAAAAAAATCTTTTGCAGGGTTGTCTGCCTTTTATGAGTTAAAGCTCTTTACATTTTTAAGCATTGTGGCTCTAACCGGATTGAAATATCTCAGCAGGTATGGAGTTAATTTGTGAACAACAATCATGTTTCCCTCAGGATGAATTGTAACTTTTGGAGATTCCCTGATCTTTTATCTTGTCAAGCCAGTTTTAATTTGTCCAATAATAATTTTTTACATTACACAGTAACTAATGACAGTCCCACGGCCAGTGCACGTTGTTGGTGTGTTGATTTGTATTGGTAGCGTGTATATTCTAATTCAAACCCCTGGAAGGATGGCCATTGTGATACAAATACTTTGTGCTTTAGTGCTAATTTGCATATCATCAAAGTTAAATGTTGCTAACACACTAAACTAAGATAGTGAACAGGTCAAATTACCTGCTAAACATCATCATACAGACATTGTGACTGTGTTGTTTTTTTACAATCAGCATTACAACCTTAGAGAAACTAAAGTACTTCATGTTTGTGTGTTTTAAGTCCATTTGTTTCAGTTAAAGAGGCTGCTATTCCCTGCTCCTCCCATCTTTGTCGACATGGCTGTGTGTTTAAGCTCTCTATCTCTTCAATGCACACTCAGGCTTTTGTGTGTGTGTTTGCGCGTGTGTGTGCGTGCACGTGTGCATGTACGTGTGCGTGTGGCGTGTGCGTGTGGCGTGCATGCGAGTAAGCCTGAAGGTCATTTGTTGGTTTATGTCTTTTTCATCCACCCCCATGACCTTCTATGTTCACCACCCAAGGGTGAAAGCATCTCATTACTAAATTAATCACTTTTCTGCACACATTCACTTTTTTAAATGAATTTCTGTGCGTGTGCACGTTGATGTGGTGTTCCTGCATTGCAGCTTATAGAAAAGCACACAATTAACACTGAGCTAACAGACTGTCATTGTTGTCATTGAGACGATGACTGTGTTAATAATGTATTGGCTTTCTTATCTTATTGCATAGCTTCTTATTAGCTGTAATACAAATCCATATGAACACTGCAGGTTTATATAAATCAGGTTTATATAAATCACTGGAATATACAGAATTTACATAAAGCTGTTGCAGCATTTTTTCCATTTTTCTCTTGTGTTGATAAAAGGCAGCAGAGTGATGGAAGCTCCTCTTGGCATTCCCTGGCAATCCATGTTACCGCTTACTTTACGTTCTCCCCACTCTCCCATGCCTTTGCTAGGAAACTGCAAATATATTGTGTGCTTTTTGATATTTTCTGCTTGTCTGAGCTGCTTTCAGCGCTTTCTAAAAATAGGACAAATATCTCTACAGTGGTTAGTGCAAGGTAGTGGCAGGGCAGAACATGTCAGCTGTGTGAGAGCAGTGGTGGGACCGGGCCACATTCATAACAATGATTGAACACTTTGTTTTTCAATGAATAACATTGTTTTGCATCTTTAAGGCAACGTCACAGAGAATCTTGAAAATCACACTTTCAGTTATCAGTTTATTAAGATCCCCTGTTAAATCTAAACAATTCAACACAACAGCACTGGAATGAATTTGACCTTTGTGAAGCATTTTGTATTGAGATGTTTTGACACTGTGACAGACTGGTGTCAATTAATTTCTAATTTCTTGAGGCTGTAGATTGTCATGGTTTTGATTTGAATTGTCTTTCTAATATTCTGACATTCAGAGCTGCAGGGCTGTTAAACTGGTTGTTAATGCTTTGTTAATTGATTTAAAAAAACAACAACAATTGGGCATTTTAGGGCATTTGAACAATCTGAAAACACAACGCTAAGTGTCATCACTTTATATACTTGTCTCTATTGTAACAGTATCCCAGTAACAACAGACTTGCAGATGGTAACGAGACCCTTTAGAGGCTGCGGAATTCAACACACTAAGAAAGTGTTGGACAGAGCCAACAACATACTTATGATTTATCTATTCATAGAGCTTTACTAGTAGATACAAATATAGTATATAATATAATATTAGTATTATGCTAGAAAAAAGGTTATAGGATCACTGAGTGCAAAAAGATTCAACTCATAGCTCTCTGCACACTAGATTATGAGATATACTAGTGTGCAAAGTTAAAATAATCTTATCCTGAAGATGGGACAAAAGAAAAGGTCATGAGCTTTCTAAAGAGAGAGAGAGAAACGGGTTCATCCTCTGGGGTGCATGATTGTACTTCATAAATGCCATGGACATCCTGGACTTTTCAGATAACTTTTCATGGAGCAAAGTGTTAATCAGAGGTGCATTTGGAAGAGATGTTGCCCGGAAGCAAAGATAAAAATCATTCATCATCACAAGCCTTGTTACCCTCTGTGATGAAGGCATCGGTAATTTTTTCTAAAACTGAACCTGGGTGGATTAAAACGCAACTGTCATGAATGGAAGTAAAGAGTGTGACGCAATTGAAATATAGGAGTGAGGAGGATGGTTGAAGCTGCAGCAATGGAGGGAGGAAGACAGTGCAGCTCAAATCTGGTTTGTTGTGGCTGCTGAAATGTCACACTCTGTACTGCCCTCGCTCCATATCCTATCCTCTCTTTGCCCTGAACCTCTTCATCCTCTTGTCCCTCCTTTCCTGACTCATGGCTTTGATGTATCTCCCCAAACACACACGCACACACACACACACACACACACACACACACACACACACACACACCGTATGCCATGTATATTTTAGTTTGTTTGCCTAAATCCTATTGTCTCATTGTTTACTCTGTTGCACTTGAGTCAGTGTGTGGTGTGTGTGTGTGTGTGGTGTGTGTGTTGTGTGGGGTGTGGGTGGTGTGGTGTGTGTGTGTGTGTGTGGTGTGTGGTGTGTGTGTGTGTGTTGTGGTGTGTGGTGTGGTTGTGTTGAGCTCCATGCATCTCTGAGGATGACCGGATCTGACAGCATCAGCCTTAAAAGAACTGTTGTCCTCAGACCAAGAATCTCCCAGTGTACAGTATATGCGTGCATGCATGTCAGCGTGTGTGTTTGTCTGTCTGTGTTTATGTGTGTAAGTGTGGGTGGATATGCTGTCTCAAAAATCAGTGATGCAGAGTGTTTCTTAACCAGTGTGCTTCCTCTTTGTGAATGCCTTTCCCATGATGTCTCTCGTGGTGGTGTGTGTGTGTGTGTGTGTGTGTGTGTGTGTGTGTGTGTGTGTGCATGCGCACATGTGCACATGCGCACATGTGTGTCTGCTCATGTGTGCACTTCTATGACCTGAAACAGATCCTATTAGCGACAATATATGTTACTGTGAGTAGCTAGTCAGGGGCCTATGGCGCAGCTCCGAGCTGGGCCCCAGGGTTGACAGTAGACCAGAGGCCACCTGACTCAGTGGAGCAGGTGGAGGCCTCATGGTGCAGCTTTTCCCCCAGGCCCAGGCTGTGTGTTCTGACCATGCAGTGAGTCATAAACCATTAGCTAGCCTGCTACCATAGCCCAACCCTAACCACTGAATAACATGATAGCACAGAAGAGCCTTTGACACAACATTAAATATGGCACTTCTCACTCCACACACACACACACACACACACACACACACACACACACACACACACACACACACACACACACCCCCCTTAAAGTTAAAATAACATATTGTTTTCTTTATTGAAATTACCACATGATAGAAGAATAATTAAATAAATAAAAAAATGTATCTGGCAGTGTTTGTGATCCGTCCTTGTTTATGAAACTCAGCTACTTTTGGTCATTGTTCATATCATCAGCATGTATGGAGACATTTCTGCATCTGCCAGTGTTGATGTGTGACATAATTGCATAATTCAATTCAATTGTATTTAGTGTCAGATGACACTTTACAGAGTAGGCCTAGACCACATTTTATAATTTACAGACAGATTTACATTTGGTGCGATACATACATAAGTGTTACAGCGAAGCATTGTAAATCTCTCACAGCACTGCTTGCCGATGCTGTACTATACTAGTGATTGTTCACTTACAGATTCTATCAGCGTTGGACATTCATTGGTTACACTCACAAAGGTAGGTTATCTAATACAATCTAATCTAACCAGTCCTCTTTAAGCAGGCAAAATATTTGGGTGTGATGTTTCTTGGCAGTAGAAAAAATAAAAGTTTGGACCTACTGAGCACACAAGTGGATACATGATACAAGTACTTCTTTACTGATGTTTTCATATGGTTTACTTTTGTAATTTCTAAAGAAATGTGTGAAATTAACCATGTTATTCTGTAGCCTGTTTAAGCCTATGAGCTGAGAGGAATTACAAGATGATCAAGAGTCTACAGCCATGCGATTAATGGTATGTGTCAGATGTTAGCTTGCTAACATGCTCATGTTTAGAAAATAGTGTGTACTACCATTGCCATCTTAGTTATGAGTGTAAGCATGCTAACATTTGCTAATTAGCATGTAACAAAAAACAGTATTGGACACTAGTAAGTAAGTAAGTAAGTAAGTAAGTAAGTAAGATTTATTTGTATAGCACCTTTCACAGATAAAAATCATAAAGTGCTTCACAGTAAAATGAGTACAATATAATGCATTAGACACTTAAAAACAAATAGAAAACATAAAAACAAAACCATAAAAACCCCACGTCCAACTAAAAGCCTGTTTGAACAGCAGCGTCTTCAGTTGCTTTTTAAAAGAATCAAAAGAATTCATACACCGTAAAAATGTGGGCAATGCATTCCACAGCCGAGGTGCCACTGCTTCTGGGGATCGTTCACTATTGACCTTATGACTAACAGAAGAGACAAGGGATCACCAAAATTATTACAATTCATCCTAAAGGGAACATGGATGCTGATACAAACTTTCCCACTAAATGTCAATGTGCTGTTGGCAGTAGATGACAAGGGTACTAAGTCAAAAGGATTTATCATCTGGGATCTGTTAATGTCTGTACCTGTTTTGTACTGATGCATTCATGTTGATATATTTCAATGTATATTTGGAAAATTTGACCTGCTGGTAGCAATGGATGACAAGTCAAGGGATCACCAAAGTCAATAAGTTTCATGCTCTGGAGATCTTGAGGATCTGCTTAAAATTTCCTTAGTGAGCTGTTTTAAGCCTATTTTTTAAGGCCAATTGCCACCTTTAAAAGCATGCAAATTAGCTATTAGCATTTCCTTGGATGTGCAATCAGCCGTCACTAAATTATTTTAAGACAAAAAAATTTAATGATTCTGGAGCTATAAGAAGCATTTTTGTCCCTATGATTTTTAGGGAAATTTATGGATGTTTATCAGCGATACATGGAGATAATGAAACCCTTGGAAAAGTGTAAGTCACACTGAATGTAAAAAATATGTTGAAAATGCATTTGGTTGACTTATGACAGAGTTATAAGAGAATTTTATTTGATAAATATGACTGAAACCATGAGAGAGATGTCCCCTGTACACCAATATTATTCTCCAAACGGCATAAGAGTATGCTGTGGTCCACAGTGTCAAAAGCTGCAGCAACAGAGCTGTTGAGTCAGAGTCTGCAGTAATTAATATATCATTTACTATTCTGGTCAAGGCTGTTTCAGCTGAGTGACCGGAACGGAAGCCAGATTGAAATTTATTTAAAAGATTGTTGTTAGATAAAGGGGCAGTAAGTTGGCTCGCAACAGCGTGTTCAAGGACTACAAACAAACATAGCAACATAAACATAACCTTCGTGGTGAGGTAACAACACCACTTTTAAAATGTGTACTTTTTGATAATAAAAAGGTTACATTGTTCTAAATCCTTCTTTAAATAAGTTAAGTAGATTCAAATGAGAAAATGCACCTCATTTATTAGAATGTGTCTTATATTTTACATCATATGTAGCCTAATAGATTTCTGATATATTAAAGGATTTCTTTTTCTGTGTATTTTTAATGCTTATCCATTTGCAGTAGAACGTACTGCAGCTGTTGGTGGACACTGGTAATGTCTGTATTAGAGGAACCATGACTGTATTTGCCAAGTCACCTGTGGAGCAGAGAATGTCCAGCAGCTGCTGCACAGACATGAAGCAGCAGTGCAGGTGATCTTTAGGGTAACCGTACTGCAGCTTATTGGTTTTCTCACTGACATGTGCACATGGGGGTATGTATGTGTGCTCCAAATGAGAGTTGGACCCATTATGGCTGATAAAGCATCATGAGAACATTGGGTCTATATTCAGAGAGGCTTGTGAAGAAGGAGGTAGGAGGGATATCTTTTGGTGTGAGGGGGTTGCTTCTAAATATGGAACACCTTGCCTCATATGTACACTTTTGATGCAGTTTTATACTGTTGGAGGTTATGAGAAAGGTAAAGAAGAACTACCAAAATATATAAATAAAGACTAAACTGACATTACCTTGGCAGTGGTTGAAAGAAAGTAACTTCATTGCGGTGCTAAAAACAATAACTTGGCTTTTAGAGATGGATGAACCCACTGATATTCATCATGGAGAGAATAATTGATGTTAAAAGGGCAATACTCCCAAAATGACCTTTTCTTTATTATTCTGACTCAGTCCTCATCAGCATTAACTTTGTGAGTATAATTAAGTAAAAAATATTCTTACTGTAAGGAATGATTCCCAAATCTACACAAATAAGACACAAGGCTATGATAAATTTTTCTTTCAGACAAAATTGATAAATTAACTGGTCTCCCCAACATCTTTAACTTCTGTTTGCATGAAAGGACTAAAAAAAAGTGGACACACCTTGACACATACAGTATATTGTAAAATCTCTAAATAACTTTAAGTACATCTCCTAGTGTGAAAGTAATTAACCCTCGTATGGTATTTGGGTCAAATTTACCCATTTCAAATTTTTACAAGAAGAAAAATGGTACAAGTTAAAAAAAGTTCTACCTGAAAATCAATGGCCTTACCTTATTTTCTGTAACAAACATGTATTCCTGACTCAATTCAGAACATTATTCTGGATATGACCACTTATGTTATTTCCAAGATAAGAATGATCACGTAGTGGATTTTTAACATGAATTATAACCTTATAACAAAATAACAAATCATAATTCCATTTTGAATTGTGTTCTAGTAGAGACTGATTGCCTTCCCTAAACATACAGTATATTATCTCAAACGTTCGAAATTAAGATAAAGGCAGTGTTTGTTAAGAGAGTCTGAGTAGCTTCAAACTCAACTTCAACTTTATTTATTTGTCTTTTATTGTCCAGAGTGCATACAGAACGAAATTGCGTTGCATACAGCTTATAATATGCAATGATATTCCAGGTGCAATGATACATTTCCGAATTATTTACAAATAGTTATACAAAGTGCAGCAGTGATCAAGTGTAAAACAGTGCAGGGGATGAACAGTGTGCAATTGAGAGTAAAAAAGAGTAAAAAGAAGGAACTGAAATGGCTAAAAGTGTCAGCAGCATTTAAATACCCGATGGCGTGCAATAGGTGCAGAGTTCAGTTTATGGATCAAAGTCAACAGTCTGTGGCAGTGGGGAAAAAGCTGTTGCAGAACCTGGTGGACCTGCACGGATGCTGCGGAACCTCTTTCCGAGGGCAGCAGGGTAACAGTCCATGGTGGGGTGTGTTGGGGTCTTTGATTATATTTCGGGCTCTGGACACACAGCGCTGTATGAAGTGTCCTTATGGAGGGAAGAGGCCCCATGATCCCTTCTGCTGTTCTCACCACCCCTCCTCACGTTCTTCCAGTCAAGGCTCTGCAGCCTCCAACCACACAGAGAGACAGCTGGTCAGAATTCTCTCTATGGTGCGTCTGTAGAGGTCGTGAGATGGGAGAGGGCAGGTGGGCTCTCCTCATCCTCCGTAGAAAGCACAGACGCTTCTGTGCCCTCTTCACCAGTGATGAGTGTTTTCAGACCAGGTGAGATTGTCTGTATGTGCACCCCAAGGAATTTGGTAATGCTGACCACTCCCACAGCTGAGCTGTTGATGAGCAGTGGAGCGTGGTGAGGCCGGTTCTTCCTGAAGTCGACGACGATCTCTTTCGTCTTCTCCACGTTCAGGATCAGGCTGTTGTCTCTGCACCAGCAAACCAGCTGCTCCACCTCCTTCTGTATTCCTGGTCGTTGTCATCCCTGATCAGGCCCACCACCGTTGTGTCGTCCGCAACTTCACGATGTGATTATGAGAACCTGGGGACGCAGTCTTGAGTCATCATAGTGACAGCAGGGCACAGGCTCAGGACGCAGCCCGAGGGGAGCCTGCTGAGGGTGATGACGTCAGAGATTAAAGTAAAATTGTGTGTTTCGAATTGTTTAAAAAAAAAAAAAGTCAAAGGGTCAATTTTTGACCCAAGGGATAAGAGAGGTTCCCAAAAGTGAAGACAATACAAGGGTTAACACAAACAGTGATGCTAATACATTGTAATGGAGTTCATGTTTTAAGTCAACCATTAAAAAAAACACAGATTTGTTACTTTATCTGAATGTTGAATATGTATTCACTATTTAATATGAATGTTCCTTAGCTGAGATATTAAGTTGTGTGAAGGCTCTGTGTAAGTGTCTCTGAGGGACACCAGCTCATGGCGCTATACATAATAGTCAGTTTTTCACACTTTGTCAATATTAGGCAGCCGTCTGTCTATCATATTCTGCACTGCTGAAATGTAATTTCCTTAACAAAAGTCTGTCAGCTCACTTTGACTGTATGTTGATATCATGACTCAACATCCATCAACAGTGGCCTTCTATCCAGGAAAAGGTTGGGTTCTTAACGCAGGTGTAATCAATATTTTTTATAATAATGTGAAAGCGGTCACTCATAGTGACAAACCTACAGATAATTAGCACCTGATTTTGCAACTCTTCTCGACTTTACAGAGCTTTATAGTGAGTTTCAGCTACTTGTTTAGCGGTCCAGCTTTTTTCAGCAAAAACGCTGTAAATATTTCCCTCTGGAAATGGTAGAGACCAAAAACAGAGCTAAAAGAGAGTGAGAATTGGACTTGCCCCATTAACTGCTAGATATCTTAATGTTTGATAACAAGTTTGCAGTATCAACTTAACAGATAGCAATATGTCAATATTGGGATATTCTTCGGCTGTGTAGCAATGTTGTTGATTAGAGCATTTCATGTGGAACTTAAAGGAAAACTATGGTTTATTTAATCTTAATCTTGAATTTTTTGGTAATGATAACATTGTACTCAGATGATTAGACAGTTTGTGAACACCTAGGTTAGTGGAACTTATTTTGAAGAGAAAATGGAAGTGGATTGAACATTTATCACCCAAACTGTTGGATATACTTCATTAAATAAGCAACAGTGCAGCTGACCTCATCCTTTTTATGTGCTGTTTGGCAGACACATCATGAAATACACAGCTGTGAAACTGACACCACTAGAAGGGGTGCTAATGCTGTTATAATGCTGCTAAGAATGTGATTTAGATGTTGTCCTAGAAGTTTTATTCTGAATTGTCTATTTTACAAATATTAGTTGTGCTTTATGTGGTTTGATGTTGGACAGTGATGGCATGCAGCTATGAATCCCTCATCAGGATTGGGATATCAATGTGCCAGTGTCCTGCTGACTCTACTAACCTGGGTTAGCTTTTCATACGTAAGCATCAGAGGAGATACTGCTGCATCTGGCCGGTGTGCAGGCATTGGTAGGTGAGCTGGGTGGCCTCCGTGCCTGCGTCTGTTTCCAGCTGGATGTCAGAGCTGTGGTGTCCTTTCGCCTTGACTTGGCTGGATCCTCTTTTTTTTTCTGTGTGCCGATCAGACGGCCACACTCTGCTTTATGATGAATCATGCACATGTTATAGGAGCTGATGGGATTACATTTCATTTGAATTGTACCTTGTACAATTTCATCTGACAAATTGATTGATTGATTGAGAAGTTTATACACTGACACAGAATCCAGGGCACTGCAGGGGACACCACGAGCTAGGCTGTGGCCCAAAAGCAACGCCCAGTGCATCGGACCACCTTGTCGTTTTTTTGTTTGCTCCATTGTGTGCACTGTGATCCTCTATTCATCAATACTTTTATCTTTTAAACTTATTTATTTTGGTTTGGTTGCATGTTATATGCCCTCTTCAGCTGCACATTTGTTTTAGCTGTCCATGTCGTGATGTGATTGACCAATCTTGATTAACAGCACTCCCCGCAACCCCTGAAAGCACCAGGTCGGAAATACACCAGACCCAATGACTACAGACCAAGTTGTTTGAATTGACATAATGTGAAAAGCAAAAGTGTTACTAATAACATTAACAACGGCTCTGTTCTGTAAAATAGTCCCAGTAAGTCATGACATTGTGACAGCGAGCCAGCATTTACAAAGCCAGGACTGTGAAACTTAAGCAGCTAAATGGAATTCAGCCATCATTCATTTTATTATTCACACCTGTGTGCTTTTTCTACTGTGACAAAAAAGCTTCTGGCTACACGTAAAGTCATGGGGCTATACTGCCGTTTAGTACTGATGCTCAGTTGTCCATTACATCCTGAACTTCGCAAAGAATGTATTCCACTTCACAGGCTCACATTCACCATTACGTTTTCTTAAAAAAAAGCAAGAATCAAAGAATCAAAGAATCTTTGCAGGAAGCCCGGCCAGCTTGATTGGCTGTTATCCGTTATCTCCCAATAACTTTTTCTTCCTCTCTTTCTCTCTCCCTCCCTCGCTGTCTCTCCCTCATTTCTCCCCCTGCTTAGCTCATGTTTTATGGATGCCAAGTCGTAAAGGATTTACGAGGAGTTTTGTTCACTCATCCCTTGGTGGTTACACTTAAAATATTGCATAGTTTTGAGCGTTTTGTGCCTCTTGGCGATCTCTCTGCGGAGCTCCGCTACATTATTAGCAGTTATATTAGTTGCTTTTTTACTTGCGAATCTAATATGTGCTTAACCCCATTTCCATAAAAGTATAGCTGGTATATAGAGGGCAATGGGCCAATAGCAGTGCTCGTGGTCGCTGTATGGCTGAATTACGGTCACCCATCTGTCAAATGCTTTTTCCCACAGGGGCAACAGCATAGGAGGTCGGAATCCACTGGCTGCTGCATGCACTTAATGTAATTGTGTGACTTCAGTTCAGTTTCTGATTGTGTGATTTTATGTTTGGCACCAATATACACTAACATGTTCCCAATATCTTGGCCGATAGTTTCTGATATGATGGATATGATGCTTTTTGTTTGATTACATTTATTTACTGAATAGTTTGTAATGAGGCTTTCTGAATAGATTCCACGGAGACATGTGTAAACATGTTTGTTTTCTTGCTGTTCATTTTTTTCAGATTTGTGTTTCATCTGAAAAAAAATAAATAGTTATAGTTAATAGTTTGTTTTTTTTCACATGATAATCAGAAGATTTGAAAGTATTTCATAAGATCTGGTGGTTTCAGTGTTTAAGGCTCATACCATAGTAGGACACCTTGGGTTTTAACCAACTTCTTTTTTGTATGAAGCCATACATACACAAGGCTACCTCTAATTCTCTGAGCGTTCAACCTCAGACTGCTTAACTTTATGACAGGGTGGAGGGAAGTAGAGGAGGAGTGTGTAAATAATGTGCAGAGCTTTATCTTCCTTCACTGCCCTGCACCATCACTCTTTAACCCAGGGCATGGTCAGAGACAATTTCAAGCAGACAGAAAACACATGACGTGTGTGCAAAAGTGTGTGTGTGTGTGTCTGTGTGTGTGTGGGGTGTGTGTGTGTGTGTGTGTACAGTATGTAGTGAGAATTGGTCTGTCAGTGGCATGTGTGCATTATGTGGAAATCTCTCTCTCCTCTCTCTCTCTCTCTCTCTCTCTCTCTCTCTCTCTCTCTCTCTCTGTCTCTCTCTCTGTCTCTCTGATGCCAAAGAAAACGTCATGCACACAAATGCGTACATGCAGGCAACATGCACTTGAATGAACACAAGCACATTGCACAAATGCCTTATTCATTCTGACACACACACACACACACACATACACACACACACGCACGCACACAGTAAATGGAGAAGGCAGCAGTGTGTTGCTAGGTGCCAGGTTTAACAGGGACATACAGAGTGGTATCATATAATTTTGTCTTTTTCTAATATTTATACATACTGTATGTCTGTTTCTGCTCTCTGTTACCTTCTGATGTAACACAACAGTTTCTTTTCTGTTTTTGTCTCTACAAATTAAGTTGTTTTTTGTCCCACTGGTTTGTTTGACTGTTTGTTGTATGTAGGACATTTCGGGGAAAGTCATGCAATGGACCAAGAAACAAGATCACTTTTTGTTGCAGATCCTGGATTTCTTAAATCAAATTTCTTAACAGTGCAAATTAATATTGATTATTCCTGGTGTTTTCTTATTAATTACTGTGCTTATCTGTTTTTCAATGCCGATTTAAAAATATTTCTAATATTCAAATGACATGCGTGATAATACAGCCTTAGTTGGGATTATATGGTAAATATGTTTTCATATAGAATTTGTATACTTTCCAACAAGCAACTATTCAGTGTTTTGATAGGATGTATAGTGACTCTTTAATTTTACAGTCTGTATGTGTTGCGGTTCTGCTAGCTTTAGTTTTTATTTGACTTCTACCTTTGTTTCTCTACGACAAAGACAGCCATGGGAAGTGTATCACTATACAAAACATAACTAGCTGATTAGCATTGCCATTCGCAAGAATGTCATTCTATTTTGCAGATATTTGGTATCATAAACCAATTTCTTTTAAGCAATTAATCGTTAAGTTTTATCAGGAATGTACGTAATGCTACAGTGAGGATGATTTTGTTGTCAAGCTGACAAAATGTGAACCTGTTCAACCAAGTAATTAATCCTTTAAATAAAGGAAATGTGAGCTTCATTGAAGCCACTATATTGTGTCCGACAGTGTCAATAGAAGTGTTGAATTAAGGAAGGGAATCGAGCGATTGCTTGCTGATGTGATCCTGTTCAAAATGGCTGCCTGCCCAGCGCAAGCCCTGTGTACGGTCGGTAAAATAGTGATGGTTTCTTTTCATCTGGACTGCTCAGACAAGACGCCTGTATTGATTTTTACCTCGTTGAAACTATTACCGACACAATGGGCTTCCTCCTTGTCCTTTCCATCCTTTTTCATAAAAGACCTCCAGTCTGGTTGCTTGCTCCTTTGTGAGTCAATGAAGACATCTTACAACTATTACAAACGCTTCAATAGCTGATGATGATGGTGATAGAAAATACAATAAAAAGCTTTTTACAGTAATTCCAGTCACCAGATATGTCTTGAAAAGTTTCTTACACACAATATGTATGTGTCGGAAATGTTCTTTTGTCTAAATCTCAAACATTCCCTCCTTTGAAATGTTGATATTTTAAAAAACAATTGTTATCAATTCTCATAACTTTACAACAGTTGAGTTCAACCTTTTTACAGTTCAGTTTCATATGTAATGGATGCTAAAGAAGTTTCTAAAGTTGTTCCACCATTATAAAGAAACAAATAAGAAAATTAGTGCTGCATTGATCCAATCAGGCATAAACATGATAAATATGCAACATATTTGTTTTTAGTCCAGTTTTAAACTGATGATTTAATATTTTCTCTTTTTATTTAAAGTGAATCCTATTTCGGAAGAAAATGGTTTAAAGTCTTGAGTTAGACACAATATAATAATACATTTTTTTGGAGGGGGGGGGGATTTGGGAACGAGTAGCTCATCAGGAATTAATTGGAATCATAGTTTCTTTATACAAAATAAATCACTGATTGATTCCACTGTGAGCAGGAACCATGCATATATTGACAGTTGTGTCAACATATTTTTATGCATTTGAGCATACAGTTTTTCCATATGTGTGGCTGTTTTGTTATTGGCATTAGCATGTTGATTTACTGTGTAGTACCTCTGTTCCAACTGTTATCTTGTGGATTGTATCATTGCAAGATGAAGAAGAGAAAAAAGCTATATATACGTACTTTAAGTATTGTTGTGGTGATTTATGCCGCAAATAATTTGGCATATAGAGCTTTGAAAGTCTGATGGATCTCAGGGAGTTACTGTAGGAGAAATCCAGGAAGTAATAAATAATGCGGTTTAAATATTCCCTTATTCATCAGTCATTATTCTACTTTTCCTCTGAAATGTAATTGACTAAAACAGGTTTGGATATTTTACTGGGAAAGGATTTGAGATGCAAACAATTTGTAATAACTCAAAATCCAGTGGATTGACTTCCCAGTAGGCAGCATGTATTGGATGTTTTTGCTCTAAAACAAGTGGTAAATAATGGAGGCTTGTTCTGTGCAGCCAAGATCAATATATTGGCAGGGCAGAGGTCAGGGGCAGCCATCATCAAACTGCCCTTTTGCTGTGGGGAAGGCCTGACACCTGGGGGAGCGAGGGGGGAAATGTGTCCCCGGAACCAGACCTTATCCAACCGTCCACGGATTTACACAGAGCACTGATGACAAAGCAGTTCAAAGTATTGCTTGTCAGTGGTACCGGCTCGGGAAAGCTTGTCTGTCTCAAGCTTCAGATGATTCCTGGCACAAGATGCACTTCAGCCAAATTCACCCATATTAGTTGTTGTTGTTGTTGCAAGAAAAGACGTGAGTTGGTTTCTGCTGTGTTATGTAAAAAGGATAGGAGAGCTTCTGCTGCATTGCTCTGTTAGTGTGTCACACGCAGAATGTCTGGCCCATTGATTACAGGGAGCTGCAGTGGCTGTGTGTGTGTGATCTGACCTGTTTGTGCAGTAGAGTGTGAGGCCAATGGATGCTGTTTCAGGGTCAGTGCTGGTGTGGGACTAAATGGACCAGTCCAGGAGGCTGGCCCATCACTAGTGGCCACCCACTCACTGTCAGTACTCCTGCTGTCACATCACTACTAGGTCATAAAGAGCAAACTCTGTTTGATACAGCTTGACTCTGATGGATTGCTATTGGCCACTGAAGCAATCGTCTTGAATTGTCGGTGAAGCTGTGTGTCTCAAAACGCGTGTCACATCTCAGACTGACTTCAAGTCACTTGGACCTTTTTTCTGAAATTCTTTTTATTGTTCTGAAAATGGGTTGTCTTGTCTTGTGAGTCCCAGTAGCTACAAACAACAGATTGATGAATAACATCTTTGTTTACTGACATAATTAGCTGACGGGTGATGTAATAGCATGAATTTGTCAATGTTTCTCAACCATTGATGTACTGGCCACCTATAAAAATCCATAGAATTTTTACCGTCTGGTCCTTTCTGTTTCCTTTACCGGCCCTCTCTGTGTGCCCATAAAGAGACATTCACGTTGCACATGAGAGCAAGCGGTGTGTGTGTTTCGGGACGGGGCTCACTGGCCAATCTCAATAAGTTAGTTAAACTTATGTTAAAGGCTCTGCCATAGCCTGCTCCATTGCTATTGTTGTGGCTGTGTTGCTGTTTCCAGTGGATAAATCCAGGGCTGAATTTCTTTTCCACCCCAGCTCTCAGCCTAACTATACTCCACATCATAGTTTGGGAATTTTCTGAGTCATCATTACAAGATGACATCACCTGCAAGCTGCCAGATAAATGCGAATTACAAGAAAGATTCAGTGGCCCTCTAAATTAAAAAAAAAAAACATGATCCTGTCTCAAACACACTCTTGTGACTAATATTGACATACAGTATGGTCTGTCTTCTTTTTTTCAGCCATTTTCCAAACTATCGTTATCGGCATTTATAATAGCCGATAAATAGATATTTAAAAAATAAAATAAAACGGACAAAACACCCTTCAACCACGTTATGGGTGTTGGCGTTTGTCATAGTTTGTCCACTAGAGGGCGCTCTACAACGTCCCTATCAGCAACACTCGTGTTTAACCCTTTAAGTTTCATATCTTAGATTTGTATTTTTTCTACAATTTATTTATCAGAACTTTAATGTATTTTGATGTTCCTCTGTTCTGTTGCAACAATTAAGCAAACAACTTTTATTTCTATTTTTAAACTGCATTATCATATTACTTTAGTGAGGACCTAATAAATAACTGCAAATAACTAATGGGGACATCTGTTTATGGTTTGTTACGCGTTATTGCATTTTTTCTTAAGATATGTATTAGCCGATATATTGGAATATCGGATTTTTAAATCACCAAATATTTGTGTCAATATCGGCCTTGAAAATCCTTTATTGGTCGGGCTTTTTTTTTTTTTTTTTTTTTTTTTTTTTGTCTTCACTTAAAGAGTTCATTGCATTAAGGGACAAGACACTGCAGACAATTAATTCTACATGCTTTTGGGTAAAAAGAGCCCACAGAGTGAGGGCAGAGAGTGACTGCAGAAGCGATCCTCATGCTTGTCACCAGGGAAAGATACTGAGCAGGCACGGGGCAAGCTGTTGGCGGTTTATGGTTTAAATGGATTACTCCTTCATAGCTGAGGCAATCAATCTATTTTAATGAAATGGATGAACACTCATCACCTGCCATTTGGCATGTTCCTCAGTCCTGTACTGAAGCACTGTGCCAGAGCTTCTCTGGGCAGAATGTCTCATTGGCAGCTCCTGAATGTGTGGAAATGTGACCTTGAAAAGATCCTTTGTCATGCTTATAGTTAGATTTAACGTAAACCATGAATTAATCTAGGAAGTATTTCAGCATCCAATGTGCCACGTCTGAAAGGCAGCCCATTGGACAGCTGCTTCAGGATTTCCAAACATACACTAATGCTTTTTAATGATGTTTTTGTGGCAGAACAATTTTTCTTTTAACTGGGGTGGAAAGAAGTTAGAACATTTACTCAAGTACTGTGCTGATATACATTTATGAGGTACTTTTACTGTATATTTTCTGCTTCTTTATACTCAACACTGCACTACAATTCAGGGGGAAATGATGTACTTTTTACTCCACTAATTTTAAATGAACTTATTTAGTTACTTGTTACTTTACAGATTCAGATTAATAATTAAAAATATGATCAACAAATTAATTATGTATTATAATTTGGTTAAGATAATAATTTACAGTCTATGGATAAAACAATTGATCCCTGGAGAAAAAAATCATAATTAAATAAGCCCCACCAGTTGCAATATTAAAGTTATGTCCACATTGATTCATCATTATTTATGTAACTTTAAATATATTTTGTTGCCAGTACATTTTATGTTTACTTACTTCTGAATGCTTGCAAGAAAGTACCCAAAAACTACATATACATAGTTTTTGTGGAAGTGTAAGATTTCTACATGTAAACATGTTATTACATCCAAACATACATACATCCAAAAAGCTTTTATAAGCTTATTTAAAATTGTGTTTACATTTACTTACATGTACATTGATTATTACTGTCAGTTATGTCCTGTCTGTTGTCCTCCAGCATGTTTGTGATGGTAATGTATGAGTGTGCTACCCCAATCAATCCAATTGCTTTTGGTTTATTGGTCCTATTTGTCTGAACGTCTCCATGCAAGTGTGGCAGAGAAATGTCCTTCATTTAAATGTGTAGTTAAGATAAATGATAAATAAATGATAAGTTGTGGTGGTGGTATTATTATTGTTTTTGATTTGTTATCCGTTTTGGTTCAACATAATGAGATGAGTTGAACCCTGGTGGTGTGAACCAGTCATCAGTCATTACAGACAAACGAAGCAGGGGCAGACAAAGTTCGAGTCACGCTGTAAGGGTTCCTCACATGCATATAGATGTCTTGTTATTCAGACTTGTATTTCTGCATAATAGCAATGCAGCATCTACAGAGAGTGTGTGGGTTGACATATAAGCATTCAGGGATGTGTGTTTGTGTGTGTGTGTGCATGTGCGTCATCTCATCCCTCGAGGGGACATCAGTGGGCTCTGTGGATTCTCCAACCTCTGAACTCCTTTCTTGGTTGAGTGGCCACTCTCTCTACCACGAATCCTGCGAGCCTTCGGCCCTCAACATGGACACACGCACGCACACGCACACGCACACGCACACCCTTAGAATAAATGTTAGCCGCTGTCGCTTTTTGGGAAGCAGGTGTGTATTCATATTTGCAGTTACAGTCCTGCAGTTTTTTTTTTGCTCCAGCATCCAGATGTTCTCTGAAAATGACCTGTACTCTCAATAAAAGTATGTTTTTATATTTTTAGTTTTCATCCCGTATCTGTACAAAAACCAGTGAGAATGCTGTTTGTTGTTTGATCTTCAGGATTTAACCATTCATGTCATTCAATTTCAAATGACTATCTCTGGCTGATTGAGACACAGACTAAAACAACAGCCACTGAACAACAAACTAGAATCTAAACCTGCAGTAACCGATTGCTTTGGCCACTTGGGGGCAGCGGAAACAAGTTGTGGATTAAACATTGACGTATGAATATCTTTTAAGTTGATGTGACAAACTTGTTAACAAACAGTTGCCTAATTACACAACCAGCAAGTGAACTAGTAACTGTTTTAAAGACACATGGACAAATCATGGCTGGCTAAATGACCCAACAAACATCTCCAGAGGAATAATTGTACTCATAAAGTCAGTTTGCCGGCTAGATAGCAAATTAGCTATTCAACTGTAGTACATAATTGTCTCTGCCCTTGGCTTATACTGTAAGTTTGCTTGGCAGCACAGGTTTGTTAAGGTCAATCAAACACATACACCACCCCACACACTCTACGCTTGGAGGCTAAAGGAGCAAAAGTACCCTTTGTTTCCCCTTCAGTGAAATAGTACTAATCCTCTCTAGACATTATTTAAAAAAATATAGATATATGATGCTTGAACATTTCTTTTAGTTTTTTCTTCAAAAAAGTTCAATTACCTAAAAAACCTTAAAAATCTTGAAATAACAGATACCCTTCTTACTCATTGTGTCAAACATTATTCTGCACAGTGAAGATCAAACATCCAACTGAAGTAACAATCTACAAAAGTGGAGGAGGATTTTATCATTATAACCTTTAGGTTTGAGATTTCAGTTGGACTTGAAAGTTGAGTCATCATTTGAGATTAGGTAAATTTAACTCACAGGTTTCTTTCTAGTCAAGTACAATTATTGGGATCTGTTGTAATATCTCCCCATACTGACACTGACTTCAAATGAGTCACGACAAAAAAACACAAACTTTTCACTAGCTGTGATGTTACAAAAAGCCCAACCACTGTACAGTCTTGACTGCTCTGTTTATCTAATACTGTAGTTCCTGGCATCTCCATGTACCTTAATTGTGTGTAGAACAAAAGAAGCATTGCTTTCCTCTTTCTGCCTTTGACTGTTGTCTTTTTTGTCTCACTGCGGATAGAAGCTGCAGGCAGGTCAGAAAGACTCAGACACTCTCTCTCTCTCTCTCTCTCTCTCTCCCTCTCTCTCTCTCTCTCTCTCTCTGCATTTGGAATGGAAACAATGGCTTTGTCAGTAAAGTAGCCCTCTTGTTTGCTTCCCCACCCGCCATTTTCCTTTAACAACGGGAACATCTTGAGCTCTTCTTTCAGTTCGCCGCTCACTCTGATTCTCCTCGTACCCGGAACCTGGCAGAAGCAGCTCATTATCTTCCCTTTCTGTTGCTGTGTGTGTGTGTGTGTGTGTGTGTGTGTGTGTGTGTGTGTGTGTGTGTGTGTGTGTGTGTGTGAAAAAAGTAAAAAGTGGGCAATTATAGAATGTCTCTTGTAGACAGCCAAACCTTTCTATAATGAGATCTCCTTAAGCAGGACACGCTCTGTGTGTGTGTGTGTGTACACTACACAGCTTGTGTAGACTTTATGAAAATGTGAAGTTTCCATTTAATTCAAAGTCTGACCAATAAAACACAACAGATGCAGATGCAGGTTCAGTTGGTGCTGTTTTGATGTCATGAAGCAGCGCAGCGTGAATGTGATGTGTTTGTTAATGCGGAAGATGTCTTCTAGAATATATATCTACACAACAGCAATGGGAACGTTTCAATGTGCCGCTAGGAAATGTCGGTACTGTTGTTGCTGCATAAATGGGGGGTTAAAGAACAGCTTTTAAGATGAAAGCATCAGAGGAAACGGATGTTTGGTTTTGATCTCTGTTTACTGCATTCAGCAGTTCCCTTGAAAGGATTTAAAGTGGTAATCAGTGGGATAATGGTTTGTTATTTTGTCTCCAGACGCCGTGCTAAGCATTTATTGCTGTGGTGATTTTTGCACTGCATTTCCCAGCCATCAATTGTCATTCAAAACAGTGTGCATTCTTTTGTCTTCATCATCTGCTCAGGTGCATTTGTCAAATAGGGCTATCACTGCTCGTTAACGATACTCACCTCTCCTTCTATTAATCCGTGCCAAACTGGAAACCACACTTCCTGTGTGCTGTTATTAATTTCCTGGCATTGTGCCATCATTAAAACGTGTTTCTCTGGAGATGAGCCCTCATTGTGTTTGTTATTGTTTTCGCTCCTAAACAATGAAATTATCATGGCGGGAAATGTGTTTCATAAATCATAAGTGAACTGATTCCCACTTTGGTAACATCTGTGTTGTATAAACTGTGTGGATGCTTGAATTGATAATTATAGATACAAAAATAAAAAACCAGTTAGACCAGGACAGATACAAAAATTTAAATATATTATACCTGCCTTATTTTTAAAGTTGCAGTTTTCTTTTATGTAAACAGTAGTCCTGACATCCTACACGCCAGGTATCCTTTCACTCTTGCGGTCTTCCCTATCAGGGCTTAGCACCGGCCAGGGCAGTTGTGATTGATTTAAAAAATATATATATAAACAAGCCATAGCGTTTTTTTGCCTATACCAGAATAGATACGCAGTGTAGTCGGACTATACTCCAGCGCTGACACAGCACTGTGGAGATAGGCTAGGTGTAGAAATGCGAGACTATGGGAACAATGGCTCAAATGACTGTGTAATGGGAGAGGGGTTGCCCGTACTGACGAACCCACAGAGGTCACCCAACTGTGTACTTCCTCTTCGCTTAGAGTTTTAGTGTCTATCCCACAATCTCATAGAGGTCCGCTCTGTATACAGTATTTATGCACTTGCCCTGATGAAGGCATAAATGGCAGAAACGTGTTGTCATTTTATAATGATTTAGCCAATATGTTAAAGGTTTTTTAAACGTTACCCTTGTAGTGCCTCAGTTTCCTTCAATGCTTTTAGCCATATGTTCTTCTTAGCTTCTTGGTTTGTTATTAGAGACCAATGCAAAGATAAAAGATAAAAATAAGACTCCAAATGAATAACATAGATTCTCTGTGTCTGCTTGATGTGTGACCTTTTGTTATTATAGAAGATAATATGATATACTATGAGGAATATCCCAAATGTTGAGCCAAAGTCTTAACCCAGTCATGGACAATAATAGTAATTGAGTAAAGTAGATTTACAGACAGTTTATGATGAAAAGAAGGAAACAAACATATAAGTTAAATGATTTAAGAGAAAACGCAGAAAGAGCAAAACCATTGTAAGCACAGGAGGAACGTGGAATAACCTGATTAGATAAATGCCTATTGAGAAAGAAAAGGTGTTTATGAGTCCTGATGGGACGAGGTTGCCTTCCAGATTCCACCTTGGCTTCATTTGGTTAATTTCATTGTTTGTGATTCCCTTGACATTTTAAAACATCTTTCACAACCCAATTCACGGAAATTAATGTTATGTTATCTCCCAATCCACCCTAGCTCTGTCTTCTTATTTAGTAATTGACCAAAGTTTTTGTTTTTGTTGATTTCGTCCCCAGTTTGCTCCCAGTACTCCCGAGGTGTCTTCGCCATCTTCGGCCTGTATGACAAGCGCTCGGTCCACACGTTGACGTCCTTCTGCAGCGCCCTGCATATCTCCCTCATCACGCCCAGCTTCCCCACCGAGGGTGAGAGCCAGTTCACCCTGCAGCTCCGGCCGTCCATCCGGGGGGCGCTCTTGTCCCTCCTCGACCACTACGACTGGAACAAGTTCGTCTTCCTGTACGACACCGACCGGGGTGAGTGATGAGGATGGACTGCTTTTGTCTTTCCTTTGGTGTGTGTGTGTGTGTGTTTGTGTGTGTGTGTGTTTGTGTGTGTGTGTGTGTGTGTGTGTGTGTGTGTGTGTGTGTGTGTGTGTGTGTGTGTGTGTGTGTGTGTGTGTACTGTACTTCAGATGCATTTCTCATCTAACTTACAACCTTTAAAAGTACTAAGTGAACTGATTCTGCCAAAATGTAAACAATAACTGCACATGGACAAAATTTTGTTAAACCCAAATTCTGAATGAATAATGCCACATAAGATTTACAGTAAAATAAAAATGCAAACCCAACTGCAGTAACTGAACTTGGGCTACGTAACAACTGAGCTCTAGGAGCCGTCAAGCACTTACTGCACTCTGTTCCACAGGGAAACACGACAGATATAACAAGAAAGCTATACATGTATCAAGTTAAAGCTACTTGGTGAGCTAGCCGTGGCTAGCCAAAACAAAATGTACTTACTGATATACTGACAGTAAACTGAATACCTTTGAGATGTGGAATAACAACAACTAATTGAGAAAATAATCAACAGATTAATCGGCGATGAAAACAATCGTTAGTTGCCGCCCTAAAAGAAACATTTGCATCCCGTCTTCTGCCAATAGTCAATGTTTATTTCTTTTAACCATGATCATTCTATAAACTTAGCTACTGTAAGTAGGTGTCAACTTAACCAAACCTTTAACATACAGGTGGCAGATCAGAAAAAGCTCATTAGAGTTGTTTTTGGTACCAACAAAAGACCAGTTTCATTGTTCAGGTATGAGGACCTGTTGGATTATGTGCATGTTGTACTGTAAGTAATCCAATTTTAAGGAATTAAAAAATGTCACCAGCCCTAAAACAGTACATGAACCTAAATATATGTAGATTTAATTCAAAATAATTTGATTTAAGTACAATAAATCTCTCAGCAGGCGGGTATGTGGTGTTTCTTCGGCCTCATGCTCCCTACATGGCAAACTCAGAGGTGTGAATGGATGTTTTTAATCCACAAAATGTTTTTGGGCCACCGAGTGATCAATATCGCAGTGCAGCTACTGTTGGAAGTGTTGGAAGTGTTGTGGATAGTGTTGGACCTCTCTCTCCATCTGTCTCTGTCGATTGTCCTCCTGAGGACGACGACTGCGTATTTCTTTCATCCGTATGTGTTTCTCTCTCTTTGTTTTTTTTCCTTTTTCTTTTCTTTCTGTCCCCAGCTCAGTCTTCACATACACACTCACAGAGTCAATAGGTTTGTACTTACTCACCCCTCACCTCCCCCTCCCCGAGTCACATTTCCATTACTAGACTGAATGGATATGGGCTGCTGCTTGGATCACATCTCCACATCTCTCTTTCTTACATTTTCCAGAAGGTAGTCAGGGTTTTTATTCTTTCTATCTGCTTCTTTGGTGACTGCAGTGAGTGTTTGTGCAGATTGGATGTATAGGAGCGACAGAGTGAGGACCGTATCAAGATGGCCGCCCTTCAGAACAATCATTCACACTCATTCCCTGCCTATTTTTTCTCTTATCTCAAGTTGTACATGGTTAAAAGACTCTGATTGGCTAACAGCCAGCCAATGATTGCCTGGCTATCAGCATCCTTTACCCATGGCAACAGGGCAATCTCATGAATTATTGAACTTTGGCAAGATGACATCAGACTGACCAGCTTTTGTAATTGGCTTGATATCTCTGCTTAATTCTTTTCAGTGGCTAGAGCTGACCGAGGAGGTAGCAGTTCATTTTCACATTCACAACGTAACACAAACACATATGGATCTAACATATTTCAAAAAAATGCAAGTAACAACGGTTTTGTGCAGCAAGGCACCTTTAAAGCCTCAATCTGGCATCTGAAAACGGATTCAAGATCAGCATTAGTCTTTGAAAGGGATGCATATGTTCTTATGGTGGAATGTAATGATTATTTTAAATACTAGACACTTAAAGGGCTTTCTGGTTTGCCAATCAAATTCAGACAACGAACAGCAATGGTCACTTGCTGTTGGATGCAAGAAAAGGAGGCATGAAAATGAAAAAATCTGGAATATGAATGCAACCATGACTTAATCTATCTTGATTGACCTTGTATGGCGACTGTGTTATGTATTTGGTAAATTTACCCTAACTTGATTTTCTGCAAACGTGACAGCCCTACTGATGGCTCTGTCCATGGTGCTGAAATCAGTCAGCAGCCGGCAACTTATTTCAATTGACTGATCGCTGATGTTTGAGCTCTGCCATTCTGTTGAAGTTGCTGTCATCCGAACAGTGGGAAACACTGGCTGTCGAGGAATGCAACACAGCAGTTATGTTGGATTTTTTTACGTAAGGAAATTAATTAGTGTGGTATTTAAAGTACTCCAGTTTAATTTGAAGGCAGTTTTTTTTTGTTCTTTTATATTGCAGTGAAACATATATCAGTAATTTGTTTTTCTGCATAAAAGCAAAGCCCTGCACAAACATTATTCAAAATCTTAATAATTGTGAATTTTCTATTTTTTGTGTGTCTGTGTAAGAGTGAGTGAGTGACTGAGAAAGTGTGTGCCTGTGCACGTCAGCAGTGGCTGACTGTATACTACGTATTAGTGTTCTGTATGTGCAGGCAAGTGCTTTTCAGAAGGCTTTTGGGTGCAGGATGCAGCACTTTGGCCTGAGGATTTCTTTCACACACACACAGGGCCAGGCATTCATCCAGTATCGACTACAATGTAGAATCAGCCCACGCATGGCTGAGCTCAGTCAATGAGCGCCAGTCTGATTCGCTGCATCAAAGCACCAGAGATACAAGGGGCTGGATACCGTAGCACTGTAGTGAGTGCTCTTCCTTTTAGATTTACTTACAATTCCTAGAAACACGTTCTCATCTGAAAAAACATAAATAGAGGCAACACAAATATAATAATATACAAAAAGAATCCAGGAAATGTTTTGGAGAAGATAAATTAAAGGAAGCTGCGAAGATAGGAGAATAAAAATAAAATGAGATGAAATACGAATCTGAAAAAAATGTTTTTTGTAGAGGAGAGAAAACGAGAGGAGAGGAAAGTGACGGGGGAAATAAGAGATTAGGAAACAATAGAGGTGGGGAAATGAATGGAAAGGAAATAAGAGAAGGGGAGAGGAGAGGAGAGAAAAGGATATGAGGGGAAACCAAGAGGGATGAAATGACATGAGGGGAGGGGAAAAAAAAAGAAGAGAAGGGAGGAGAATGAGAGAAGCAAGGACATAAGAGAAAGGAAACAAGGAGAGGAAATGAGAGGAAAATAAACTAAGAGAGGAAGGAGAGGACAGGAGAAGAACCAAGGAGGTAGGAAAGAAATGGAAATTTTGAGGAGAGAAAACAAGAAAGTAGGAAAAGAGAGGAGATGAGATAAGATGAAAGAAGGAGGGAGGAAAGGCAATGAAAGGAAACAAGGAGGTAGGAAAAGAAAAGAGAGGGAAAAGAAGGTATGAAATGAGAGGAGAGGATTTTAGAGGAAAAAGAGAATATAAAACAAGAGGTGAGGAAAGTGGAGGAGAGTAAACTAGAGAAGAGTAGACAAGAAGAGTGGAAAGGAAAGAGAGGAGAAATAAAAATAAGAGAAGAGGAAAAAATACAAGATGATAAAAGAAGGCTAAAGACAATTCCAGAGGATTGGTAAAGAGAGGAGAGGGGAAACAAGAAAACTAGAAGATAGAAAAGAGGAGAAGAGAGGAAAGTGTAGAAGAAAAGAGAGCACTAAAAATTAGAAAAGATGAGATGAGAGGAGATGACGTGAAGAGCCGAAGAGGAAGTAAGGGAGGAAAGGGAAAAAAAGAAGAGCAGGAAACAAGACTATCTTTCTCTAACAGATGGACTGGTAGCAGCAGTGTGTACAGGCCATGATGAATGGCTCGTTTTAAAAGCGTAAGCATCTCTATGCTCTCCGAAGAGCAAGAGGTGAAAGGATCAGGACTGGTTCAATGAGGAAGGATGTAGGCTCTGTAGACATACCCTGACAATATGCATCGCACTGGGGGGGAAGATAGAGTACAGGCAGAAATCCCACACACATAACCCCAGATGTGCACTTCCTCTCCCTTCCACATGCTGCAGCTGCTTCCATCTAGTGTCCAGCTCTGCTCCCATCAGCACAACATGCGTTAGTCTGCACACTAGCCCGTGGCTGTGTCTTTGACGCTGATTGCAGCTGGCTGTTGCTCCCCATACAGCCCCAGGGCTACACATTTATCAGCTGGTAATCAGCTGGCCCCTTGCTTGCTTTACTTTACTTGACTGCCACCCCTGCGGTTTCCTGTCCATGCGCTTGGTACACCATGCGGCACAATAGGACATAGGGGGATATCATAGATATGGGACAAGCAACTCTCTCCAGTTGTTGGTTTGTATTGGATCAGATAGTGGTAACAGTGTGGGATGGGACTCCTGATTTGAATTTAGTCTCTATTCTAATACTTAGTTTCTATTCTAAACATAGCATTCTGCAGGTTAAAGGTGGAGAAGATTGTTTGTTAGCAAAATATTAAATGTTTTATGAGATAAATATGCATTCAAAACATTTTTTAGGCATCAAAACTAAATACTTTTTTTTTGGAAAAACTATGCATTTGATTTGCGACCCCTTACATTAGTATGTGATGCCATAACAGTTCTTAGAATTAGCTCATACAACTAGTAAGCTTGTATATCAACAGATCCATCTCAGGGTGCTGAGAAAGATGGTGTGATAGGAGTGAAAGCCAACCAACCTCCCCATGCAAAATTTCTGCCTTTAGTACTACTTGCTACCGTTGTTGCTCTTAATATATATTCACGCGCCGTAGAGCTGCTGCTCTCCCCGGTGCGTTCCATCAACACGCATAGGGAGGTCGGATCTGACGCTGAGAGCCAGTGACCAAGCGTCCTTATTTTACGAGATGGCCATGAGAACGGGTTGGAATGGGTTTGACTCCCCAACAAAAAGAATAGGAGCACACCAGTCTAATATACTATGGTTTCACACCACAACACACTAACAGTGAGGTAAAACAGCTGCTCATTTGTAGCTAAAACAGCTCCAGTCGATACAGTCAATAGCAGCAAAGTAACTGCATCTAGCACAGGGAGGTCTTTCTATCCCAGCCCACGGCATTCTGCACAGCATCTCTCTCCTTCTTTCATTCTGTTTATTTGTCAGGAACTATGGACAAAAAGCTTCATTTCAAACAATAAGAAGAGACGCTCTGTATCAGATTTAGCCACCAGCTACTATTTGCCTGCAATCCCTGGACAGGTATACACAAACACCACAAAGTAAATGGTAAAGACACAAAGTGTGTTCATGCCAGAAGAACTGGAGAATGTAAATGTCTTGAAGCAGCCTTTGTCATTTTTTTCTGTTTTGGGTTTTCCTCCTCGGAAAAACAACTAATGAACATTGTGTACATTGATTCAAATTTATCAATTAGCACAGTTCTGCTATTCAGCAACTAACTATGTCCCCAAGAGAGGTCACAAAATTGATGAAATGCGTAAACAAATAAATTGATGGTTGACTCCAGGGATGTCAGGCTGTGGGTTCAACACTTTGGTCCAGATACAGTCCCTACAGGATGGGGGTGTTTGCCATTCCCATCGGCCTTATATGCAAATGATTTATGCAAATTAGCAAATGTTAGCATGCTGACGTTAGTACAGCATGTCGCTCAAAGCTCTTGAGAATTCATTTCACAGAGCAAACCCTGGTAGATTTTGCCCTTGGTTTTATCCTAAGCTAAAGTTTATTAGATGCTTGTTATATCACAGAAAGGTCAGTGTGGTTTTGGTTATTTAGGAGACACATAGAACTGTCTATAAAAACAACTAGACAAAATGTTATTGAAAACTTAGATATTTTGCTTAATTTCAATTGCTTTTCAATGACTAAATTTTTATGTGTAAGTGGCTATATCTGATGTAATATTTGTTGACGAGAACGTTGAAACAGTAAAGTCATATTGTCTTTTGAAGTATAATAAAATCAAGTAGTGGCCTTTAAAAAGACACAAATGGTGGCGCCCTGTTGCCGACCATAAACTGCAACATTTGCATTTCCGGTCCACAAGGAGACTTTTTGTTGCATGTCGATCTCTCTCTCTCTCTCTCTCTCTCTCTCTCTCTCTCTCTCTCTCTCTCTCTCTCTCTCTCTCTCTCTCTCTCTCTCTCTCTCTCTCTCTCTCTCTCTCTCTCTCCCCCCTCTTTTTGTGTCATGACAGTCTGATTTCTAATGACAGCTGATAATAACAGCATAAAATCAACAGAGGTAAAATGTGTTTGTCCTCACTAAATAAAGACCTCATCAAAGCCCACTTGGTTCTTTTTTAGCTTTTGCAACATGCAACCCCATTTGTCTTTTTTCAGTATTGAGAAAAAGAACAATGATTGTGATCCATTTGGGGTCTAGCTTCCCAACAGTTCTAGTCAAAATGTCATGAACCAGCTCTTCCTTTAGGGCAAACTGAGGACTCTGGGTGGTGCATGTGTGAGCATGTGCATGAGTGTGTCGTCTCAACCAGCAGTCCCTCCTGGCACCGACATCCCTCTAATGGGGAGCCAAGGGCTGGGGAGGGGATAGACGAGGTGGAGAGGGAGCTGGGTTGCCAGAGCTCAGGTTAATCCACTAATTGGGAGCAAAGGGAGATGGGTTGCCAGATTGTTATGACCACAAGGAGGGTCCGTTTATGGGGGACATCTGTTCCTGCTGGAGAACAGCCGACCTCACAGCTCCCTAGTTTCCTCTCTGGCACTCATCTTCTTTATATAGCAAGGGCCCCCCCCCCATCCGTAACTCAAGAGTCTAGTGTTACATTGGACTCCTGGAGACAAGCCTGTTTCCCCGTCTGGACTAAAAGCCAGGATCTAGTTGAAAAAACATTAAAGCTTAAGAGGAGTTTGCTTGAGCACAGTTTCTTTTAGATTGGAAAGAGGTTGTCTTGCCAAACAACAATTATAGGCAATGTGTTTTATCACTTCACATGGCCTAATATGCCACTGTTTTGTTTTGTTTTTATAAAAAAATATATACCCTTTTAATATACTTTATCAATACTGCAAGGCAATTAAGCCAGGAAGTATATGGGGTGACAGTAGCTCCGTCCATAGGGAATTGGGTCGGGAACTGGGGGGCTGCTGGTTCAAGTCCCCGTTCGGACCAAAGAAAGCAGTGTGGACTGGGCACTGCCAAGGTGCTCTTGAGCAAGGCACCGAAATTAATACCAGCTTCAGTTTCATCAGTAAACATATCCAGCAGCTGTTGCACTGACAATTAAAAAGCATTCAGCATTTTAACCAATGGATCCAGATCTGCATTGAAATACTTACCATACAACATGTTTCCTATTCCCATAAAACGCGGTAGTTCTTCAGAAGATCTTCTAAAATCTTACAATGTAAAAAGGACCCTGTATAATTCTCAAACACTAGAGCAACGGTTTGTGTTGTTTTGATGAGTGTGTCCCCATTTTGTTTGTGTCTTACGAATGTACACCAGCATGAGGACGCATGACAAAGGATCCCTTGCTTCTGTTGGTTTTGCGAATTTACAGTTGTTGTCTATAGCCAGCCAAGAAAAATGGGAATGCTACGGCAAAACGTAGAGAAGAAGAGTGATGGACAACCATCAGCTATCCCTGGCCCTGCAGTCCAATGTTGAAGTGTCCTTGGGCAAGACACTGAACCCAGAGTTGCACCCAATGCCGTGCCATCGGAGTATAAATGTGTGTGAATGTTCATCTGATGAGCAGGCAGCACTTTGCACGGCAAACTCCGCCACAGTGTGTGAACGGTGAATGGTTCCTGTACTATGTAAAAGTGCTTTGAGTAGAAAAGCGCTATATAAGAACCTTGCATTTACATTTTACATAACATTATCTGCAGGTCTGTAACCGGACACAAACTCTCGTCTCCTACGTTAAAGTCTCTGACCACCATCGTTGTCTCGTTACATCAAGGATACACTTCCTCTTAATTGCCACTAAATTGTTCAATAAAGATGTAAATATAAGGGACACTGTAAAAAAAAAAACCTATGCGCATGTTGACTGTTTATGTTTACAAAGTGAAGAGTGGTAAATATCAAAGACTAAACTAAGGAAGTTAATGAGCATACTGAGCTCATATTTGCCTACAATGGATATATGTAAATACAATATTAATATGCATTATGATGAATACAAAAAATACTTTTGCATTGGGTAAAGTGAAGTGGTTCCATTTTTTTGTTCTTTCCCCTCTTTGATGTGTCTTGTCCTGTGTGTCTGACTGCATCAGGATACGCCATGCTGCAGGCCATCATGGAGAAGGCGGGACAAAACAACTGGCAGGTCAGCGCCATCTGCGTTGAAAACTTCAACGATGCCAGTTACCGACGGCTCCTGGAGGATCTGGACCGGAGACAGGAGAAGAAGTTTGTCATAGACCTAGAGGCTGAGAGACTGCAGAACATGCTGGAACAGGTGATGCCACCATGACACCGGTTTAGTTGGTATTAGAAATTCATCCATTATAATTATCTTTTGTCTTAATTATTTACTTTTTCTTTTTTAACATCTGGTTCCGAAGATTGTTGAACGCCTGCTGTTTATTTGCTTCAGCTTGCAAAAGTTGAAATGCACACTATTTACTGAAATTTATTAGACACTATTCATATAGTGCTGTTTGGATCTACTTGTGGAGCTTCAAAAGTGTCGTTAAATACACCATTTGTTGTGACACAGCTGTTTTTATCCACGTTGTCTGCCAGAAAGGAAGCAGGCTAATCTCCAGAGCAGGCATCACATCGCAGCAATTACCTTAACGAGTCCAGCCAATCAACCATGTTAGCCAAACTTATTTGAACGAGAAAACGAAGGTGAACGGTAAAATTAGTTATAACAATAACTGGATACTGGACTCCAAAATGACGCCCATTCATTCCAATAAAATATGTTCCCCCAGGGCATACAGCAAAAAAGGTTTTCTCTCTTCCTGGTTTGCTTGTTCTGTAGCCTGCTGCACGGGCTCGCTGGTGTCTCTGGCTGAGCCCACCGGCACATCCCATAGACTCTACATTGATGAGACGTATACAGTATATATATTTTTTGTAGTTTATTTGTCAGTGACAACTCAGCGCACATTACTACATAGATAATTATCACAGTCAAGGCCATAACAATATGTGTAGATCTGTTGCACAAAAGGTTTCTAGCCAATGAGCTAATTTGCAACCCCAGTCCCTGGTCAGGCCTTTCTAAGAAGATAATACTAGCAAATAGACATTATAAAAGTAGTACATAGTGTGAGTTACACAGTCATGCAGCAGATACAATGTATACTTATATATTACATCAACATTTCACAGAGTCGTACCCTCATTACACAAAACAGCACATCACACAACAACACAAACCTGAAGCACCCAGCTGCTTGCACCTGCTCAGCTGAACTTGAAAACAGTCGGTTTGGTTCTCCAGTGGTGTTAGTTGGCATAAGCACACTCAGAATATTATGTGTGCCTTCCTCCTCCTCGTCATCTTCATCCTCTCATCTATCCACCTGTCCCTTGGGCAACTGGTGTCTCTGTAATTGTTCAATTATTCAGGAAATCTCCACTCTGACATCTGTCATAGTTCTAACAATTTACTTTGCAGATGTGTGTGAGAGAGTCTCTTTTGCCCCAAGCAGCAGCAGCAGTCTTCCTGCTCCATCCTTGTTTGATGCCAGAGCACAGAGCATCTCACAAGTAGATGTCATATTTCAACTTGTGGGAAGATATTGTTTTGTGCAGTCGTGGTTTGAGTTGCTGACAAAGACATGAACATGTGTTTTAGCCCGTATTCGTTTAAACTGTCATCCTGTTCATATTTGCATCTTCCTAAATTCTCCTGATCCAGGACAAGGATTTGAATATATAATTGGGCCTCATTAGCTGCTAATTAAAAGCACGGTCAGTAGCCTTGGCTTATAGGCAACCAGATGTTACTTTGTTTGTCATAGAATGAAATCTCTGAATGCAAACCTGTTTCATTTACAGATGGTAATGTAATTTGCTGGCAGGTTATTTGAAAGTTGTACAAACTAACTTGTATAGCAACTTTGTTTACTAAGACAAGCGCTATATGAATTTGATATATTAAACCAGCTGCAAAGTGATAGGCTTAAAGTTCATTTAATGTCCAGGAGGTGTGAAAGGACTAAATGTCAGCAAAATGTGCTGTAAATCCTCTTTCAGACATGCATTGTTTTATGTAGCTATGTCAGCAGTAATTCCTGTTGAATTCATGTCTGAATAAATGCCTAAGTTGCGTTTACTTCACTTTGAGTCACAAGGTTGGACCTGCAACATGTCCAGCATCACACAAGTCTGAATTGAATGTCATTGTTAATGTTAAAGCTGCAGCAGGGTGAATATGCATGTCTTGTTCTGCCTTTAAAGAGCACTGTAATACATTTATCACTTACGTGTCAGTTCTTGTGGACAGAAAAGCTGCTTTATACTCCATGAGACACTGTGAAAGAGTATTAAAAGGATTCGTCCCTCCTCACAATACAGGGTAAGGGAGGCAAAATAAAAATAAAACAAAAGTGGAAAAAAAAAAAAACGACACAACCACAATGTCAATCAGAGCAGAACTCCATGCCAACTGCATGGATAAAATTATAAATATACAGCAAAACACTTAACATACAGCATGTGAGCAAGTAGGATTTGAACGGGAGTCTGAACGTTTTTAACTTTCTATCAGATAAATGATGAAATTGATGAGAAATGTAGTGTGTAATTCACTGAAGTGAGTCATTAATCAAGGATTTGTTGAGAAAAAAACACTCTCAACAGAAAACACTTATCTTCCTTCATTCTTCCATCATTTTCCAACTCACCGATATTCTCCAGCAGTGACAGTGCTCCCTCTCTCACCAGATGCCAAATATCTTAACCCTTTTATTGTCTTCACTTTTGGGACCTTCTCGTAACCCTCGAGTCAAATTGACCCGTGACTTATATGGGGTTTTAAAAGCAATTCTCAAATAAAATTTTACTTCATAATCTATTAACAAATATTGTCTTTATCTCAATTTCAAACAATTGAGATAACATATACTGTATGTTTAGGGAATGTAACAGTCTCTACTAGAACACAATTAAAAATGGAAGTCTGATTCATTTTTTGTCATAAGGTTATAATTCATGTTAAAAATCCACTACGTGATCATTCTTATCTTGGAAAAAACATAAGTGCTCATGTCCAGAATAATATTCTGAATTGAGTCAGGAAAATAAGGGAAGGCCATTGATTTTCAGGTAGAAAAAGAGGACTTGTACCATTTTTCTTCTTGTAAAAATTTGAAATGGGTCAATTTGACCCAAATACCGTCCCAGGGTTAAGCTGCACTGTGGCGTTTTCTGTGGACGGTCCTGTTGTGTCTGAATGAAGCTGAATTATAAATATTTACTGCTTAATGTTCAACGTGTAAAAGTGGCTTAAGGGGTTGGATTTTAAGGACATTATTAACCACAAAAGGTCGTTAAACTACATACAATGCTCATGTTTGACAAACCTTTATTTGCTTTGTGCAGGTAGAACGCTCAAAAACTCTGACAAACTGTCCTCCTTTGATGCATCTTTCCCTTTTCTTTTAAAGATGCTTCTAAAAATGTGTATTTTTATATTTTAGTTAAAATTTTAAAAACACTATAACCAAGCACCAGAATTAAAAAAACCTTGGGTTCTACTTAGTATTCACTGTGAATGGTTTTGACACTCAACTGTCAAAATAGTCCCATTGACCCTTGAATATGAACAGGCTGATCTTGTAGCCTCTCAGTAGTGGTGATTGGATGCTAATCTCTCGTCCAGCTCCGTGTTGTGATCCCGATTAATGCAGTAGGCCATAATGGATGTGTGGTCATATTTAAATCTTGCAAAGTGCAGTCGTGAGCGTTCACCAACAGCAGAGTTTCACAACCTGCAGCTCAGGTCTTGACAGTGTCAAGGCTGTTGGGGAATTGATATTAATCCAAGTTTTTCCGAGCTATTCAAAGCATTTTATTTCACCTTAAATCGTAATTCATGCCCTTATTAACTGGAAGTGCAGTGGGATTTCCCAGCAGATGTCAGCTTTCAAAATCAGTTTTTATCACCCAGATTCAGCTGTCTGGTTGTATGCCTACTCGTGTGTTTGTGTGTGTGTGTTTGTGCATGTGTGTGTGCGTGCGTGCATGTGTGCGTGCGTGTTGTGTCACAGTGTCGAGAAGCATTGTCATATCTTTGAAAGCGTGAAGTGTTTACTTCCTCCTTTAGATGCTGACATGACTGCCTGTTCATTGGTTTAGACGTCCGATCTTCTGTGGATTCAAACCCGACGGTCCCACTGTGTCAAAACACACACTCTCACCTGTCACTTGCATCATTAAATATAATTAACGCACGCTCTGTTGTAATCCAGTCAGATTAACATTGAGCTCTGCTCCTCCTCCTCCCAGATCGTCAGTGTCGGGAAACATGTCAAAGGCTACCATTACATCATGGCCAACCTGGTGAGGGGAAATTCCTCCTTGTTTGTTTGCTTCTTTCTTCTCATCATATATCACTTTCAGTCTAATTTTTGGAACAGTGTTATGGTGTAAATGTGCAGACTGTATCTCTAAAGGGCTGGCTATAGGAAAAGATGTATACTACAGCGGATAACATGCAGGAATTAGCTGGATTGACTGACAGCGGACCAAAGTAGCTGACCAACCAACCAGAAAAACATATTTAACCACTACTGAATACTTCATATTAAAATGGAAAAAATAAGCCAAATGTAAAGAATTCTTTATTGCTGTTGTTTGGCTTTTCAAACAAAAAATGAAGATAATAAAGGCAATGAAAAAACTTGTTATATCTAAATGATATAGTTAACAGACACGTATTCTTGTTAACCAATATTACAGTTAGGATATAAAAGTTAGGATACCACAAAACTTTAAAGCATTTAAATGTTTAACTTTGAAAACCATCTGTCTGAAATTATGTGGTTTGGATTCCTCTCCTCTGAAATTTCAACATTCAGCATTTAAAAAAATTCTCCTTCTTGTGTAACAAGAACACACACAGAACATGTTTTTGAGCTGCGGACAAAGAACAGTAGCTGTTGTGTCATCCTCCTTCCGGTCTTTCCTTTATGTTTATTTTTTTTATTTATTTATTTATTTTTTATTGGTCCTGGGACGCATTCTCATGTCTCAGCATACTGATTGCAATAGTTTGTAATCTGGAATTAAAAACATTTGGTCACAATAAAGGAACACACACAGAACATGATGCACGTGAAATAGTCAGCAGTGGTTACAGTTTACAATTATAAGGAAACTGTTTTTTGCTAGACTAAAAACTTGAAATTCAAACTTAATCTTCTTTAGTGTCAAACCAGAACAGAAGTTACTTCAGGACACTTTACAGATAGAGTAGGTCTAGACCACACTCTCAAAATAAATTGAGTTGTATTAACAATTATGATAATAACACAAGTAACATGTCAAAGTTAAATGCTAAAAATTAAATACAAATATGTCAAATGCCAACTAAAAAACAGAAATTCTACTTCTTTGTCAAGAACAAATCTAAAAAGCAGTTTGCTGTAATCCCAGACTGCCACACCACATTCCAAGACGTGTATAACAAGTGTGTAACTTAAGTTACAGTACGTTTAGAAGACGTTCCTCTCTTTGATTTACTCTCCCCCCACTGCAGCTCAGCACGGAAATACAAAAATCAAGCTTTCCACAAAAATACTTTAATGCTGGAAGATGGTTGCTAAAGCCTCATATTACCTTCTGCTCAATGTGTTTTTACACAAAATAAAGACTGTGGATTGCGTCCCCATCTCCATTGGAATCCCGTTATGAAGGGCTTTTTTTCATGAGGGCTGGACAGCAGAAACGATAACAGGTGTCCATATGGGCATGTGGGTATTGTATTAAAGGAGACTTAAATATGTGCACCTATCCTTTCAGAACTGTTGAGAAAAAGTGGGTTACAGGATCAGGGACTTGAATTCATAACCATGGAAAATATTGAGGTCTGACACAGACTGCTGTCATGTTCAGCTCCCTCTGACAGCCTCCAAGGACCATGATATGCAGCATGATGGTCCCGGATCAGTGCTAAAGAACATTTAGACCTATTCTCACCCACCCTTTGTCCCCCTCTATATGCAGTAGTTTAGTGGTATTTCAGTGCTGGCCAGCTGTGAGTGTCTTTGCCAATAATGTAATGAAAACTAATCATCAATACCTACACCTGCCAAAAAAGATTCTTTGATCATATTGTTGCTGCCATTGACTGGTTTCTTTCTGCCATCACTGGATTCAGCCCTCTTTTTCCCTTTGTTTTCCCTTAAGGGTTTTAAGGACATCAATCTGGAGCGCTTCATGCACGGTGGAGCCAACGTGACAGGTTTTCAGCTGGTCGACTTCAGCAACCCCATGGTCATCAAACTGATGCAGCGCTGGAATAAGCTGGATCAGAGGGAGTACCCAGGCTCAGACGCACCACCCAAGGTATAGTGTCAAAATAAGATGGAATCAGAACAGCTACATAACACAAGGTTTATCGTGTTGTTATTTGGTTCTGTAGCTGTGAGCAGAGGACCCTTCAGAAAACTCCTTGGTGGAGAATTGAAGAAAACAAATCATTTTACAAAGGATCATGTGACTAAAATCACATGATCCTTTGTGAAATAGGTTTTTTTTTGCAAAATGAGCTGAAACCAACAAAACAACAAAATGACATGCTATTTGTAGTCAATGGACTAAAACATACAATGCCACGGTCCTTTAATGATTCCTCTGGGGTGACTGGAGTTGTTGCAGCAGCAGAAAAATAGCGGATGCAGCAAAGTAAGATAATACAGAAAGCACAGTGCCAGATAAGATGAGAAGGCTATGAATATATAGCAGCGTGTTTGCAAGGTGTGCAGACAGTAGCAGCAGCATGCTGATACAGAAGTGCATGAAAAACTGGCTTGATGCAAACACTAATAAATAAACTATGATAAAATGAGCATGTACACACAAGGAACCGGCATCGTCATCATCAGCAGCTCCACTTTGTCCACCGTTGTCATCTGTAGAGATGTGACAGACTGACCCACTTTACATTGTTTTCAGGCACACAGATTGCAAATGGCACTGGGGCAAGAAGGCATCACGCTATGGTGGTCAGCAAACTTCTCCCCCCCCCCCCAGCAAATCTGTGTCCAACAAAGATTTCTATTTTAAAAACCAGATGCAGTGGAGTGGAAATGGTGTGAGTCAGGCAGTGTGTAGTATGTGTGTCTGATAGATTGGGTGATTCAAATTAAAAGTTAACACCACGGGGCGATATCGCATGACGTTATGTGTGTATCTGTGTGTGTGTGTGTGTGTGTGTGTGTGTTATCCCCACTCCATTTCTTGATTTATTGCTCTCTCTCCTGGAAATCCACTCAGACTAAATTACTCTGCTCCCCATTAAGTTTGTCCACAGCCTGAGTCACAGTCGGCCCTTCCTTCTTCTAATATATGAACACTACCGGAGAGTTTAGGCCTTCCTCTGGCATGTTGAATCACTTTGCAAAGACAAATATAGTGGCTAGTGTTTAAAAGTTCCAGGAATCAGCAGGTAGTGAACTAACGAGAGATCCCTTTGCTGTGTGACAGCAAGCTTGGGAGATACTCAAACACCATTTCCACCTGGTATTAACGTGTGAGCTGGATCTCCACATGTTGCTGTGACATTTACACCTGATATTAATAAGCTTTTTTCAGAAAAAAGTTTTTTTTGTTCAGTCAAGTTTTAAGTCATGGAAATAATTAATCTTCTCCCTCTTTCCATGCCCCTTATAGCAGTGAATTTATCCCACACTTCGGTTGTTTTTGTGTTACTTTGGGCAGCTTGTCAGAGAGTAACAGGGGGGTAGAGTGTAGCAGTCTCCGTAGAGAGCCATAAAGAAAAGGATTCACCCCCAGCCGGAAGCAAAAATAATGAACTCCTGTTAGCTAGGATAATTAATGCCAGACTGCCACCTGGCTGGACAAAACACTCGCCCTTTCCCTCTCTTTTCCCCCGGCTCACGCTCCATCTTCCTGCCTTTACCTCATTCACTCAATTAGTTTTCTGCCGTGCTGGAGGTGACTTTTAGGGAAACGTATGGCTCTTGACGGGGATAGGGATTCCTATAGAAGCCAATAATTAGACGCAACACAGAGTCTTCAGGTCAACGATGGATTGGGGGAAAATAGTAAGCAGAGTAGAACTGCTGCCTCTCTGCAACAGCCAGGCCGTTAGGACGTATACCTTGGCCCTGCAGAAGCTCAGCGTGCTCTCAGAGGCAGCTGATATTGCAGAACATTTTGCCTGTCTAGCTAAATTAGCATTTAATTGGCCTCATACCTTTTCCTTGTGTGTGTTCTCCAGTGCTGTATAGACCTAAAACAGACAGAGCAGCCGGTTAGCCTCCAGGTTACAGACTGTTATTTACAACTGGGTTTTTTATTTCAGTTAAATAAATCTAATAGGCCAGAGTTAGACCATAATTCCTACTGCAAGGGTTTTATGTAATGTAATTTTTTTTTTCTTTCTTGAGAAACCTGCACAATAACCGAACTGTGCCCACACGTTGACATCTGTACTTCTGATCATCTCCTCCTGTCTCCCAGTACACCTCAGCGCTGACATACGACGGGGTGATGGTTATGGCCGAGGCCTTCAGGATCCTGCGCAGGCAAAAGGTAGACATTTCCAGACGGGGGAACGCCGGCGACTGTCTCGCCAACCCCGCCGCCCCGTGGAACCAAGGCATCGACATGGAGCGCACTCTCAAACAGGTGAGAGAGAGACTTGCTTCAGACAGCTAAAGGATAAAACATCACACATTGATCTCATTGTATCTTCTGATTTGAGGAGACTCAACTTCCTTTTCTTTTTATCTTTGCAAAACAGTGTGTTATACTACTACTACTACGGCTAGTGCCAAAACAAACATGGAGGTGAAAAATGGTTCAAATAGCTACAGCATGTAACTCCCCTTAAAACAACATGTCATTTTTAACTCTGTGATTAAGAGCAGCTTAACAGTAAATGAACGACATAAAGCATACTTAGAGATCATAGCTAAAGCAGAACATTAGCCTTACACGCAGCAGCTTAAATCTTCTAGTCTAACCACACACTCACTGTAGCTCTGTGTGTAAAACAGAACAAAATAGACTTAAAATGATTTGAAATATTTAGACCGCAAGCATGTCAGACGCGTTTTTCACTCTTATGTCTCGCACTTGCACAACAGATATGCTCCCATTTGAATCTATGCAGCCGTCTTACAATGGCTCCGTGTAAGCTTGCGTCTCAGCTGCATCTCACGTGCATAACCACGACCTGAAGCGTTTATTTACGCTTCGAGTCTATGTTTTTCATCAATGTGCCACAATAATTTTTACTGCTCCTTTGCTGCTTGACGCTTTGAAATTCTCTGACCAGACAGAACCAGTGTAGACAACCGTTTCAGTTTCATTAGAGCGCTGTTGTGATATGAGCACAATGCTGACGTGACATTTGTGGTCTCAGACACAAGTATAAGTATATGTACACAGTATGCATTAAATAAAACAAAAAATAAAATACAAATAAAATAGAAATGAAAAGAGCCTTGCAGCAGAGAGAGTGTAGCACAGTGGCCTGAAGAGCCAGAGTGTGGAGAGAGTCAGGCTGGGTTCCGGGTCTTGTTGATAAGACTAGTGGCGGAGGGGAAAAAGCTGTTCATGTGGCGTGAGGTTTTGGTCCTGATGGACCTCAGCCTCCTGCCAGAGGGGAGTGTCTCAAAGAGTTTGTGGCCGGGGTGGGAGGGATCGCCCACAATTTTTCCAGCAGGCTTCAGAGTCCTGTTGGCGTACAGGTCCTGGAGCGGCGGTAGATTACAGCCAATCACCTTCTCTGCTGACCGAATGACAGGCTGCAGTCTGCCCTTGTCCTTGGCAGTGCTAGCAGCGTCCCAGATGGTGATGGAGGATGTGAGGATGCACCCGATGATGGCTGTGTAGAAGTGCACCATTGTCTTTGGCAGGTTGAATTTCTTCAGCTGCTGCAGGACATACATCCCCTGTTGAGCTTCTTTTGATGAGGGAGCTGATGAGTTCAGCGAAAAAACTCTAAAGTGTCAATGGAGTCATAGAAGGTGATGAGGGCAGGTGAGGCTGAGTTCTTCCTGAACTGAGTTCTTCCTGAACTCCATAACCATCTCCATTGTCACAGCATTGAACTCTAGATTGTTTTGTTTGCACCAGGTCACCAGGTGGCCAGCCTCCAACCTGTAGGTCCAATGAGGGAGGTGTCGTCCGCAAACTTTGGAAGCTTGACGGACTGGTGACTGGAGTTGCAGCTTTAAATATCATATTGTCACAACATCCTTTCTTGTTTTCCTTTTTTCTGTATTGATTTGCTTTTTGTGAAAAGCTGGTTTATAATGCCTTTGGTATTTGCCACTCTTGCCATTCTGTGTTTGTATTTCTATGTTCTCTGTTTGCAGGTCCGGCTGCAGGGATTAACAGGTAATGTCCAGTTTGACCACTATGGCCGCAGGGTGAACTACACTATGGACGTGTTTGAACTGAAGAATAATGGACCCAGACGGGTAAAACATCACACCACACTGCTTACACTTGTGCTACGGATGTATATTTGTCCAAGTCAAGTCAGTAATACTGTATATTTTAGCATACACAATATATATCCTCTGCTGTTAAGTATCTGGGGGCTGGGACAACGCAATATGTAGCGTGGCATTTTCTATTACCATATTTACGTGGGTTGTAAAAGAGCTTTAGACTCTGACAGCATCTCTGATGGATGTCTGTTGACAAAATTCAAGGGAAAATGGGAAAGGGAGAGGGAGAGAGCACTTGTGAGCGTGATGGCGAGAGGATGAAATGAAATAGAGAGCAATCAAGGTAGAGGGGAGGAGGAGGGATACGTGGGGGGGGGGGGGAGCAGGAAGCTGAGAGGAGTTCCCATCAATCAAAAGCTGCTTTGGCTGTTTTGTATGGACAGCGAAGGTCCTGTCAGGACAGTGGTGTGTGTGTGCTGTGTGTGTGTGTGTGTGTGTGTGTGTGTGTGTGTGTGTGTCTCAACGCCTCTCTCCTACATCTCCTCCATTGTCCATGCTCTTCAATCATCCCAATGCCCCAGCACACAGGACGTATCAGCCAAACACAGGTCTTCGTTCCCTCTGGCTGCCCACCAGCAGCCAGCTGGCCCGCTCGGCGTCTCCACTCCCACTGACTTATAGCTGATTATGATTGCTGTCGAAGATCTTTGTCTGTGACAGTATAATATTGATGCATTACTTGGACACAGTGTTGGTTTGCAGATATTGGCTGTTTATCAAAAAATCGCAAATGGGCCAACCAGTGCCTCGACGGTCAGAGGATGCGGGGATCGTGACCCTAACATATCATGTCTGTCAGTTCCAGTCGGTCAGTTTGATCCTGAAGGATTTTGGTAGACGACAGCAAGGTCAGCTGCACATAGCTTTTGACAAAAAAAAAAGGCGCAACATCGAGCTTGAAAATGGAATCTTCCCAGGCCGGGCAATGATTCAATAAATCCACTTATTGTCCTGATGAATGAATGTTTAGAAATTATAATAAAAAATGAGTCTGAAAGTACACTGCCAGCTTTGAAAGTAGCACTTTGAATAAATAAACTTGAATCTGCATGCTGTGTCCAAAGCTTTCACATCAGGGGAAAGGAGATGAGGTTAAAAACTCTACAGCTATTAAAAAGATGTATAGAATAGTCAAGAGATTTTTGTCAAACCAGAAAATACTATTTAAAAACCATCATCATGCCCCCTGGGAAAAAACATTATAATATTATTATAATCCACATATTCAATATTTAGGCATACGTCTGATCAAAATGTTACATGGGAATCACGGCTGCCCACAGTGTTGATCACTCAGGCTGATGGTAAACAAAATATCTTTCTTTGTTTCAGCAAAAGTTTAAAAAAAAAGGCAACCTTAAATCACATCAAAAAGTTTAATATTAATGATAAAAATAATAATTAATGATGATTATAATGATGATTATAATTGAAAATGCCATTCCCTCCCAAATGTATCGTTATTGAAGGGATTTGCTGCTTATGATCACATAGATACAAGACTTTCACCATGGGTGGAGAATTGTATTTATAATTACATTCGCACTTTGGTCATGAAAACTGTCTGCTTTTGGGTCAGAAAGGCAGTTATTAAAATACAGCAAGAACTAGGCTTTCCTTCATGTTGTTTGGCAGTAACATCCAATTCTGTCAAGAAATCTAGCTCCACTGCTGATTCAGACATCAGGGATTGCGTCAACAAAACTGGTCTGCCAAAATAGCGGAGCAAGTTGTGCACGCGCCGTTGTGCACTATATTAGCACAAACACATGAATACATATACACAATCTCAGACTTTGTTTTCCCTCCAGATTGGCTACTGGAACGATGCAGACAAACTGGTGCTGATCCAGGACTCTCCGCTGCTTCCAAATGACACTTCTGGCATGGAGAACCGCACTGTTGTAGTAACTACCATCATGGTAAGGGACCGGCATGTTCTCGCCAAAACACACACACTCATGCATGCAGTCATATTCTTAGCAATATGTAATGCCTAATGATAATGATAGTTTATCATCTAATACATAATACCCGAGGGATATGCAGAGTCAGGTGGTTCAGTCACACATCACACACCCTACCTCGCAACAACCTGACATTAAAGTATGGTGGTGAGGCGCACTGTTGTCCTTCCCCACCCTCCCATTGTAAAGTGCCTCAGTTTTTAATGAGGTGCTTTACAAGTATTATTACAGTACTCTATGTAAATGCACTTTAACACTATTCTGCTAATGCTATTCTTCATGAACCTTGAATTCCAGGGTCATTAATCTTGTTTGATGCTGAATTTTATCCTTGATGCAGACATAATGTAGACATAATGTACGTGCAGAATCTACGATAGAGCTTGAACTTTTTTGTAAAAAAAACGTATGTTTTGTTGCCAGCCTTTAGAGCAAAATGTGAAAGTTCTCTGTCATTTTTGTACCGACACTTAACACTCTCACTCTGAGAAATCCATCATAAAAATAGTAGAGATACCATTACATTGATTCTTTCCTAGGATATAAAGTAAACTTATTCAACGGTGGACTGATGAAGTTTTCAAGAATGTTCAGATTTCAGCACTTTACAGTACGTAACTCTGGAGGCCCTTACGTTGTGTACTATGACTATGGGTTTAGGGATTACACATGCTTTGTTACATCATTATCAGGAAAGAGACTCTTAAAGAAAGGAGCTTTCTTTTAATTACTGCAATAGAAACTTCAAGAATCAACTACCGCTTACTTACATTATCTTTTATTGCACCAATAAACATCTCAAAATGCAGTCAAACAGCTGCTGTTTCTGAGGTTTTTGTTCTTATTGCACAGATAAGAGTTCATAAAAGATTTCCATATAACTATAGAATCAATCAAATCATTTAACACATGATAGAAATGAATGGCCTTTGCATGGCATGTCTCTGGCTGCGGCAGTGACTCTGACATGGCTGACTGCAGTGAAGCAGCCAGATGTTAAGTATACATGTAGCAGCTGAGTGGAGGAGGGAAGGAGGTGGGAATGGAGAGTCACAGCTCAGCACAATCCTCCCTCTTTTCAGCCCCTGATGAGGAACCCCATTTTAAGAAACTGAGCCCCAGTTGGACGCAAGCAGGATATGAAAGCACTTAATGGCAGAGTGATGGACACAACAACCCAAGCCAAAATGAAGCCCTAAAGACACTGGGCGAGAGGAGAGACACGGCAACTATGTTAATGGACACCCTGTTCAGAAAACTGAACAAGAAAAGGAGCCACTCAGAGCCATAATGGAGCCCCTCGAGAGAAAAATGAAATGCAAATGGAAGGGAAAAGACACTGTGTTTTTGGAGGATGGTGGTTGTGGATGGACACCCATTAAAGATTAAAGCTGATATGGGTCCCTAACAGCACAGTGTCTGTTTACTAGCATTTAGCTCCCACTACACCTTGTTTGTGCATGTTAGATTCATGCATTGTCATGCCCGATGTGTTTGTGTGGCTTATCACAGCTTGAATCCCATCCTGATTTGAATTTGTAATTTTTGCAAAGCTCCACGGACCTTGAACTATAAAGTGAGGTGGTAGCAGAAGGTTAATATGCATTATGTCCAACTGAGTTCCTTTCTGCTCTAAATCTGTCACTGTCTCCCACTACCTGCTCCGCCGTACAGTACTTCACAAACTCGGAGGGCTTCCTGTAAGCTTTAAAACAGCTTAGAAAGACTGATGCTCTCATAATCATCCCAGTTCATATCCATCGCGCTTTTATGCAGCATGATGTTATAGTTACATTATGATGGCTGCCTTTCACTCACGCTTTTAATGTTTGTGAGAACAATGTTTGTTTTAACTTAATGAAGTGTCCCGGTGTTATCTTGCATCAAGGCTGCTTCCTTTTTTAAGGAACTTGTAAGTAGAGATAATGAAGGAGCCAATTAACATGTTGGGAAATGCTCTTGTTTGTCATCAAACAAAGGCTAGTTGCCCTCTGGTTGTGGTGTGTGATTAAGCTCGGCTAGTTAACCAGACCTGTCTTGGTACTGTATGATGCACAACAGTGAAATTATTACCAACTTTGTCATCTGGCTGTTGACTTGTTGGCTGTTAACAAATACTGCAGAAAGTTAACAAACCATACCCTAGGGTTTCTCTGAATTTGAACTTTAAAGAACCACGTGAGGCTTCTGAACAAGAAAAAAAAGTGGCGATGATATTGTTATTCTTTTCTTCTTTCATGTTTATGGGAACATGAGATCTAAGTACAGCATTTGTTGTGCATTGTTAAATTTATTTTTCCATGGTCTTGTTTTATCTTTTTAATTATTTTCCTTGCCAGGCATTTGGTTTGTTGTAGTCATCCTTGTTGTGGTGTAAGGACACACTAGAGTTCTGCAAAGGCCAAAAACCTAGACCCAAACCTAACCCAAGACTTGAGGCTATATTTCTGCCCAAAAAACAAGCGTACGGCTGCTTCCAAGCTGTTCAATGAGGGGAGGTAGTATTCATAAAGTGAACTTTCTTGTTAGGTTTGAACTGTTACAGAACCTTGTTCGTGAGTTCCACTTCATTAGGCCACTCACTTTTACTTTTAATGAGCAGATCTGGACCCACGTCATGATCTTCTTTTGTCTGATAGCTATCATTTGTCTTTAACTTAAGGTGTTAACAGACATCCATGATGTCTTGGAGCTGCCTGCAGGTTGGTGAATTAACAGAAAAGCTCCCACACGGACATGTACAAAGTTTGAGATCTTATTGGCAGGAAATGGCTGAAAGCTTTGATAAAGAGGGTGTATAGCTGCAAACTCATCCACTGCACTCTCCTCAACACTCACTCTGCCCGAGGGCGCGATGTATAGACAAGGTCCTGCTCCAATTGTGTTTTTGTTTAGCCTTTTTTCAAGAAACTCTGTGGGAGGACATGTTTGGATTTGGTGGATAGAGACTGTTTTGATATCCCAAATCTGTCCAAACGATGCAAATACATCTAGCATTTTCATGCAAGAACCTCTTGAATGAGCATGACAATTTACTAAGGGGTTTGGCAGGTTTTTTTTAGATTTTATTGGCATCTTCATCAAACCATTCCTGCTTTGTGTCACAGCTTTGCAATGACACAGCGTTTTCAGGTGTATGGATATTGTTCCAGGTTTTGCTAAATATGTTTGTGTATCTCCAACAGCAGGACATGGTGCTTCTTGCATAATGTTTTTGTTGATGAAAATTGGTCATAAATGGAGCAAAACAGGTATCCTTATACAGCAATTTGGGGGTATTTATTCTGCTAAAAATTCTCATTTTGGGATTAATCAAGTTGATATTAACAATGTACTCTAATCTGACTAGGAACCTTTGTTTGATTTAATCTCATGAAAATTAGTAGAAGAGGGTAAGAATATGAAAATATTCATGCATGAGGCCTGAACATGGATGTAAAAAAATAACTGGCAAAAATGATAATACATTAAAAAGAGAAACTTCACATAGCAGCTGTTCTTTGTCAGAAAATAATGATTTATACAACAATGGTGTTTTTTTTACTCATGCTCTAATTTTCAGTTTTACTTGTGTTCATTATTTTTTTGCAGACGTAAGTAGAAGACAGTGAGTACTGCAAGTGTACAGCTTGTATGTGAGGTTGAGAGTCAGCTATAACAATATTGGCATTCATTACAGCAACATGGTGATCTAAAACCTTGTCCATGCTGTGATGTCTCACTGCAGCAGCCATTCCAATGCACAAAAAATAGCTCGGTGGACATTTGCAAATATGTTTTCTCTTTGTGCTTTATATGTACTCCCTCCTTTCAATGTCATACAGCCGCATTAAAGCAAATGAAAATGGAATTGAGTCGCTTACTGAGGAGCATTAATGTATGTTTGCTTCTTAAATATTTTTGTGGTCATGTTATTGTAAAATATGGACCTTCATTTTGTTAACTACTACTCATATTCAAAGAGAATTTGCAAGAGATTGTTCATCTCACATGATACACAAAATACACATACACAAAACCAAACAGGCAGATTTTAGCAAGCACAGTCTGACCTTTCTGATGTTGGTACATACGTGTGTGTTTGTGTGTGGACCCTGGTGTATATATGCATGGATTTGTGACATTAAGTGGGCCCTGTAGTGTGCTTGCACGCGCACGCAGACTGTGTGTGTGTGTGTGTGTGTGTGTGTGTGTGTGTGTGTGTGTGTGTGTGTGTGTGTGTGTGTGTGTGTGTGTGTGTGTGTGTGTGTGCGTGCTTTTAATGGCATGTTTAATTAGTCTCATTAGGCAGTGAGTGTAGCAGTGTGGTTGGGATTATTGACCAGCCTGTCAGGCCTGCTGGCCTTTGCTGTGAAGACCTCTGAAGTACTGCTCTCTTCTCATGCCAGAAACACTGACTGCATCCTTTATCTCTGCCACTCACTCTGCTCCTCTGGCTGCCAGCACTGCCATCCACCCTGCTATCATAAATCACATGGATTAGGGCTGTTTTGCCTCTGATATACAGTACATCCAAAACATCTGCAAAGATTAACTTGTGAAATTAAGTCTTTGACGTTACGGTGGTCAAGCTTCATTAAAGCGTATCATCAATTCCATTTTTTAGCTGTTTGAATTGTCAGTGGAACAAAATGCTTTACTTGAAGTGGTGTTTGTAGGACAGTTAAAGTCACTCCTTCACAATAAAAAAAAAAACACCCTAATGCTTTTCTTCTAAAGCAGAGGCATTGGGGAATGTTGAGTTTGCATCAGTATTCAATTATTGGTAACAGGGTGAAAGTAAACAGACTGACATCAATAAGATAAAATTACAAACAGTGATGCTGGATTGCATGCATGGCTCTTTTTCTGTGAATCTCGTGGGTAATTAGGATTTTTGAATCTGGTGCTGGAATGATAGACTTTGCCACTATCAGTGAAACTTAATATATAGAAAGGTAATTTGTAAATACATAAACTAGCTATTACCCTTGTTAGCGAAATTACCAAAATGCATGCGCCCTGTTAACCTGCCATCTCCCTTCCCCAGTAGCAGACAGCGTGCAACATCAGTTGGGTTGTTTAGTTGAATATCTTAGACCAGTTTGCTGATTCATGGATCCTTTATCTGACTGAGGTTTGTGCAAGTTAGAATCTAGGGCCTCGACCATGGCGCTGAGATATCAGCATACTAACTGTGGATTGATAAATCTATGCAGCTGTCCGTGGTGCTGAAGTAGCAGATAGAGTTGTAATTGAGACTTTTTCTCTCTGTACGCTCTTCGGTCCGTTTTGTCTTGGATCTAATATTCTCTACGATATAGCTGGGGGACCAAATAGTCGTTCAAGGGGCGAACCGCGTCTGTCCCACCTTTTATAAATTAACAAATCGCCAGTTGGTTTTGCCCCAAATATGCTTTTAACCATTTTGATTATATTAATATATATTTATTATGATCAGAGTTTGCAATTACTATAATGTGCAAAAGTGCAGACTGACGGGTACTTTATAGTTCAATGCAAATCATTATTCTTGGTAAAAGGCTTTTGGAAATAAATTCACATTTATTAATGCATTATAACCCACTGCAAGTAAAGTTAATATGTGTAAATTATGCAAGGACTAAGATTAAATACCACTCTCAACGCTATGTTGCGAAGCATAGATTTCCAATTCTAAATGTCTTATTTTTCGAACTGCAAACTTGTGCCATTATTATGTTGTACAGTAACATGTTGTTGTGCCACGGGCTCAGCCTAGCATCTGCATTCTCTCCCCACTGAGGAGTCTTTGGTTTACCTTGCTTTGGCCCGGGGCAATGTCAAGCAAACACATCTAAGGAATAAATTGCTCCCGTTCTCAATATGCAATCGGCTGCCGTCCGTGACAAAAGTAATTTGTTTGGAAATATGAGCTCAGAAACCAGGCAAGGTTTACATTTAGATCACTTTCTTAGCAACAGCGAATCTAATGATCTAGAACTGACGGCTGGTCACGGTGTAGACTGATGTAGCCACACCTGATTACTGTAAGTGTTCAAGTCGAGTCAGGCTTGTTTTAGGTATTAAGTAATTTATTCTGACTGCAGCTCATTCCTCACTTGCATTTAGCTTCATGTCTGCCTCCATTTCTGCTTAGTCATACTTTCCTCCCTTCTATTTGAGTCTCTGTGTATCATGCATCTACATAACACTTTGATGATTTTTTTTTCTCCTTCCGGCCTCAGCTCCAGTCTGTGCTGTGTATATACAGCATGAGGCTGTCATTATCATTACCCATGCATTCCTTTCTGCTCTACACTAAATTGTCTCCTAGCAGTTGGGAATCCAGTTAGTTTAAATCATTTCACTTAAAGCTGCACTATGAAAGTGAAATTTCCAGGTTTCCAAAAGTAAAAGTCTTGGTTATTTTCTGCCCATGACATTAGGAAAAATAACAGTTCTACACCCTGGATGGACATGAAATTTTCCCGGTTGAATCATCATCATCATCACGACTGATTACGACTAACTGTATTAGAAAATATCTTTGATAAAAAGTCAAAGGAACATGCCTGTGTACATAAGTAATAAATAACCAAGACCAAGGTGCATCTCAGTAAAGAACATCCAGTCACTGAGCTCTAAAGTTTGTTTTGCGGATGCTAAAGATGAAAAACTTTAATTAGGGTAACCACTAGCATCATATCAGTCAGTGATGATGCCAAACTATTTTTTTTTTGACAAAAAATTCCATGGTGCAGCTTTAAAATATTATTATTTATTGCTTTATGACAAATTAATTGTTTTCCATGTTCATTACTAAAGAAAATCTATTTCACAAAGTGACTGAGGTGACACTGAAGGCACCCTGTGGGGTTCTCTTGTCAACACATATTTTTACATTTTGTTGAAGTGTTTCTCACCAAAACACATTGTGCCTATCCTTGAGGCCTAATAGAAATCTCCTATGTATTTCCTGCCTTATAAAGCTACACCTACATTACATCAGTATTTCCTAGCTTGCATTGCTTTTCTGCTGCATTCCTATGTTTCAAGATTTGTTACTGCCACTAAATGTTTTTCAATAAATCAACATGTAACCATCAGCAAAAACACCACCTGCATGCTCGTTCGTGAGATCAAAACATTTCTCCATAGCACTCCTACAGGTCAAATATTTCCACAGGGTACCTTGAAACTTAACCCTGGTTGGTAGTAAGGAGCTACAGTTCCTGTTTGTCATTCTGTTGTTTGTTGATGTGTCGATGAACCATTGTGCGAGCCCTCGTGTCTGTGTATCTGTCTGTCTGACGGTTTGGTTCACTGGTTATGGTCCCTTGTGTAGGAGGGTCCCTATGTGATGCTTAAGAAGAACTGGGAGATGTACGAGGGCAACGACCAGTACGAGGGATATTGCGTGGACCTGGCTTCGGAGATCGCCAAACACATCGGTATCAAGTACAAAATCTCCATCGTTCCCGATGGAAAGTACGGTGCCAGGGACCCAGAGACGAAGATCTGGAATGGCATGGTCGGGGAGCTGGTGTACGGGGTAAGAGCTTTTCTTTTCTTAGTCCTTGTGGTGATAGGAAATGGTTCTCCTTCCAGCACCCTAAAGCACTATTTTAGACAATAATGAGCTTTTCATCTAAGCTGATTCATCTCATTCAAACTTTAATTTTATGCTGTCAGTAGTATTCATGATGGCATTTAGAGACAATATTGACTTCTTCTCATCTGTTAGTACTAACAATACATCGGTACAGCAGCTTGGCTTTTGACATAAAAATTAGTCATCAGATTCATTTAATTTAAACTGTAAGCAGAGAGTCCATAAAAGCAAAGATATATTAAACAGAACAATTTGTTTACAATTTCTTATCGTGATGACATTTTGATAATCATAATTAACTGATGAACTATATATTTGTGCTTGTTAAAGTTTCATTATGGAAACAACTTAACATACATTCTCAAATGAAAGCAAGCATTAAAGTTAGAGTTGAGTGCTGGCCATAGCGTTATGTCCAGCACAAATAAAGATCATTAAGAAACGTATGAGCTTTATTAAAATTATAGCTCACATCATAAATTAGGCTCAATGTGCCTTTTTATAGCACTAATTCATCAGCACAACAACAAAAGAAATGGCGTGGCCGGGTTGGCTCCGTTGGTAGAGTGGGCGCACATATACAGAGGTTTACTCCTCGACGCAGCAGTTGTGGGTTTGATTCCAACTCGAGGCCTTTTGCTGTATGTAATTCCTCCCCCTGCATGTCTTCATCTGTCCTGTGGAAATAAAGGCCTAAACATGCCCCAAAAAATAATCTTAAAGAGTAACGTCATACTTACCAATCTGCTGCTCTTAGCAACAAAGCAGTTGTGTTAATTGTCTAATAGCTTCTAATTTTCTTTTTTTTTGCATTTTTGGATGGCTGCTAAGCTACATTACTGTCAATAAAACACGTCCTTCAAAGGTTTCACATTAAAAGCCAGCCAAGAACAGAAGTGATTATGCAGTTGGAGCTGCTGGAACACTTCTGAAACATCTGCATTTTGAATGTGATGAGTGTGAAAAACAATGCAAAAATGGAAGCGCCTAGAAATAATGAGTGGATAAACTGAATTAAAGTGTATTTCTGTCAGAGATGAGTGTGTGGTGAGCATGATATGAGTGTTGTTATAGTGATGTAAGTAATGCTGATTTAAAGTACTGTAAATAATCCCAAATGTATAGGACAACGGGTTAACATGGAGAAAGTGTTCAGTTTGCATTAACAGCAAAGGGAGTCATTGTACTAAAATGTGATGAGAGAAATGCTGGTTTTCTCTGCACATGAGGTAAATAAATGTTTAATAACGTTCAGTAAGCTAAACAGATTCTATACAGATACAGTATAAATACTGTATATACTGTATATACATTTTGTATTTATTTTTGTTGACGGATTCCTTTTACTGAAGGTTTAGCTGGACAAACAGTACTTCTTGATCCGCTGAGTGTTTTGTTTACGGTGTAGATAATTGAACCCATCTGAAATGAAACTGCGCAGACCAGCATTCTCTGGTGGTATTAATGCCAGTAGGAATTAGTGGAGCATTAGAGCTGAGCCTTTGGAGCGGTTAAAGAAGAAAAGCAGAGGTGTGGAGCTTGTTAAGAAATCTCTAAGGTGATTTGATTTGGAGGTGAGATGTCTTCATGCTGCTGACCTTGAAATGGGATCAATCCTATGGGATGGGAGGACGTTTGGATTCCATGGCCTGAAACAACATCAAAGTGGGGAAAGAGATGAATGTTTGTATTCTTGTGAATGTTTTTGAGGCTCATGACGATAGAGGGATAAAGAAAGGTCTTCAAAGTGAAGCTTTTGTCACTTATACAGAATTAAAATTGGATTTAGGTAAAAATAGAGGTTAGATTTACAATCCAAAACAATAAAAAAAATAAATAAATAAATAAATAAAGAGTCAGATATGTTCCCTCTGTGTCTCTGATGGAGACTATAGAACAATAGTTCTTTCATCTTTAGCAATTATTTCTTTAAGTATGCTTTTCCCAGTCAACATTCTCTGCTGTGCAGGAAAATATGATGTTACATAATCAGCAAAAGCAATTTGTTTGAGACCAAAAAGTGTTTGTGATGACCTAAGTGGTATTTTCACAAAGTGGCATTTTTCTCGCCTCTTCGGTACTGCAGTGGCTCACTGCGGGGTCGACACAGTTCGGGATGTGTCAGGACTGATCAGGCAGTACACTGCACTTTGGGGGTAAAGACTAACCAGGTTGGTCCAGAGCACAGGAAGAGGAAAAAGTGCAGCTGTGTGCTCTATTTAACAAGCACTCTGAGCAGAAACACATTATGTCCAAAAGCCTTACCCTCCATGGAAGACATGATGGGCAAAAGGACTTCAATATAAATCCCCCAAACAAGAAAACTGAAGTATGGATAATGTCCTTTGTACAAGTCCAGCTTTCATCAGCCAATTTTTTTACTTTAACCTTATCAGTCCCAGACAGACAAATGATCCCACCTGTCAATAATATTTGTGTAGTAATTGTTACATGCAAGATAAACCAAAATATTCCACATTGACACATTAGTAGTTTCACCAGACTTTGCTAGCAGCCAATGTATGGTACCTGTGCCTGTCGTGGCACAGATTTTGAGGCTGGTTTTAAACAAATAAGATGTTATCAAAATTGAGGAAATTATATATTATTTCCTAACTTTAAGTTAACTTAAGGGTAAAACTGTAAAGGGTTAATATTAGCAATAAGAACAAGTTTTGGAATAAACATCTAAGTTAGGACCAAGAGAGAGAGAATGACCAATGCCAGTGGAAGGCCCCAACAAGTATAGTAATACTGGCGCGTGTGCGTGCGCACGTGGAAAGTATACGCTGTAAACCAGTGTGTATAGCCAGTATTGTACAATAGAGTGTGTGATTGGGGGCATATGGGAAGCTGGCAGCTTTTTCTACATTGTTCATATGAACATCTGAGGACATGGAAGCTACTTTCCCCTCTAAGACTTTGCTTAGATACAATTCATTTATTTCCCAGCTCTCCCTAATAAAGCTTTGGTGCTAACAGCTCTGCCTCTTTTTAACCTTCCATGTATTTTAGCGCCTACTGAATGCTCTGAAGCTGTCATCTTAGTGCATTTCGCTGAGTATGAAAGAACTTTAATCTCTTTCATTTTCTTTCCCTTCGTCCCTGTTTTTCTTCCTTTCCTTCCTCCTTAAGTGACACGTGGTCGTAATGAAACTTTAAGTTCTTGCTGATATTAAGCCCTCTGCACCCAAGCCTGGCGCACAAGGTCACGAGTGTTGCTAAGTCACTAACTGTAATCTCGTTTGTGGATTTTCAAGCCAGTATGCACTTTTCCACTGCTGCCAACCTCAGAGGTTGCTGTATCCCGTTTTTTGGCTTCCTGTGCCGAAAGAATATTTCTCTGCCACATTATTATATCCTCCCTGCTGATTCTCCCAGAGTTTCAGCTGAGCCTCTCAGTATTAATGAGGGTATCAGAATGTATTTTTCAATTTCTTTTCTTTCTTATTCTGTCTTAACTTCATCACCCCGAGATGTATTCAGCCGCCGTCTAAACTCTATCGCTCTGAGATTTGTTAAGTCAAGGGAGAAATTCAGATGAAATAACATGAGCTGAGGAGAAGGGAAAAGGGGTAATTGTAGTTATTTTCTTTTTCTGATGGCTGGCTGTTGGCCTTTCGGTTTGTCATATCTGTGACTAAGTGATGTTTGATTGCTGCACGGCCCAGCTCAGAGAGATGATCCATCATTTGCATTTGTTTCTGTTATCATTTGGGTTTAGAGTTGTTATCATTCAGATGGCTGAGCAAAATCCTTTTTTATCCAAATACCCACAGAAAGCGGAAATCGCTGTGGCCCCTTTGACTATCACGTTGGTCCGGGAGGAGGTGATCGACTTCTCAAAGCCCTTCATGTCACTGGGCATTTCCATCATGATCAAGAAGCCCCAAAAATCCAAACCAGGGGTGTTCTCCTTCCTGGACCCGTTGGCCTACGAGATCTGGATGTGCATCGTGTTCGCCTATATCGGCGTTAGCGTGGTGCTCTTCCTGGTCAGCCGCTTCAGCCCGTACGAATGGCACACCGAGGAGCCCGAAGAGGGCACCGACGGTCAGCCAAGCGACCAGCCCCCCAATGAGTTTGGTATCTTCAACTCCCTCTGGTTCTCCCTGGGCGCCTTCATGCAGCAGGGCTGTGACATCTCCCCCAGGTAAGACACACTTTTATCAAACTGTCAAAGAATTTGATCTCAAAAGTTACTCAATGTTTGCTACTAAACCTCATGGATACATTGTTATTGTTTTTGTCCTCAAGCCAAGGACACATTACACATGACTTTTAGGCCAATTATAATCACTGTGCCATTGCCTCAGACTGGACAGTGTCTTGTCTAAGTCAGGAAGAGTACTTAAATCCCTGGAATAACAATTAAGTAAAGAACATTGTCATTTTTTCAAACATGTTTGATTGACACAAACTGGACAAGTCTTGAAACCCTCCAATGAAGAGCAGTATCCTGTGACAATGAAAAAGGAGAAAAAACAACCAAATGTTGTTCATTCTTGATGTTGTTAATCATGTTTAATTGTCATTGGCACACAAAAAATGTTTTCAAATTCAGATAATGTGTGCAACAGGAGATTTTAATATTTTCTCTCTCTTAACGCCTGTGTCATGTGTCCTTATCTTGAGCTGCATTTTCCACCAGAAACATTGAAATAAGTGTATTATCCTCTAAATGTTTTTATCGACTAAGGTAGTTTGTTGTTGACATCAATCCACCTGAGCTAGGAGTATAATGGATAAATAATACATTTCCACCATCGTAGGAACCATGGTTTAATCAACTTCAATGTTGATAAAGTAAGGTTTTAAAGTCTTTGTGGTTGAAGGAACAGTTTAAGCTTTGGCAATTATGCTTGTTTTCTTTCTCTCTGAGACTGAGATGGAAAGATCTACAACAATCTAATGTCTCTGTGTTAAGTGCAGAACTGCAATCTGTACACTGTTAGCTTTGCATAGAGACTGAACGCCTGGCTCTGTACAAAGTTTAAATACCAACCCCTCCTAAAAAAAAAATAAACCCAATGCTCCAACATCCCATTGTTCCAACCATATAGGCTAGGATAGACTTGAATGGTTGGGGTTAGGCATTTGACTGCGAGAGGTTAAGGTTAGGATAGCCGATTGGTCAGGGGATTAGACCTGTAGAAATTGGGTTACGTTACGGGACGTTTGGGACACTAAACTGCACGCAAACCGGTGCAGAAATCGCATGGATTAGGCTACATTTAAATGTGTTAATAAGCTAGAGAAAATTAATTATGCTTGTTATTGTTTATTCAGATTTTAGATTATGGGAGATGATCCACAAAAGCCTAGCTATATGGCTGGAACAATGGATTGTCAGAGCAGAGGGTTTATTTTTTTTAAACAAAAGGGACGTCGGACTAGTGGGCTGTAGAAAAAAAAAAAGGAAATTTTTCAGGTTATTGAGAGGCACCATCTCCAGCTACTTATTCAACCCAAAGAGAAAAGATTGAAATCAATTATTTCATATTAAAGAAACAAGTCCTCCAAACCATACAATGATATATTCCAACCCTATTGTATGTCCCGTATGAGCATTTACTCATGTTTACACAAACTCTGATATCCTGGGTGAAAGTCCTGTGTTTGCTTGACCCATCCACCATTTGGCACTCTATACATTTTGCTTTGCTCCATAACATGGCCACTAGAGGACAAGGCCACCTAACACTAAACATAAATATGGGTCCTAATTGCTTATTGTACAAACAACTAATTAAGTCGTTTTCAGGAGGAGGGCAGTCTCTAAAGAAAGCAAATAAGCCTTTTTTTTCCAATTGCTGAACTAACTACTCTAAAAACTATTTTCTCATTTCATCCGCCGTAATGTACGTCATCTTACCAATTGTAGGTTACTTATATTATTTAAGTAAGTTATTGCACATAGCCTGCTGTACTGTATATCAGCGGTAATTTGCATGGCAACTATACTTAAAAAGTAGAAAATAGATGTATTAAGCATCAAATGCTCTGATTTGTGTAGTTAGCTATGGTCTCATGTGTTGTACAACAGTGTCTGCTGCTGCTCATGCCATGTGTATACCTGTATGTGCACAGTGGCATCGAATTTGCGTGTGTGTGTGTGTGTGTGTG